>NC_083508.1:0-600000 GCF_032362555.1 Amyelois transitella | reverse complement strand
GTCTATCTAACAGCATGCCCATCTTCAGTTAGGTCTCAACAATGCTACATACATTTCACTTGACATTTAGTGAACCCTAAAAAATGTAGCAGTAAGGTGCGAGTGAGACCTGCGATTGTGTGCAGTCCGTCAGTCACACGTCCAGGAGCTGACCGGGTGTACTCCGCTGTGCACCTCTGCTTTCGCCCCTCGATTAATTTTTTTTACATTAATTTTTTCGACATTTGAGTTGTGATATATTTTATACAAAAAAGAATAGGACCACTCCATCTCTTTCCCATGGATGTCGTAAAAGGCGAATAAGAGATAGGCTTATAAAATTGCGATCCTTTTTTTAGGCGACGGGCTAGCAACCTTTTACTATTTGGATCTCAATTCCATCATTAATCGAGCAGCTGAACGTGGCCATTCAGTCTTTTCGGGACTATTGGCTCTGTCTACCCCGTAAGGAATTTAGACGTGACTATATGTATGTATATTTTAAAAAAGCGTACTCGTTTTTGGAGTACGGAGTTGAATCTCATCGCGACCATGT
Source organism: Amyelois transitella (assembly GCF_032362555.1). Lineage (NCBI taxonomy): Eukaryota > Metazoa > Arthropoda > Insecta > Lepidoptera > Pyralidae > Amyelois > Amyelois transitella. Next base: position 599,465 of record NC_083508.1, on the reverse strand, counting down.
ACCAATGACTCTTTTCTCAATAACGAACATTTACTTATTTTAAATGCTAACTGTAGCTTTTACGGTGAATGAAAACATCGCAAGGAAACCTACACATTCAGGCAAATATTTTATCCAGGCTAGGTTAGATTTACCTACAAAGTTTCGGGGGTCAGACTACAGAAGCTTTACCTACTCCATAATCGTACGTAACGGGCCTCAAAAATATAATATACATTACCTTAACATAAGTTTAGGATAAATTTATTTTTATATTTCATCAATACATAAAATAAAACAGTAAAAAATTATTGTCTGTACATTCAGTATATTTTCCAAAAAATAATTTATAAAGATATAAAAATAGTAACCGAGAATGAATTTGAAAAAAAAGTCTGTCTGTTTGTATGATTATATGTTTGTTTGAACACGCTTATCTCCGGAACTACTGAATTGATTTGAATGAAACTTTTTTTGTTGTATAGCTCTTATGCCTGGCCAACATATTGATTATAATACATTAGGCATAACAACTCAGCTAAACTAAAGGAAATATTGAAATGACGTCTTAACAAAAGTTGTTTAACCTGATGAGCATTTTTTTTGGCAAAAAATAGAAGTATTTATCTATCAATCTAGGTTTCAGGGCTCAGTCACCTTATGCAGGGTCCAGTGTCAAAGGCCCACTCCTCTCCAGAGTAGTGAGGATGCAACCGGGAAAAAAGCCAAGGGGAAAACTCATGATAGTTCTCAAATCTAATAGCAAGGTGTAGTTACTGTACCTAGGTTTACAAATGGGAAAAAAGCCAAGAGGAAGTCTTACGATAGTTCTCAAATCTAATCGACAAGTATACTATACCCTGGTTTCAGTGCTGGACCAAACCTATTAGCCCCAAGTGGAAGACTCCCGCGACGTCGTCAAAGGCTGTCGCCCGAATAACGGCGCCGGCATCGATCGGCGCTCCCCCCCACCCCCCCGCACCATTCAAATGTTCCACACTGTTGCTTTTGTCCTACTCTTTAGCACTTAGGTCTTGAAAAAGTCTCGTGGAAACTATATACTTAAGATATTGACTTTCATTAATGTTTCAGTGCAGAATTTTTTAAATAAACTATATGATTAATAAGATTAAGGTTTCAGGCTTCAGGGTCTTTATCTCTTACGGGTAAGACAGAGCCAACAGTCTCACAAAGACTGAAAGGCCACGTCCAGCTGTATGTATAAAAGAATTGAGATTCTAATGGTGACAGGTTGGTAGCCCATCGCCTAAAAGGAAAATCCCAAGTTTATATATATATATCCCCATACCTTAGTAGTGACGGGAACCACACGGTATTTGCAGCACGGCAGTTTATTAGCATATCCCTTAGTTGTCATTTAGGACATTAAAGAAAAGAGATAAAGTGGTCGTTTGCTATAGTGCCGGGAACCACCCGGCACACTCTGTGATAGATTTAAGTCCAATTAAGTACTTTACTTTGGTTGCTTAGCTCGCTTCTGGCGGAAGGTGAAGACATTACATACATACATACATATCATCATGTCTATATCCCTTACGGGGTAGACAGAGCCAACAGCTAGCCTGTCGCCTAAAAAAGAATCCCAAGTTTGTAAGCCTATCCCTTAGTCGCCTTTTACGACATCCATGGGAAAGAGATGGAGTGGTCCTATTTTCTTTTATTGGTGCCGGGTACCACACGGCACGAAGACATTACAAAGAGAAATATTAATACAACGAATCAACACGCCAAAGACAAGTGATGACTTAATAAGTTTTAGAGAACATACATACATAATGGTCACGTCTATATCCCTAGCGGGGTAGACAGAGCCAACAGTCTTGAAAAGACAGAATGGCCGCGGTCAGCTATTTGGTTTAACGATAGAATTGAGATTCAAATAGTGACAGGTTGCTAGCCCATCGCCTAAAAAAGAATCTCAAGTTTGTAAACCTATCCCTTAGTCGCCTTTTACGACATACATGGGAAAGAGATGGAGTGATCCTATTCTTTTTTGTATTGGTGCCGGGTACCACACGGCAGAGAACAAGAGACATATATCATTGTTTCAGCGTAAATGCAGACTAAGGTATGATTTGCGGCGGTTGTCACTACATGACGTGACAATACAGCCGGGTCAGAACACGGGTGCGAACCGAACGGCCATTAATAATGTGCCTCTCACCTGCCCGATCACACCATCTGATTTGTTGCCAACTACTTGGATGAAAAGGCGCTAGATTTGATTTAAAAAAAAGCGCAAGATTGTAAAAAAAATAAACACTAGACATCTTTAGTATAATACATTGATGATATTAACAAGTAAATAAAATAAAAAAGGTACATAAAATCACGCCCCTTTCTTGGAGGGAAAGGCAGAGACTGCATCTTCCTACTTGCCACGAGTATTGCTTCTGCGTACTTCTTTCGCTTCATCCACATTTACAAGTTCATGCGTCGGTTTCGGATACTCTTGATCAATTGATTGATCCTTTCGCCATTTTTACCTCAAATTACCCTAGAAACTGCCTAAAATCATGAATTATCAACTATTATAATAAAAGCGTGAGATAACTAGAAAATTGTCACTGTGCTAAGTTTCGAATTTAAGGCTCGTTAATGGTCAAAAAGGGCTAGATTTAGCGCCGAAAGCGCTAAGTTGGCAACACACTACCTGATTTACAACCGCGTTTTCCAGAATTTTCGAAATGAGACCGTTATTAGCGAGCGGATAATTTAGCTCATAAATACACGACTCTGTCGCGGTATCGAAGATAGGAATCAAAGATTTCCATTATTGCGTCCGTGACCCAAATAAAGCTGGCTCAGCACTTTCGTTATTAGCTTTGCAAAGCTAACGGCAACGATCATTTGGCCATATCTCAGCTTCAAATCTATATCTGACGTTGAATTGAGGAGCTTATTATAATTATCAGCGTGAAATTTGAACAATGCGAAAAGAGTGTGCGTGGCAAGTTAGCTGCCCAAGTAACAATTAGGCGCTAAAGTAAGATTTATAATAAGTCTATAAAAGCGCTAACTAGATTCTAAAGTGGTTTATGGGTGTAACAAATTAGTGTTAGAGCGCGCTCTAACCCTACTTTACCCCCGAATTGGGCACAATTTTTATATTACTTAAGGTTGTATAATGACGGTATACAAGAGTTATGGTAATTGGCTAAGAGGTACAATTAGTGCTATAAGAAAGTTATTATAGCGGTAACAGGATCTCTTCGCGATACAAGAGGGGTAAATAAGCGTCAACTGACTCCTTAAGCGGTACAGTAGAGATACAAAGGCGTTAATTATATTTTCAAGCGCTAAAAGGGAGGTAAATAGGTGTTTTGTAACGGTCTGAACGCTATTCAAGATAATTAAACTAATTTTGTGTTCTAATAATAAATAATTTTATTTTCAATGGCTATAAGTTTAGACTAATGATTTTTATATTAAACAAAAAAAAGTGATGTTGTATGGTGCGAAAGGAAGCATATTTTTGCTGCGAAGGGAAGTACACTGTGAATATGTTACATATTTATTGGCAAATAATTCGAGCGCCCGATGTATGTTGTCTATTTACTGAAAACTTTTCCACGTATTTACAACAATTTTTGTTTATTTTGGTTGCGACGCCATTGTCAAAAACAAGTAGTCAATATAAGAAATACAGTAGTGACCTTAAGCGCTATTACTTTACCTTTAGTCACAAAAAAGTAACAATAGACGCTATAGGATCTGTTATAGCGAAAAATTATACTCCTATTTGACTTAAGGTAATGCAAGAGAGTTTTGTATAACTTCAAGCATTTGGTTCTATATAAGATTAAATAAACACTATTGTAAGGCTGGTAGCGCTTATTAACGCTATTGTGCAACTTTAGGTTCTTGTAAAGAGTTTATTATCACCTGCATAGCACTTTTGGAGGTAGTAGCTAATTCTTATTCTAATTTAGATCTTAGAGTTCTAAGATTCACTTAAAGCTATAACACAAAATGCTGTGCATGTACAACAGTGTTAAGATTTGCCATAATACATCCATAACCTTTAAGCTCGCCTAATTGTCGCGCTTGTAACTCTGTATTATAAGTAGAAGTGATATACGTTACTTGGTACGCCACTTTATCGCCAATAGTCATAAGTGTTGCTACTGTAATGCCTTTGTAGCCCACTAAGTAACAAAATAAGCTCTAATCGTCGCCTAAATGTTTGTTGGGAGGTTTCCACGTTATAATGTTGGTGGTGTATTTAGTCTTACGTTCACAATGTCACCCCAATGGGCACAAGTTAGTAGAATAACATTTGGAAACACTGCCACATTGAAGTAAAAAGCAAGTGAATACTTTCTAATTTTGCTGCTACCTGTAAACGTAAAAAAAGTCATAAAGAGCATTCCATTTTTTTCTGGTTCTTTAAAATTCATAAACTTTACATCTCATGAAAATTTTCCAACCGGTCGAGTTCATATCGACAAACATCATTTGGCGCCCAACGCGACGCGCGTCAATCTGCCCCGCGCCGCCTGACACCATTGTGTGACGCGTGGTGACAAATGACAGCTGACAAATAGCCGCGGCTGTCACCGGGGTGTCATTAATGTCATTATCATTACACCGTTCGTGGAACTTTTTAATTATTCCTCAACGTCTTTCGCCGCTTTGTTGTTCTTCGCACGTCGTCGGTTTGACGCATCGATTTTCTATTGTTGGCGGTTTTGTTGTGAATTTAAAATTAAAGATGACATATTTGTTAAGTTAGAAGCCAAGGAAGATTGTATAAGTCAATAAAGGGGAATTTTAAAAAATAATTTTCAATTTAGAATTGCACTTTGACCTGATCGAATTATCTGATATTGTCATTATTTGTCGTTGTTATAGAAACTGACGACATTGATTATTTAACTATATTTCTATATGACAGGCGTAAACGGATCACTGGTTAAAATATCTGCCCATTCCAATTTTACTATCTACAGATCTTCATAATTATCATCCTGGCAGAGAGTCGGTATCAGTCCCGGTTGCAACCTCACTTGCCAAAAGCCTCCAGAACACCTACCTTATAAACAATTCCTTAAAACAATTATCCAACAAGCCTCTAAATCTATAACTAAGTCACTGCGCCGCATTATGCAAAACAAAGGAATTCTTCAACTGCATTAATCGAGTGATAGATCGTTTAATGCAAATTCGCCGCAACAGGAAAGTTCCGCAATAATGAGGCCCGTAGTGAGTTGCATACATTATCGATCATCACGAAACATCCAGGCAGCTAAATAATTCGCATTTGAATCACCGTATTTATTGCCCCAGTTCTGACGGCGGGACGTCACCGCTAATATCCGAGCACCACGCGATTAGCGACTTGTGCGGACCAGAGATGTCACCAACTCACCCCGGACGGTTAACTACACAATATTCACCTTTAAATTCACGGTCAACGGCTTTGGCAGTAACCACTTTGGTTTTAAGAGTCATTGGTTAAGTACTTTTTATTATTTCGCATGTAATAAGTTTTCTAATCTTGTCTATCGCTCTAATAGACTAATCAAACTGTTTGTCGTTTGTATGATTATTAACATAACAAACAAAATCTGAATAATAAAGAAATAGCAATAAAGCCTCTTACTATATATTTTTCTACAGTTCCAAACAGTGCCGTGTGGTTTCCGGCACCAATAGGAAAAAGAATAGGACCAATCCATCTCTTTCCCATGTATGTCGTAAAAGGCGACTAAGGGATAGGCTTATAAATATGGGATTCTTCTTTTAGGCGACAGGCAAGCAACCTGTCACTATTTGAATCTCAATTCTATCATTAAGCCAAGCAGCTGAACGTGGCCTATTTATCTTTTTAAGACTGTTGGCTCCGTCTACCCCGCAAGAGAAATAGACGTGATTATATGTATGTGAACGTATGCTCCAGACAGTACAAACCATGTTAAATATATTTTCATTTACCAGATGCTGTCCCCGCGAGACGATGACGACGATGACACTCATCTCTGTATCAAATGCAATGCAACAATCGTAGGCCTTGATGAATACGTGAAGCATCGGAAGCAGCGATGTGGGAAGATGTCCAAAAATGAAACCTCCAAAACAGATATTCCGATTGACTCGTTGGAACCCAGTAGCGATGTTTTCTTCCAATCCCTAGAGTTACAAAGTAGCGCGAAAAAGACTTCTTCAGCAAGGTTTACACCACCGATACCAATTTCAAAAGCTGTGATTGATACAAAAACCACTCTAGCTGAGGCTTCAACTTCCCGGGGACTGCCGCGCATGAGCCCCTTAGACCACAATTTGAGAGGCGGAGATTGGATCGGCGGTCATAGTCTGAAAATTGGCATCAATGAGGACAATCAGACAAAATTGATTAATGCTGTTGCAAGCATCAGTGGTACAGCCAAAAAAGAGATTCCGACGTCTTCCTACAATATTGCAAGTTACAATGATTACAAGGGTGATGATGATTTTGACGATTCTGAAGTCTCAGAAGACGAAGATGAAGAAGAAAATAATGTGGGTGGAGAGAAGTGGAAACCTCCCATTAATTATACTGGAGGAAAATGGCGTCCTGCCTCTCCAGAAAATGAAGAATGGGATATAAGAGATGAGCAAGAAATCTCGGGGGGGAAATGGAAGTCCTTTATAGCTAATGACCGCGAGGAAGATTATGATGCACCGCCCCCTGGTCATACTAAAGGAAAATGGGTGCCTGGTCAAGACAAAACACAAATTATGCAAACGACAATACAGACAAAAGGGTCAGTTCAGTATTGGTGTGGACCTTGCAACAGACGATTGGGCTCAAGAGCCATTTATGAAAAACATTTGATGTCAAGTTTACATATGAGAAAAGTTCTTCCTGAACATGAACTTGAATTCTCTGGACATTTACAGCCTATGAGGGCCACTGACAAAAGGTCTACGCGGCCTTCGAGGTTTTTGAATGATAAAGTATATTCACAGTTGCAGAAAAAGAAAAAACGTGCCTCAAACACAAAATTAACTGTTAAGATAGAGAAAAAGAAACGAAAGAGGAAACCATTTTTTGTGCAATGCTATGGTTGCAAGACGCGTGTAAGGCAACACCTAATGGGGAAGCATTTGATATCGCACTATCATTTCCGTAAAGCAACGGATACGAAGAGTACAGAATATCAGCAATCAATTTTAGACAATATGACCGCTATAGTTCACCAAACTCCTTTCCAGTGCAGTCCTTGCAAGTTTTATACTAACTGGCTTTCAAGTTTTATGCAGCATTGGTTTTCTAAAGAGCACGATGAAAAAATGGCTAATACCGATGGAAGGTTTTGGTGTTCATTCTGTAAATTCGAGTGTGATGACTCTGGAGGAATGCTGCAACACATGTCCGGATCTGAACATAGTGAAGTTGTAGCTGTCATTAACAGATCTATGCCTATAATTATTAGGAAGAAAACAATCTTGAAGTGTGAGACTTGTTGTCTGGAATTCCGTTACAATATGGAAATGAAGCAGCATTGTCGGAGTACTGGTCATGTGCCAGCATTCACGGCAACAGATGAATATCAGGAGATTCACGTATGTCGATTTTGTAAAGCTAAATTTAAAACATCACTAACTTTAGCAGCTCACTTGAAATCGAAACATCAACAGAAGGCTTGGTTTTGTTTGGTGTGTGAAAAAACGTTCAGCTCCTCTGAAGAATCGACGCGTCATAGACAAACTTCGGAACATAGAATAAGGAGTAAAGAGAAATTAAAAGAAAAGGGAGTACCTTTGGATTTAAGCAAAAAATGCCCATACTGTCCAGATGAAATGATACTGGAGAATGTTATTCAGCTTAAAGAACATATTCGAAGTATACACCCTAACATTAAAAAGAAGTAAGTTTTTAATTTGTTTTCATCCAATTATTCAAAATGAGGTTTATTTGGTTTCATTAAATTTAATTTAATGATTAAAACTATTAAAAACCCAACAATTTTTTTTCAGGTGTCCTAAATGTGGCATGGCATTCGTACTATCTCAAGAAGTAACGCGTCACGTACGAAGCAACGCGTGTCAGTTCCGACGTGACACTCCGTCCAGCTCATCATCACAGCTGTGGAGCTGCAGCCAATGTCTCTTCACCACCGACTCCCAAGCCGAATGCTGCTTCCACGAAGTTCTTCATTCAAAACCCATAACTGAAATTCGGAAACTGGGCGACAAGGAAAAAGTCATCCATAAATACGAATGCCCCGTGTGTCCTAAAGTATTCAGAAAGGCATCATTGCGTCACCATTTGAGACAACATACTTCCGAACGACCATATTCCTGTGGTACATGCAATGCCAACTTCACCCGACAATCCAGTCTAGCCAACCATTGTAAAACTGAACATGGCGCTGCAAAGAAGATTGACGAAAAAGTGAAGCCGACTAATGAATGGAAGTGCGATAAATGTTCAGAAAGGTTCACTAACAGGTGAGTGGTTTATTTGCGTGTTGGGTGCTCAAACTGATATTGTAATGGCTGTCGGAAGCGTGACACGCTCGTACATTAAAAATAAAGCAGGCGGTGGTGACGCGGCGACATCAATTCGCGATAAAACGCAGCGGCGGCGGATGCGAGCGTGTCACCCGTCATATGACTCCTTCACAAATATCAGGAAACATTTGTAATTCGACATGCTCCCGCTTTGATTGTGCTCTCGTCTGGCCGTGCCTGACGACGTTTTTATACTCGACAACGATAAATACCAACGGATGCACGGTATTTTGAGCCTCAGATCAAAATATTAGTAGATCTTTGCATTTTATTGTGGGCACGTGTTGCGAGGTAATGTATCTGGGATTTGCAGTTGATGTGCCATTTGATTTGATGGTGCTAAATGGCGGTTTGTTTGTTATTTATACGATAGATGTCGCTATAAATATGGCGGGATTAGGAGGACGTAAAACAATCTGGGAGTGAGTGATGATATACTCTCGCGCACTCAAAAGTAAATTTAGTTTGGTAGGATTTCGATTTTCACTGCTAACATTTGCAGGAAATTTATGATTGCTCTTTATACGAATACTAGCGAAACGCCCCGGCTTCGTACGGGTAGCATTTATAGATATAAACCTTCCTCAGAAAATCTTCTTTCAAACAGAAACAAAATCTAATAGAAAATAAGGGAACTTCATAATATTATGAAGTGATTTTTATTGTACGAACGATTTGAATCTGTCCAAATCAACATCAAAATCAATATTATTATTTTGAAACAAAATTGGCCTTCGAAGGAAGTATGCGTAAGTATCGTGGCAAGTGGAAAGAGGTAGTCTCTGCCTACCCCTCCGGGAAAGAGGCGTGATTTTATGTATGTATGTATTTTTATTGTATCCTCACCTCTCTGTAGAGGTGCCTAGGATCCGTCTGTGATCCTGGATTTGGTAAGTCAGGTTTTTACACGGACTGCCGTGTGGTTCCCGGCACCAATACAAAAAAGAATAGGACCACTCCATCTCTTTCCCAAGGATGTCGCAAAAGGCAACTAAGGGATAGGCTTATAAAATTGCGATCCTTTTTTTAAGGCGATGGGCTAGCAACCTGTCACTATTTGGATCTCAATTCCATCATTAAGCCGAGAAGCTGAACGTGGCCAATTAGTCTTTTCGGGACTATTGGCTCTGTCTACCCCGTAAGGGATATAGACGTGACTACATGTATGTATGTATGTAACTCCCCGTTTTAATTGTGTTACCCATACAGTTACATATCCAGTAGCTTAGAAGTTTAATTTCCCGAACGATGATTTTCCTCACCGTGAGAAGATCGGTTACTAACTTATTATATAACTCAGAAAAGAGAAATTGGTAGGTATTCGCTGCTGTAGGATTTGAATCTGTCCAAATAAACATCAAAATCAATAATATTTTTTTCAAAAAATTTGCCTTCGCAATCACTTTTTCACGGCATTTTTCATTTCATTAAATTAAATTTAAGTTATATATGTCAAAAAGGCACAAGCTATAAACTACCTAAACACTTAACCCCTTTAAGACCAGCTTCCCCTTCAAGGAACAGAATTTAACGCTTTCAAAACGAACGGAGGAAAAACCATGATGTATCAAGCTTCCTTATTCGGATCTCTTAGCATAGCATAGCTCTGAGGTAGCATTATCTATATTGTAGTCTGATTCTTTTTTTTTTTTGAACATAGTTTGCCTGAGGGGCATTTACTATTACAGCGGGACGTTTTTAGGCGAGGGCTTGACGCTCCTCCTAACAGCCTTTTCGGCAAAAGCGCGCAAGGGGCTCCCAGTTGAGACAAACCTCGGCTTTGGACTTTGCCTTTGAGCAATGCAAACTCGCGAGCGGATGCAGAAGTCTGATTCTGTGCAATGTCCATGAAATACCCAACCAAACCGCATTCAGAATCAAATGTATGAAGTTAGCAACAATAGTCTGGAAGCCACCGCTGACGACGCAACTTGTGTCGTATCTTACTGTTATTGCGACGACTTGCATTAATGCACTTAATTCGTCCAGTTAACGCTTCTAATGGCCCTAAATTTTGAAGGCGATGGTCTAAGTCTAGATGACCTAACTACCGACGCGACTAACAATAGATAGGACGTAATATTAAGGCGTTAAAGTAGTTAAGATTCAACAATCTTAACTACGTTAACGCCTTGAGGAGGAGGAGGAGGAGACCCCACATGGGATATAGACATGATAATATGTATGATAAGACCTTATACTGACCGAAATTTGATATGGCTCGTGAGATTACTGAGTTTTAATATACCAATTCATAGGCTCATGATCTCACTCAAGTCATTTAGAATGAGAAGCTTCAAGCCACATAGACCTTCTTTCTGTGACGATGTCTTAGAACTGAAACAATCGTATGACGATCCAACTTGGGCCGTATCTCAGCGGTTATAGCTCCACTTGCATTAATGCAGTCGCGGCTTCTAATGCGCTTTAAACTTTGATGCCTTCGGATAATGGCTTGGTAAATATCAGACTTTTAATAGTTCCTCTGGTAAGTATTCCTCCAAGTCCTCCAAAATAGCCTAGACGATAGAACGTATCTTGATCAAATTAAGGACGTCCTGGTAAAGGGTCAGGTCAAGAGTACCCGAAACCGCTGAGCTTGCATGAAGAGAGTTATGAATGTGGATGAAGCGAAGGAAGTATGCATAGATCGTGGCAAGTGGAAAGATGTAGTCTCTGCCTACCCCTCCGGGAAAGAGGCATGATTTTATGTATGTATGTACCCGTAGTGCAGTTTGTCTAACGACTGACCGGACAGTGCCAAGAATTCGATATTTTCACGTGGAATGTTACAATGGACTCGCCGATGCTTGGTCATTCGTTTATCGTGTAAAACCTAAAATATATACAAATATATTATTGGCACCAAAATTTCATTTATGACTTAAATTATTGTTTGATTAATAGAATACGTACGAAAATATATGCAAACAATTTCAGCCATTATTAAATTTTTGAACTACAAATTAATAAATACCTACCTACCTACATTATCGAACCGAAAGATTTCTTACGGTTTTTTTTATTATGAATCTCTGATTCAAGTATAGTTTGAATGAAATGTTGTACGCAGAAGCCCAGAAGAATCATGACTTATTGAAACAAATGTCTACTTATCCTAACGAAAGTTTAAAATTAAACATTTCAGGACTGCTTTGAATCGACATTCGTGTAGTGATGCCGACAGAAGATGTCCACACGATCAGTGCGAATATGTAGCTGCTTCTCCAGCACAGCTTGCCAGGTTATTTTATTATTAAACCCTCCTTTTAAAGATGGAGATATAACTAGACTAGCGCCCATAAACAACAACTAGTAACTTAATTTCACTGAAGAAATATGTTTGAGCGCCACCTAGAATTGATTGTACGTACTATTTAGTAATAACTTTTAGTTGAGCATGTCAGTTGTTGAGGGCGCTATTTATTTGCTATCTATTTTATTAGATGGCGCTAGTTTTATTTCGAATATATTTTTAGAAATTATTACAAATTTTGATCGCTTCGCCTAAATGTAATAACATCAACAATGTTTTTTTTTACAGACATAGGCAAGCTCATGGAGATATTGGCAAACGACATGATTGTCCATATTGTGACTTCAAGACTAACCAGTCGAGCCATCTAAAGCGACATCTGACATGCCATGAAGGAATTAAGCCATATGCTTGCCCTCATTGTGATTTTACTTGCAGGTGTCAGGTTAATGTCCATCCAATTTTTAATTAATAAATTGTTGATAAGAGTTAATAAATCTATATTAATAGAGGGACGTTATATATAATAGCACTCTATATTGCAGCAAATTATTATGTTTCACAACTTTCTTTGAAAACTAGTAGATGGTGCTAGTAGTCTCAAACTCTGCAAGGATTCAGTCATGAAAAGCCATGTACTTCGCGTAAAAAGTGGAAAAGAATTCTCTAATTTCAATTTTCGGTTAAGATTGGTCTGTTTATAAAATATTGTAGTACCCTTAACTTAATTTTTTTTCTAGGAATTCCATAATCGGCACCATTATCGAATTGGAAATATCCATTATCAAATTGTTAAATCCTTAATCTGATTTTAAATTGACATTTTCCCCTTTTTGCTTCCAGGAAAACCTCAAGAAGCACTGTCGGCGACGTCACCCCGACCTTTGTCTCTACAAATGTGACTCTTGCTCCTTTGGCACCAATTTGGCTAAAGAACTGCGCTCACATTTAACAGGCTCCCATTCAAATACCTACTCTGACAACCGAAAAGCCATCCAGGCGGTCAAAATGCAGCTGCTCTCGAACGAAGGCAAACGATTAGAGATTGAGACAGGAGATGATGAATAAGAGTTTGTTTTATAGTATTAAGTATAATGCTGTGAATCCATTGAATTTGTGACTCGTATTTTCTGTGGTTCATAAATTTGTTTATCCATGGAACAGTAAATACTTCCAAGGGTTACTTAGTATTTAAATGCACCGGGAGATGGCGGTAGCTGGTTTTTACTTTTGCTTTTTACAAAAATCATTACAGTAAAATTAAATGAAGTTTTGGATAGGATTATTCTTCCTTCAAACATGCTATTGTCATATGTGTAATGAAGTTTAGCTACATTAAAATAAATGTTTGAAATGGCGAACATTTTTTTTATTACTGGTAACACCGTAATTGCTAATGTCATCTGAACAGCCAATAGGCGCCACACGCGCCGAGAAATAAATTTTTATTCGCGTCAGAATTGCGCCGGTGCGCGGTTTGTTTGTGAGATTGTCTCAAGACGAAAATAATATTTCGATCGACTGCGTAGCGTACACTCACTATTAACACGATTTTGTTTCATAATAATTATTTGACATTTTTTTATAATACATAAGGTGATGCAGGACTTTTTAAATGCCGTGTTATAGTGTAAATAATATTAAATTTCAGTAGAAGTGGCGGTGGAGTGCGAAATTTTAATTGATTTGATTAACAATGACTGAAATTTACCACCTGTGAGACCACGACCGACTGAATTGTAAAATGTCTTTAAAGGTATGTAAGTTTTTAATGTTCTCTTTTATATATGAACTAAATATTGGTATTTTTTTCAGAATTAATGCAGTAGTAGGTAGGATTTTTGTTATATAAACAATACCGGTTTGTTTTTTTTCTCTGCCTCATCAAAAAACTGATTTTATGGGATCCACTTGGAAGTCGTGTTCCTGACGATAGCCAAATAATTATTAAAAACCAGTTAAAATTGTTAGCTTTTACAAATTTAAGTATGGTGATAAGTAAGTTACCTTCAGAATTAAAAAAAAATATTTTAACAAGTTTTAAATAAACATGCACAGTCATACAATTATAAAAAACTTCTTTGCTAAATAATTACTAGGTACCTACCTACACCGAAAGAAACTAAATGCTTATGCTTTTCACCAAGTTTATTTAAAAATAAAGTTGGTACATATTTTGTCATTTGTTATAAATTAAATTGTTACAGTAGCTGTATGTTGATGTTGTTGCTGTTTTTGAACTTGTAGTATATTCTTAAGATCACTCCTTCATATCACATTTTTACATATTTATTTCCTGTATGTCTCTTTAATCAAATAATTATTATTTATCAATTGGACATATTTGGCGATAGCCTTAACGTCTTTAAACAGAAGTTGCTCAAACATATCAGGGATTGTTAATCACAACTCAAGCATCATACTTTTAAATGTGTTAGTCATTTGATATCTTGGGTAAATGTTGTGTATACCTGTTATTTGTGTTTACTTTGGGACTTATAATTGTGTATCTTTGTTAAGAATGTAGTAAGTAAATACTGTTGGTGTACCTTAATAAATAAATAAATAAATAGCTACCTTCCTTCATAAAAAATAAATAAAGAATTATATGTATAATCAACTCCTCTGATTACAACTATGTGTACCCACTAGAATAGTTAAAAAATCTTTTAAGTATGTAAGGTTGAAGGAAGAAGTGTAGATTGTTTTCAGTTACATATTCTCAAAAATACACCTTTTAATTAGGGTTTTGTCCAGCTGAGATGATGATTTTAATATACATATGGTCACGTCTATATCCCTTGTGGGGTAGGCAGAGCCAACAGTCTTGAAAAGACACGCTCAGCTATTTGACTTAATGATAGAATTTAGATTCAAATAGTGACAGGTTGCTAGCCCAATGCCTTAAAAAAGAATCCCAAGTTTGTAAGCCTATCCCTTAGTCGCCTTTTACGACATCCATAGGAAAGAGATTGAGTGGTCCTTTCCTTTTTTCTATTGGTGCCAGGAACCACACGGCTGACACTGTTGATTTCATTTCATGGTTATCAAAGGAATTTTCTTATTTTGATAACTATTGATAGAACTCCGTTATCAGACCCTGCCATCTGTTATGAGTCCCTAAGCTATGAATTACCACAGACTATAAGAATTCCTTCTTTCTCATCCCCTTGGCTCCTTTTATATTCTAAGATCTCATAACTACCTTTCACTTTATAGTGTTAAGTGATACCGCTTCTAGTGTCTGTCTGTATGTCTGTATGTATGCTTTTTAAATGGTGATTGAAGAGGAAGGTTTTTATGTGTAAATGCTACCCAAGCCAAGCTGGGGTGGGTTGCTAGTGTACGATAAGGCCGTCATTATAGTATATTCTTCTGTTTTCTTATATTCTTTTTTTCAATTTGGTGCATTAATGTGATCCTAGAACCATTTCCAATTCCTAATCTATTATATTCCTAATAATTATTATCGCGTGGTAAACTATTAATAAAAAAACTAATCTAATTAATTGCGCGTTAAAAACGCCCTCGTCAGTTTCATGGTATGGGGACTGGATTGGGAAAATGCTTGTAAAGTGTGTTATTAATAAGTTAGTAACACAGTTCATGTTATACATTCCAAGTTACTTTTTAATTTTTTTTTTATTTTTTTTCAGTTTTTCTTTTCAAATTAGACTCTATATATGATAACGCTAACATGATTATTATAACGTACTTTGAATTTTATGAATCATTCGAATTAAGTTCGAATAATTCGAATGTTTCCTTTAAAAAAGTCGATTGTTCGACATTCAAATTTTTTTGAATATAAGCAAGTCCTAGTTCTGTGGCAATCACCCTGTATGCCTATATTTGCTCTCTCTCACAAAACGCGAGTCTATTGTTGATTTTTTCGCATGATACTCGTGGGGTGGGTTCCATATTTAGCTCCCACCCGGCAAACCAGTCCCGCAGCCTCCGAGTCACTGAACCGTCTGCTATCCTTTGACATTTTGCGGATAAAATATATTATTATTAGCCTGATAAAAAAACAAGAAAAATTGTTAGTTGAATGTCTTGAATTTTTTTTTTTAATTTTTAAAGGCTTGTGTTTAAACGCCTACCAGAAATGCACCTATATTACTTCCAATAAATTCGAAGTGCCTGCCATAACGGATAAATGCTCACCAAATTGTGTATCACAAAATATTCTAGAAATAAAGCTATTTTGCTTTTTATTACATTCTATAAAAATAAATCCACACCTTTAAAGTCAATTTGAGTCCAAATTTTGTAAATTATCGCTAAGGAGATGTTACCAATATTTTATTTTATTACTTTCATTTTAGTTATCTATGCTGAGGGAAAAAATTACAGTCAACCGCAAATATTTTTTTCATACCCAATATAATATTGATTACACCAAACACAAGTTACATAATAAATGCATTATGCATTTAATTATATATTTTTATGCAGTTACATAATTACTTTTTGAAAAGACCACAGGCTTTCGTTTTTTTATAAAATTTTCGGCATCTTGAACGTTTGAAATTTTTTTGACGAATACCCAAGATCTTCCTTGTTTGCGTCTTCTTTTCGATTGTGTTTGAATAATTTCGTGGTCAGAATCGGATTCAGAATTAAGTAGAGGTGCTTCAACATTACTTGGTCCCGCCAAAGCTTCATCGGACATCTTAACTCAAAGGAAGCGCGAGCGCTGCGCCGCAAAAATATCCACACGACTATCCTTTACGCCTCTACAGAGTCAACTGTCCTGTCCGGTGGCAGCGGGGCGGGTTGCGGGGTAAAAAATGTAATTATGATCTGTGAGTAATACAGGGAAACAATTGTAATCTTAGCTTGACCATAATATATTTTGGATTTTGGTTACATAATTTGATTACAATAAAGCAAATTTGAACTGTACATTTTGGTATCAATGTTACTGTTTTAGTGAAACAATATTTGGTGAGCATTTATCCATTTTGGCAATCAAAAAGAATATTTGTACACAACGTACGATTATTCTGACGTGTGTATACTTATTTTGAAGCTTAATACGTTTTACTTTGGGAAACTAAATATAGATTGATTTTAATTTATATGGAGTTAATTTATTTTACTGGGTACTAAAATTTGGAAAACAAAAGCTATTTTGGTGAGCCCTTAAATTGTACCCATTTTTAAATTTAGTCAGTAGAATTTGCTTCAGAATTTCGAGCTAAAAAACGTCGATTTTACCCCTGAAGCGTATGGACGGACTCTCGTACTTATTTATAAGTTATCACTATGAAATTTGCATGGAAGTATTATAATGTTTTTCACAAAAAAACTTTTTAAGTTAAACGGTTTTATGTTAAACATACATTGCAATGTTTAATATAAATGTACTAAAAACCAAAAAATAATAAAATAGATACAGTCGTGGGAATTATAAACATATGCATAGACTAGACTAAAATAAAACCGTGGGGCACGTCAATTGTCTACAATCGTTGATTAAAATGTTTGTTTTGTAATGTTACACTAAAATTAGGCAGTTGTTCAACCGACAACGATGGACGTGTGATAAGTAGGGCTAGAATGTGGAAACAAGTTAGCAAGCTCGATTAAGCGAGTTTTAGGGTTTCATAATGTTGAGCGAGTAGTACTTTTATCATAAGTTTTGTCGATTAAAGACAAACTACGAGCAGTGAAACGATTCCTCGCTAGCCAGCAAAATAGTAAGTAATTTGCGCACCGTCTGCGGGCCAACTGCCTAACGACGAATTAAACGATTCTTCTATCGCACATTAAGTCTATAATTTGTAGACAATTGACGTGCCCCACGGTTTTATTTTAGTCTAGTCTATGCATATGTTTATAATTCCCACGACTGTATCTATTTTATTATTTTTTGGTTTTTAGTACATTTATATTAAACATTGCAATGTATGTTTAACATAAAACCGTTTAACTTAAAAAGTTTTTTTACCTATTTTTATTTTCTAGTTTTTAGTTTTTATTTCGCATTCTGTTTAATTCACATTTTATCCCACTGCTTAGATTTTAATTTTGAATAGTAAATTGTATTCTACTTGTTGAGACCTTTCATTTGATACCCATGTTGATGGGATTGATAAAACCTAAGTTATCCGCCATTTTGTAGAGGCCGCCATCTTGGATTTCAATTTTTTATAGTATATTGTATTCTGCTTGTTGAGCCCTTTCATTTGATACCCATATTGATGGGATTAATGAAACCTAAATTATCCGCCATTTTGTAACGGCGGCCATCTTGAATTTATAATGATAATGAATAAACATAATTATATTGTCACCAAAATCCAAAGTGTATACAAAATTTCAGATTAATCGGTTGACAGGAAGAGGGTGAAATTTGAATTACTAAATTTGACCCAAGAATAAAACAAACGGGGTGAGCTAAATAAAACCGTTTAATAACTATGCGTATGCACTTTTGTAAAATTGTTCTGGTAAATACCCAGCCCTTAGCGATTTAATACTTTCACCTAGGGATTATATTTCCTTATCAATTGTATATTGATCAACATTATCAAGGACTAAATACAGCAGGCATTTTGTGTAATTATTTCACTTAGGGGACCCCGGGCTCCTATCCAAGGGAACGTTACCGGGAAAAGATCAGGATGCGGGAGAAATAGATAGATAGATAGATAGATAGATAGATAGATAAAAACGTTTATTCTGTTGCTACAGACACAAAATACAAAAATAAACATAACATTATAAAAAAAACACAGTTGAGATGCATTTGCGTGCTGCAGCAAGTAGAAAAGGTCATCACTCAGCGGAATTTTTGCACTAACTGAAGTGCAAAACGCTGATTTTCAGTTATCACCATTGAAAAGGGTGCGGGCGCTATAGTGAAAGAAATGACCTATAATATTGAAACTTTTACCTTATAGAACCGTGTGGTTCCCGGCAATTAAAAAAAAAGAATTGGACCACTCCGTCTCTTTCCCATGGATGTCGTAAAATGCGACTAAGGGATAGTATATTAGGCGATGGGCTAGCAACTGTCACTATTAGAATCTCAATTCTATCATTAAGCCAAACGTAGCCTATCAGTATTTTCAAGGCCTGTTGGCTCTGTCTACCCCGCAAGGGATGTAGACGTGATTATACGTAGTACCTACCTAATAGTGTCGGTAATAAGTTAGCGAGTTTTAGTTCTTCTCACGGGAGCGGAGTTCGGGCGAAATCTTTTAAAACATCATCAGTCAGATCTCAGTCCACATTCCGTTTTAGAATTTCCTCGAATTCGTATTTTGAGACAGTAGCACTTGATAACCGGTTTGAATAGTTTTTGCGAATAAATTTCTTACGCAAACATCTAGTGGATGATTATTAAATGTGCGTTCTCCTCAGGACGTAGTATTTGTTCACTGTTAGAGTCTTTTTTTTTTAGGTTTTTGTAGCCAAATAAATCAGTTAAGGCATGGTTAAGACACTCGAATAAACTAAAGTGTGATGCACCATCATGATGCCATGTAGCTGAACGTAGCCTCTCAGTTTTTTCAAGACTTGTCTCTGTGGTGTGCCGTGCCGTGTGGTTCCCGGCACCAATAGAAAAAAGAATAGGACCACTCCATCTCTTTCCCATGGATGTCGTAAAAGGCGACTAAGGGGTAGGCTTATAAACTTGGGATTCTTCTTTTAGGCGATGGGCTAGCAACCTGTCACCTATTTGAATCTCAATTCTATCTTAAAGCCAAATAGCTGAACGTGGTCTATCCGTCTTTACAAGACTGTTGGCTCTGTCTACCCCGCAAGGGATATAGACGTGATTAGGTATATATGTATGTTGTCTCTGTCTACCCCGCAAGGGTTAAAGACGTAATAACAGGGAACAAACTGACTGACGGTTGACTGGAAGAGATCCTTTCATGGGATAAGTCCGCCATTGCAAGTGATTTGTTTCTTTTATAACTATGTACCTACTATTTTCTTGTTACTGTGTAAATTTCTATGCCATAAAGATATTACAAACAAACAAACAAGCAAGAAAACACATCGCGAAGAAACCTGCCCATTCGGGAACATGTCTAACCATGGTCTAGCATGGGTTATATTCCATGCAAAGGTTGCGAATGGCAGGCGGCATAAAAGCCTGACTTACTCAAATCCGGTCAGTTTCCTCACGACATTTTCCGTAATAAGTCATTTCTTTGCATAACTTAAAAATGAGTTATTGATAACTTTATCAATAACTCATTTGCTGTACTTACAGCTGTGGGATTCGAACTCGCTTAGGTACGACTCCACCACTCCACCAGCGAGACTTATGTTTTATTCAATGTCCATCCGATTCGTCTTAGCCACTCGTAAATCCTCCTTGCTCGCTCGATCTGTCTGGATTTAGGTCTAGACGCGACCGATTTAGCTAAACTCGTTCCAGCCGAGATGTTTTATGCAGTCTGCTTGAAATATGGCACACTGGATTTATTTATACACTAGACCTTTGCCAGGGACTTGGAAAATTCATTGGTTTCACTTCACCCGTGACTTCTTCCGCGTGAAAAGTACTCTATGTACTCCATACTATATTTAAAGGTAAGCAAAATTTTATTGAAATCGATTCAATGGTTTCAGTGTGAAAAGGTAACAAACAAGCTTACTTTCGTATTTATTAGTTGGGATGCAATTTGTTTTACATCGAAACCACAAACAGATACCTACGTAGATATTGTAACACCCTTCTTTAGTGAGGTGGTAAATTATATTAAAAAAAAACAAAATGATAAAGAAACCACTGAACACATTTCATGTCAATCCTATTCTAATCCAATTAGTAATAATGAGTAGATGTGTGTGTGTGTTGTTTTGTTACCATTTCACGTAAAACCTTTTAAACGGATTGTAATACCTTCATCTGAGCCAGTAAAATCAAACGCAGACGCAGAAACTAAGAGAATCTTCGAGAAACCCATTGCAATAACTTTCACAGACACACTACCAACATGGTTACCCCACATGTGCAGGTGATGTTTATCGTCTAAACATGACATGTTACTCGGAGCATAAATAATTCCATACTTAGGGCGAGATTCGATTCTTAGAAGCCAATCTCTTCCGATCTAAACAGTATCTGCATTGCCAGTTAGAGATTACAGGAAAGTTGTCTCAAGAAATGCAAATTTTGTTCCCTTTTTCCGTGCCGTGATATAGTGCCGTGTGGTTCCCGACACCAAAAATAATAGGACCATCTCGTTCCAATGAGTGTCGTAAAAGGCGACTAAAGGATAGGCTTATAAACTTGTGATTCATCTTTTAGGCGATGGGCTAGCAACCTGTCACTATTTGAATCTCAATTCTATCATTAAGCCAAACAGCTGACCGTGCCCTATCGGTCTTTTCCAGAATGTTGGCTCTGTGTACCCCACAAGGGATATAGACGTGACTATATGTATGTATAAAGTCATGAGTTCCCAGAACACAGGCATAAAACTGCGAATGATATATTTTCTTAATGATCGTCATAATGACGAGAATTACTCATACGAGTATTTTACGGTGGGAAAGAAAAATCGTTCGGAACTGCACTTTCTGATCGCTATTTTATGATAAACCTCACATAACAAACGCAGTTTCCTTTTTTTTCATGTCAGTTTCATACTTACTCGTGTATTATTGGTCATATTAAAGATTAACATTATTCAGAAATGAAACAAGTAATATTTAAAATGCTTTAAAAGTAATTATACTCGTAGTAACTCAACTGCTCTACATACATACATACATACATACATATGGTCACTTCTATATCCCTTGCGGGGTAGACAGAGCCAACAGTCTTGAACGTTCAGCTAATTGGCTTTATGACAGAATTGAGATTTAAATAGTGACAGGTTGCCAGCCCATCCCCTAAAAAAATAATCCCAAGTTTGTAAGCATATCCCTTAGTCGCCTTTTACAACACCCATGGGAAAGAGATGGAGTGGTCCTATTCTTTTTTGTATTGGTGCCGGGAATCACACGGCCCCTCTGCCTAATTGCTGTATTAAAGAAATATCAAATTGTTGGTTTAACTCCAAATTTTTAATGAGCGTTTGTCAGCAACTTCGCCCTCATCGCGTTACTGTTTTATCAATTCTCCTTAGAATGAAAAATCCGTGTGGTTCCCGGCACTTATAAAAAAAGAATAGGACCACTCCATCTCTTTCCTAAAAGGCGACTAAGGGATAGGCTTATAAACTTGGGATTCATTTTTTAGGCGATGGCCTAGCAACCTGTCACTATTTGAATTTCAATTCTATCATTCAGCCAAACAGCTGAACGTAGCCTATCAGTATTTTCAAGACTGTTGGCTCTGTCTACCCCCCAAGGAAAATATCCGAGATTATATGTATGTATGAAAAATCCAATCATTCTACGGATTTCCCGCGGGAGTGAATCTCCAGGCAGGAAATGAGTTATCTAATCTTTGAATAACTCTTCACCCATGCGATGTAACCGACCGCCAAGGAAGCTAATTAATACATAATGAGTATACACAACACCACACGTACTCATCATCTGAATTACTCGAGTAAGGAAGCCGATCAAAGGGGGTAATCGAAACTATACGGAAAGTGATGGAATCGTATCGAAACAGCTGAATAAGGTTCGCTTTCCACAAAGCCTGGGCACAAATTATTCGATACTTGCATCAGATGTTCGTAGACCACTTTTATTTTTTACAAAATTGTGAATTTCTCAAAAATAATAGTTTAAAAAAAACTACGCTTTATTGCTAATCAAACTAAAAAATAGAAAATAAAAATTAATGACAAAGGAATTATAAAACAGTAGTAGTAAGTCGAACAATCAGTTATAGTCAATTACCTCTGATTAAAATTATAACAAAATTAAATTTATAAACAAAACAATTTAAATCAGAGTAAAAAGCGTGGGGTGCATTTTACTTCATTTTCATAACTCTCTTGTCATAAATATATGCTAATAGAATGATTTTAATATTTACTACATCAGGCACCCCACGCTTTTTACTCAGATTTAAATTGTTTTGTTTATAAATTTAATTTTGTTATAATTTTAATCAGAGGTAATTGACTATAACTGATTGTTCGACTTACTACTACGGTTTTATAATTCCTTTGTCATTAATTTTTATTTTCTATTTTTTAGTTTGATTAGCAATAAAGCGTAGTTTTTTAGTTTTTTTTAAACTATTATTTATTTTCTATTTTTTAGTTCGATTAGCAATAAAACGCGTAGTTTTTTATTTTTTTATACAATTATTTTTTGGAAGTTAACACTTCTAGTATAACTATCTTACTAGAAAAAACTTTCGCAACCAAGCGCCCATCGCCGGAGGTTTTCACAACTAACTTTCTTAAAGTTATATGTGGCCTGATTGGATTAAATCTCATAATATTCTCATAATGATGATTCTTTTTTAGGCGATGGGCTTGCAACCTGTCACTATTTGAATCTCAATTCTATCTTAAAGCCAAATAGCTGAACGTGGCCTATCAGTCTTTACAAGACTGTTGGCTCTGTCTACCCCGCAAGGGATATAGACGTGATTATATGTATGTATGATGATTGTTTAACCCAGTTGAAAAGAATTTTATAGTGATAAATCACTGTTAATAATATTTTTGACTATCCAGCAAACATAATAATTTTCGATTGTGGCCTTGCCAGGAATCAAACCACAAGATCAAGAGGCAGATTGATACAGGAACAAAAATATTTCAAACATACCTCCACTGCCTTTACAACCAGGAACGCAACAATGTTTATCGGAAGACATCGTGGCACTTTCGTTGTAAAACTGTCTTTCACAAAAACAAACACAAACTTGGGACTCCTATCTCAAATAATCAGGTACTTTTTACAGGAGTCCTATCTGCACAACACAGTGAACACAGTCAGAGTCCAATCTCAGATGATAAAATCACACGAATATCCGGAAGAACAAAGCTCGACTCAACGGAAGATTCCAAACTACAAATAACGACAAGTTATCAGCACAAAACAAAGTGCAAATAGGTAAATACACAGGCACCGGTAAAAAAAAACAGAAAGAAAGTTTACAGGTTTTCTAATCGAATTCGAAACTTAGTGCAAAACTTATTTGACATAAATAAATGTCACTTATTTCTTAAACGAGTATTACAGTGTTGCTATTATAAATAGGCAAAAGATACCTAATGTTAATTCAAGAATTGCATTAATATGTTAAATACGTATTAAATATCACAAAGTTCTGTAGGTAGTAACTTTATTCGTGTATTGTTGTAAATTTAGTTGTTCAATTTTCATTTATTACTTTTGTTTTATTACTTATATATTTTTTATTGTTTTAAAATATTCTACTAATTCTACTATTGTTTCTAATGGTAATTCTAAATGGAGCGATGCGATGAAATAAAAAAGCCTCAGGTTAATAGTAACATTATATGGAAATATATTACATCTCTTTTTGGACTCCTTATACGTCAGAACTTCTTGGTTTCTTGTATAGAGATTACTGGCAATGGTGCTATCTCTGTCTCTCTTACTCTCATACGAAGGATCTAAAAATGAATTTATTAATCCTGGCAGTTTTAATAAGGATAATGAGAAACTCTTATCAAAATATTGCATTGTCATCGGTCCTTGATACGTGTGCAAAGTTTCAAGTTGATCAGACGTTTAGAAATCAGTGAAAATTAAGCTCAAAGATTCCGTTACATACATACATACAACCCAAGCTAATAAAAGCGTAGTAAAAACGACTTACTCCATTTAGTTTCCCTACGATAAGAACTTAAAAATGTAATGCACAGATCCTACAATACCTTACAGAATTAGACCAACTTACATGAATACCAAATGTGTTGCCCAAAATTAATTGGTGGCCAATAACTCCTTCGTCCACAGACAAAGGTAGAGGCTATATCTTTTATTACTTACTACTACTTTTATTACTTTACTATTTGATCTTTAAACTGGTCATGATCCCTGCATTCTTATTTTACAAGTTCGTCTTATTTGGTTGATTAGGTGTACTCTTGTCCTGACGAAAGGTCGGAGTGGGAAGACCTAGACGAACGTATCTTGATCAAATTAAGGACCCTTTACCAGGACGGGTAAAGGGTCAGGTCAAGAGTACCCGAAACCGCCGAGCTTGCATGCAGAGAGTTATGAATGTGGATAAAGCGAAGGAAGTATGCAGAGATCGTGGCAAGTGGAAAGAAGTAGTCTCTGCCTAACCCTCCGGGAAAGAGGCGTGATTTTATGTATGTAGGTATGTATGTTGTCCTGACCTTTCACTAGAACGTCCCCGATATGAGTTCTCCAATCGTCCTTGTAATCCTTTCCCTGACAACTTGTCAAACATTCATAGGTTCTCTAGGGGGCCGTAGTCAGCACTAACGTCAGATGATGTAATCCTACCGCAGAATTAATAGTGTCCTACTTCAGGTCACAAGTCCGACACTGGTAGCATAAACACTACTTACGACACCCACGTTCAATTTATGTCCATGTTAATTTGGCGATTGGCGTCAGTACTGAATAACAACGATCGCATTACTTTTAAATGAGATTTATTTTTCTTAAAACAAGCGTGTCAATAATCATGTAGCGGAAGCGATGATTCGGGCTGGACCGCCACCAATGAGAAGATCTTCCGCCAGGCTAACTGTTATGCCTGGGGAACTGCGGCTCCGACGTTGTTGTGTCAGAGGTTGTATATATGCTCCAAACCGTGAAAACTTTTCGCTGTTTTTGACTGAGCGTCGCGTGATTTTTTGTTGTGACGTAGACATTTCGCCACAATCATCTGCAAAATTACCAAGACATGTTTATATTTACCAAAGAAAACATCATAATCTTAGAATCTCCAACGATTATTATGCATTATTAGATGTTTTGTAGGTCAAGCAGCAGCTGTTTTGTTGTTATTATCGTGAATTGCACCAAACTTTGGTTAAAGATTACTTACTATTGACAGACGATTAAAATTACTGTCATTATGATTTAATTATCATTTAAGTAACGTGGTGCAACTTGCCCCGAATATATTTTATTTCATGATATTATTTTATTACTTAGTGACTGGACATCACTGGTATAATTTATAGTACATTAAAGGGTAGTTAATCATCTTCTAATCGGTTAAAAACACTCTGACCTTGTGTGTAGGTTAGTAGGCCTAGCCTTGACCTGACAGCGTATGATATAACATGAATATAAATTACGTGATTAGATGTGTATCGAGGAAACGTTTCCCTGATTAACTGCTTTTGTAGTTATTCAAGATCTGAATCTTAATTTTGTGATTAAAGTTTAAAACATTTTGGACATATTACTTTTCTATCTCGTATCACCAGGTGAACGTAATTACGGTAGCGACCTTTAAAAAACTAATATCCTACTACTATTATAAAGGCGAAAGTTTGTATGGATGTATGGATGTTTGTTACTCTTTCACGCAAAAACTACTGAACCGATTACCATGAAATTTGGTATGTAGGTAGCTGAAGACCCAGAATAACACATAGGCTACTTTTTATCCCAGAGTTCCCGCGGGATTGATAGGGTTTCCATGCGGACGAAGTCGCGGGCGGCCTCTAGTTTGAAATATATTACGGCACGTCTAAGAACATTATATAACTGACATTAAATAAATTTTAAATATATACGGGACAAATTACACAGATTGAGTTAGCCTCGAAGTAAGTTCGAAACTTGTGTTACGAGATACTAACTCAACGATACCATATTTTATAATATAATACTTATATAGATAAACATCCAAGACCCAGGACAATCAGAAAAAGTTCTTTTCTCATCATGCCCTGGCCGGGATTCGAACCCGGGACCTCCAGTGTCACAGACAAGCATACTACCGCTGAGCCACAGAGGCCGTCAAACATTTAATCTATTTTAGCATTCTCTCATTGTAATTTAATAACGAATCAGAATTCTCTATTCGAATTGAGATAAGATTACAGACGCAAGCGCAGTGATCTTGTTTGTTAACAGACTGTAGTAGTATCACATTACATTACAAATGGGGAAAAAATATATCCGCTTGTCACGATTTTTTTTTGTCGCCCACCTATTCCTTTTACATTTCATTAATGGCTTAGCATAATCTTTTACGGTGTAGACAGTGCCAGCATGCTCGAAAAGACTGGAAGGCGACATTTTTGCTATAACTATTTCCTTCTCGTACAGATCCTGTGATGAGAAACTAATACACCCTACTGTAAATATCGATGTAATTAAAAACATAATAACTTCATAAACCTGTATTTTTACCTTTTAAGAGTTCATCTATCTACTACTAGGTTTTTTTTAAAGCAAACTACACATTCACTGCAATCTTTCGTTAAATTTACAAAGAATTCAATACCAATTTAACCTCTCAACAATAAAAGCGGTGTTTTGCGCCGTGGAAACTGTTACACGTGGAAATTGTAGGGTCGCTCCCCCGAGCAATTTGCTGGGAGCGATGATAGACGCGCGTCCGTGTAAATTTGTGTAGTAGGTATGAGTTGCAGAATCAACCTGAATTAATTTCGAAAAGTGACTGCTGAATCAGCTAAGTATAAAATATGTATTTCGGTGATATTGGGCTAATAGGTAATGGCACAAACATTTAGATTATAACTATAGTGATTTAAATTTTTAGAGCATATCCGAAAATTACAAGTTCTGTTCTGTCAAGAATTGAGTAAACCAATGCCGTGTGGTTTCCGGCACCAATACAAAAAGAATAGGACCACTCCATCTCTTTCCTGAAGACTGCTGGCTCTGTCTTCCACGCAAGAGATATAGACGTGACTATACGTTCAATAGGTTCACTCAACTCTACAGAATTGTTTGTGCAAAAAGCTAAATTAACATGATTAAAGTCCCGTCTGATTTTCCAAGTACTGTTAAGCCACTGTGACATGTGTCCTATAAATAAGATTTATAATACAGCAACTCCTCAGTAATACGAAGAAATATTGCTACATTTGTGCTTGAGAAATCAAGAGTGAATTCGTTTAATGTAAGTTTAGCGTGACAGGAAACTTGATGGGCGGAGGGGTTGGCAGGAATTCTGTGATCGTAACTTAAGAGAAATTTCCCGGTAACACAACAGAAACATAATTAAAATAACTTCGAAATTTGTAAAGAAAACATTAAAAAGATATTACGAACGATAAGAAAAGATTTAGTAATTTAAATGGGATGAGCTTGCATGAAGAGAGTTATGAATGCGGATGAAAAGAAAGAAGTATGCAGGGATCGTGGCAAGAAAAACAAATCTACATATTTGATACACGTGGCAGTTTGGAGCTTTTCAAAACTGTTGGCTCTGACTACTCCGTAAGGTATAAAGACGAGTGGAAAGATGTAGTTTCAGCCTAACCATCTGAGAAAGAGGCGTGGATTTATGAATGTATTAATAAAGAAAGTTTGTGCTTTGTCAGGACCTACGAAAAATATAACTCGTAAATTTGAAACGAATTCTGACGAAGTAATTGAATCGAAGAAGTCTCAATTTATCGTTGGCTCCATCTAGCAAAATATACTGGCCACTTAAACAAATGGTGACCCTTTATTTGTTTGACCTCCGTTATCACAACATGAGATTGCTTTTACGGTCGGAAACAATCTGCCGTGTCCAATTAAATCAGTTTCACGAATAGATTTTCATTTCAGAATCAGTCGTTACGAAGATAAGTAATGCATGTTATAATGAAGGTTATGTTAACTTAAAATTTTGATGAAGAGGAACTAAAATTGTTAATTATCCCGGCCTGGGTATGATAAGAAAAGAACTTTTTCTGATTGGACTGGGTCTTCCATATTTATATATACTTATGTATTTATTATAAAAGATCGTTGAGTTAGTATCCCGTAACGCAAGTTTCGAACTTACTTCGAGGCCAACTCAATTTGTGTAATTCGTCCCGTATATATTAATTATATTAGGTGTCTTATTCATTACACTACTAATATTAATTACTTGCATAGTAGCACACGAAAAAAAAATACGGAAAGTTCTAGCAATAGTAATTGTAAATATATTACACGTGGCGAAATAGCAGGCGTCATCTGTTCAAATATTTAATGGCCTAGAATGTACAAAACAAATTTTGCAATTATCATATCTTTTGTTTCAAATGGCTGTAACTAAAACCTGGAAATTTTAATATAGTCAGTGTAACGCCACATTATAAATTCGTAATTGTTACTGCTTGGTTGATGTTGATGTGTTTGCAAGCGATGTTGTGGTTATTTCTAGAAATCTTGATAATGATCAACATCACGAGAATGGGACGGAATGGCGCCATGTTTTTTATTATTATTTAAAGTTCCACAAAATTGTATGTATACGCTTACGGAACTAATGGTCAAGAGCAACCTTAACTGAAGAACTTGCATACAGGGAGTGATGAATGTTAATGAAGCAAAAGAAGTACTTATATCATGCCATGTATGTATAGATACTCAAAGTGGAATGTAGAAAAATGTGGTTTTCGGGAAAGAGGCGTGATTTTATATAAGTAATACTATAGGCGGGAACCACATGGCACGTTCGGATCTAGCGTAGTGAAATAATTCATAAACAAGCAATCTGCATGATTGCGTGACAATGATTGAGATAATGATAAAATAGTAGAAAGCTGACGGAAGATGAAATTACAACTATCACTTAATGATGCTCTAAATTCCAAGCAAGTGCAAGTTAATCATCCAACTGACATGCCAGATAAATGTTGTCCTCTTCTTCCTCCTGGTTTTAGTCCCGGTTGCAGCCTTACCACTCTGGATAGGAGCCCGGGGTATGCAAAAGTAAATTTCCTTGTGTTTTCTTCACGCGTTATCTACTGAATCGATCTTTAAAATGTTACGTTTATATGTATATAGGTATAATTAAGAGTCCGGTGAAGGTCATAGGGTACTTTTTATCCCTGTAAAAACAAGTTTCCACGGCATTCGCGTTCTCGAAAAACCTGTACTTTTCTTGTAGCAGGCGCTTTATACGCGGGCGAAACTGGGGTAAAAGGTAGATCATAAACACCAAAGATTCTAATAAAGCATAAATTAAATTAAATGTTATATACTGTAGAACAGTTACTGTATACCGCTAAAGAGATTTCTCTTGCAATAAACTAACAGTGAATGATAACGTTACACGAGTTACATACAGGATCTTGTTGGCAATAGAAAATGTATTCGATATAGTTCTTAGACTAAGTAAGAAAAAAATCTATGATAACATCAAAGATAAAAAAAACACGTACATGATTTAATAAGATTTCGAGGGTTTTAGTGAGTTAAGTAACCTAATTCATTAACAAGCGATTTATAAAGGTATCATCCATCTAATACCAGCCGAATGCTCCACTTTTATATATATTCTTATTGTTTCATTTTAATAAAAGGGTGTAATGAATTGTGTTGAATCTCTCATTATTTTATTACGAAATTTTATAAATTGGGAAATGGAAATGACGTTCTTAATCCGATATTCCTCAGTAGTAAGTAATTTGTAGGACACAGATTTTAATACGTTTTACTGCCTTCTTTATCGAGAAGACGTTTTTCTCGAAAAGAAATATAGAATCAACACGAGTTTATAACTTAAAAAAAAAAACTCCACAGCTAGCCCGACCACACAGAGGGGTCATTAGTGATGGACATCAATTGGCAGCGGTCATCGGTGCGATGATTGCCATACGTCAATAGTGATGTGTTCTTACGAAAAGTTGAGGGAATGGGACTGATTTATATTTCAACCTTATTGGAGAAACGTCTGTATAAATTACTGCAAAAGGGTTAGAATTTATAGTACTACAACAAGCCTACAACGAATAGATAGTCAAAATCATAAATATGATGATCTTCTTGACATGACTTTGGAATGAGATTGCATGAAATTATTTCATCAATCTCATAGAATTTTGTTTCTTAGTTGGTTACTTTTAGATCCGTTCAGATAAATAAACACATAATTACTTTATAAGCGAGAGCTAATCAGAGCATTCTCAACATAGCTATCGTGAACGAGATGTAATGAGAGTTATTAGAGCGAGCCAATCGGCATATCGATATTATCGCAACGAGCAAAATCGTGAATGAAAAATAATATTATCGAGTAATTTGAATATGACGCAGAGTTTTAACTTTACTTGATCTGGAATTTGGACCATTCCACGCAGAGATTACAGTCTGACATCCGCAACCTAGCAGGAAAACCAACTCACCTTAAATGATGGCTACATAATCAATTGTTGACAATAATGCCTTGTACAATTATATATTATTTTACAACGAAAAGTCTTACGAGTACTATTGTGCTTGTGCATAAGGCAATGAAATCTTTATTAATAACAGTAACAACAATGCAGTTACGTGATAAATTAAACCGGACAATGCTGTCGGATTCGCGGGCAGAACAGTGACCGACAAACTTTTTGCTCACGGCAAAAACGGATGTAAACAACTCTCTATTTCGGTGGAGTTATGTCAAACTCGTCGACCCTGTAGATAAAAAAAAAGCTATGAATGCAAAAGAACTGGCACGCGTGATACTATTCTGATGAAAGTTAAAAAATAAAAAAAATAAAGCTATGTAATATTGTTACAAAATGCAGATTTGATCAGCATGAAATTAGTCCAGCAGTTGAACAAACTCATACTCGTACTAATGATTCGAATTCAAGGCGAGAGAAAGCGTATGGAAGCTTATTTAACAATACCAGCATTTATTGTAAAGAAAACGTTTTTTTAAAGACCATCAAAACACATTTAAATGGCAAAACAAAGCTAACGACCTGAGGAATTGCTTGACAATTCAAAGCAGCACTTAAATCTCTCCGTCGAAAGAGTTAAACATGTCGCCATTACGAGCCGAGACGAGAAATAATTTCATCACTGCGTGCAATGTAAAAATGTTTACAAAATTATAACGTCATTCATATAATTTATCATTTGATTAAAATTACTCAACTGATTATTCCTCCTCCTGACTTTGAGTCCCGGTGGCATCCTTCCCATTCTAAAGAGGAGTTTGGGGTATGCCTTTAACCATTGATCCTAGATTAGAATTGGAATTAAATTACTCAATCAATTCTATAGAAAAAATTTGTATGGAGCTAAAAGAAATACTGGTAAATTAGTTGGAATTATAATGACTTTGCTAATTTAGACTGCCAAGCAAACGCGCTAACTGGCTTTAAGAAAAATTGTCTCATTTCAACTTTCTCTGCATTCTTGACATAAACATTGCTATGTACATGTCACGTAGAAAGTGAGATCATATTAAAAATAATGACAGGAAGGCAGTCAGGAGAGAAACGTGACAATTTTCCAACCTAATTGTCAAAGGAGCACAAATAGGTCAGCTTCTTAGCAAAAAGCGCTGGTAACACGATGTTACTAAATATTATAAGCCTTTCATCTTTCTAAGAGAGATGGCAAACAAGTTTAGATTAAAGAAAGGTTTATTTTAGGAGTACATCAATCACGCATGCTGCATTGTTATCATTAGCGACGGACCATAATATGACGGAGACTGACTTTGCTCTTATGGAGAATTTTGAACAATATCAATATTTATGGGCCGTTCAAACTGTTGCTTCATCAATATTCACGGCCGCAGCGGCACAGATTAATTTTCCGTTTCACGTCCTTCGAAACGCGTTCGTGCCCGACCTTGAAACGTCATAACGATTAGTGTCGTTTTCTCCTGTCATTGTTCATTAAACGTGCTTGATGATCCAAATTTCGAACCTTCTTCCAACTGGCATCAGCAAAATTATGTGCCACTTTTTATTAATTTACGTTTATATAAAGGTTCCGTGTGGTTCCCGCCACCAATAGAAAAAAATAATAGGACCACTCCATCTTTTTCTCATGGATGTCGTAAAATGCGACGACGGGGTAGTGTTATAAACTTGTTATTCTTCTTTTAAGCGATGAGCTAGAAACCTGTCACTATTTAAATGCCAATTATATAATAAATAAAGCATAACAGCTGCACGAGGCCTGTCAGTCTTTCAAGACTATTGGCTCTGTCTACACCGCAAGGAAAAAAGACGTGATTACATGAATTTTTATATAAAGAAGTTTTATCTCCTTAAACACCTGATTGCCTTGCAATTATTCTTTATTTAATCTGTCAACCTCATCTATCGCAAACGCTTGATAAAATGACAAAATCAATTTGAATCAGACATTTTCATTGCCCTCTAGGGAATCTGAAGGGTCGACGAGTTCAGCCGTTGCTAAGGGGGAGACTTGTTAAGAACAACTGACATCAAAGCGATTAAGAGCACGTTTCTGTGGGTCTAGCTAGTGGAATTGGAAATTGTTGGTGAAGAGAGAGGTGAGGGTTCGATTAAAGGGTGGCGACTTGCGACCTTTTAAAGATTGAGGATAATTTATTCAGTGTTGCTTCAATGTTTTCTTGGTGAGACCTCTAAATTATTAGACAAAATAACAAAGAGTTTGACAGTCGTATTACTGATTTGCAGCTTTTAATTTGGGGTCGGTATACTCGTAAATTTGTGCTTATTAATATTGTTGGTTTTATGAAGAATATTGGCAATACCGAAATTTTTACTTTCAAAAAAATTGTTTTCTACACTTTTAAAGCTATAATGAAAACGAGGACACCCAAGCAAATGCTGATGGGATATAATTTTAGTGAAATGTAGATCATTAACATACAATCGGATCTGTAAACGCATATGGTCTTGCGATGTCTGCTCAGCAAGATTCCGTTTTCAGCGATGCGTGGGTCGTTAATATTCGATGAGCAAGTCCAGGTCACGATGAGTCACGGGCGAAAGTGGCTTGTCACGATCGTGAGACTACGCCGCCTGTGTCAGAACAGGAATGACTTCTTCAACCCATGCAAAGATGCGGATTTTAAAATTCAGAACGTATTGAAAACTGAATCAGGAATAACTTAGAGTAAAATATGTATCCAGAATTATAGTGGGCACGGGAATATTTCGGGACAGAAACCTTGATCTAAATTTAACGCTTCGTTTTCTTTAATACAATACTACAAATTAAGATCACAAATACTTGCTACAAAAGTTGAATCAAGCCACGGCAATCATAACGAAGCTTTATACTGTTGTTATACCTACACTAAGATTTTATGAAAGCCAAAGTTAAATAATTTAAACACAAAATAACAGTTTTCAATGTCTGATTGTTAAAAAATAAAGGAAAGTGGCATTAATATGCACATAGTTACCGAAAATTAAAACACCCATATTCTCAGGTCGTTAATTAACTTAGTTTGCCATAAAATTATTTAAAGACCCAGTGCCACTGAGCGTAACAACAGCTTCAAATTAATGGTATAGTGAAGTTTTAGGCAGGTAATCATACGATTATGAATGACTGTCTCGTAAGCATTTTAATCATTGTAATTTTAAAAACATTTCTTAATATGCTTATTGCACATAATCTTAAAACTGTTGACATTAAACTTAACGCTAATATCTACATTATCTTTCGTTTCACCTTTGGGATATAACCTTGTGGCAATAGAGACTCCTATGTGAAATCAACTATAAAACAATATTTTTTAACAATAGCGACATACACAATGCTTACTATTTGATCGGCGTTTGGTTTAGAAGTATTGTTTCGTCCTTACTTTTGTCAGAAATACAATCGAAGTTGACCTGGCAAAAGCGTGTGTTTGCTGGCAGAGGGGTCAATGTCCTATCTGACAGTTTTTAACAATGCACCTGGTTGCAGTTGCATAATGCCATGGATTCGAACATTACATGTGACGCAATGGGGTTCCGTGGAACGTTGTTGACTGCTCTGATTTTCGTGAGAAAGGTATTAAATCTCTTCAACGTCATTTTATCATTAATTAAAACCATAAACATGACAATTTCGCTGAACCTCAACCGCCTAAAGTGAAAGTAAGTAAGTTGTAATCATATCTCCATCCCTTATGGGGCAGACAGAGAGAGCAGTCTCGAAAGGCTGAAAAGCCACGTTCAGAAGTTCTTCGCCTTTTAATACTGCGTAATTCCTGTAATCTTAACCCATATGTATTTTGCAAAAGTAATTCCACTATTTCTAAAATAAGATTCCAAACCTCATAAATCGTAAAACAACAAAGGTAAAGTAATCCTACATCTAATTCCAACTAGGCGTCAGAAATATGATATTTAAGCCGAAACTAGTGTCATTTGCGTCATCATTGAAACAGTAAAAGGCGAACCAAGCAAAGATTATGTTCAAGGTCATACGACACATAACAAAATATCGATCAAATGGATAATTTCAAGAAACACTAGAATCCCAACTAATATTGTAAATGTGAAAATTACTTTATAATAAAGTAAGAGTCTGGAGAAGGACATAGGGTACCCAACATCCCGGTTAAAACTATTTCGCGTGGGTTTTGCGAAATACCTGTATTCTTTTGTACATACATACATACATAAAATCACGCTTCTTTCCCGGAGGGGTAGGCAGAGACTACCTCTTTCCACTTGCTACGATCTCTGCATATTTCCATTGTAGGTGGCGTTAAAATCACGCTGACGAAGCTGCGGGATAAAGCTAGTACATAACAAAGTTTCCTGACATATGCTAAACATAGAACCGTTTCCCGGCTGTCAGGTGGCGTGTGTTTAGCTAAAACAAATGAACTACGTCGAGACAAGAGATATAACTCTTGCAGAGTTGCCAAGTAGAACGACTAACAATAGTCATAAATACACATTAGTGGCATGAATCAGTGGTACGTAGCATAATGACAATAAAAAAAATATAAATAAAAATCCATCAGATTATTGAGTTAATCCTTCATGGATAAATAACTACTAATGCAAACAAATGGGCTTCGAAATGCGGATATGTTGAAGACAAAATTGAGAGCGAACATATTTAAGTAGTTTTTAATGTTAGGACCTTACATTAAGGTTAGGACACATTTTTTTATTTTACATAGTTTTAAAAGTAGATCTGCAAGCGAAGCTAAGCATTAATTTATGCTTATTGTATGAATTATTAAATAAACAATTATCATAAGTAAAGCACATATATTAGAAGTAGTAAGGTTGTTATTCCGGTTGACAAGACTAGGGCAACTAAGCACATACACACGAATAAAACAGCCCTTGTTCATAAGCCTACTAAAATTAAACAAAATCGTACAAAAGATAAAAACAACGCAACATCACAAAAACAACAAACAAATGTTAAAGATAAAATCCGAGTCGCATTGCGTCAAACTGTTTGAAGGCGGCTCGACGGAACTAATGAACGACCTTGACTAGAACTGCACTATGCAGCAAGTCTAGACTGATTTATTGCGACCTTTCTTTGATAAGGTTTTCCAGAACATTTGGAAAGTACTGGAAGTTAGAAACAATTGCTATTTTAAAAGCTGCATCAGTAGTTTCAAAATGTATTTTGCAATCGGCAAAAATTCATCTTCATAGCTATTCAAGTTCGATATTTCGCTAAACTTGAAAACAGATCTGAGACTTTCTGCTAAAAGGCAGTTCTTCAGTCTAAGCTTGCATGAAGAGATTTATGAATGTGGATAATGCGAAAGAAATAAGCAGAGATCGTGGCAAGTGGAAAGATGTAGTTATGCCTACCGTTCCGGGAAAGAGGCGTGATTTATGAATGCATATATGTTTTTGCTAAACTGATTAAATCGTGATTATATTTGTTAATCACTGTACAGATTTTTCAGGTAGACGCTGATCGTCAAATCACTTTGCATTTATACAAATTTTCTTTTAACCACTCACATATTTTTTGTAGTGGACTCTCTTCTTATGACAATTAAAGAACAGTTATGTAAGTAGGTAGACATATTTGCTCATTATTCTCCTGGTTATAGTACTCGTTGCATTCTCACCTCACCGGTGGAGCTCGGAGTCAGCTTGTAACCACTGCCTGTGATCCTGGATAAGTTAGGTTTTACATGTAACGACCCATGTCTGACCTTAACTGTCCTGACCTTAATTTGTCTTAATTTACAAGTTACAAGATATCTTCTACTGCCTATGTCGTCATATTGCTATTCTATTTTAATGTGCTCAACTGGGTCACATTGAACATGTCAATTTGAATTAATATACTGGTGTTATCTAGCATAATGTAATGTATCTAGGTAATGTACTGATGCTGTTTAACGGCTTCTATTTCTATGCGACAATAGGACATGACTATGGTATTCTCAAAGGCGCTAATTGTGAACGCACACGCAATCTTAGTTTTTGTACTGTCATTGTTAGCAAAGTTATCTGTGTTATCACATCAAGTATGTAGTTGGTCAAATATCACGAGAGTTTACATAGCTACTACTCGACAAAATTATTTTCAAAATCCTTGAACGTTTTGATTTGCAGATTATTGAGCAAATTCTAGTTCGTCCCACTTTTTTTTTCCAAAGAAGTAATTTCAACTAATGTAATAAATGTAAAAGTACGTTTATTTATTTTTCCCCTTTTTAGGGGTCTCTACTGAATTAATCTTAATGAAATATCGCGTATATTTAATTGTGATTCTGGAATAGGACGTGTATGTGATCTTTCACCCAGGTAAAAACTAAAGTTAGAAAACAATCAAATGACGCTCAATGTTTGAAAGTAGGGAACTTAAACGAAAGAAAACATCGCAATAATTTTTTTACTTCTTAGAAATACAAGGAAAATCCGTTTCGTAAACCTTGGCTTTCGTTCTGCTATTTTCATTTCGTTTCTTAGCAACGGTAGCAAATTTAGGACACAGGCAAGGTTAAAATTAAGTGTCAATAATTTTGTGGTTAAAATAGAAACAAAGGGATGAGTTATTTAAAAAGAAGCTAACGTGAAGGTTAATAATGTTAAGGCCATCGATTAAAGGGAGAAATTACTAACTGTTGAGCTTACATCGTAAATAAGTAAGATTTTACACAATTATTTTTGATAACAAAGATATTCGAATTATCTTTGCACGTAATTTATTACATTAAAAGGATACCATAAATATAAATATATAAATAGCTTTATATAAAACAAATTTTAAATTATATTCGATTTGTTTTCCTTAAGGAATAAAATCAATTAAAAAGCTATAACTCCATCGCAAATCAACCAAGTGTAGAACATTAACGGAAATGAAACTAAAAGGATATTTAGAAATAGTCTTGAAACGAAACTGTCTGAACGCTTCCTCTGAACCACATCAAAGAATAAAACACCATTAGCATTCATTAACAGAAATTTTACGACGCATTTACAAAATTTAAGCGTAGACGCAGAACTATTTTTCTAACTTCTTAATAGTCTGATCTTAATTATGATCAATCTGTGTAAACGAAACGGATAAGACGAGGAAAAAACTACTCATAATAGTAATTTTTCAAATTTATTGCTAAATAATTTAAGATTATTAGATAACTAATGAATACGAGTTTCAATTACTGCACGAAATGTCAAACAATTCAATAAAGACAATATTATCATCGTCACTCTAAAAAATCAAGATGTGGAGTGGTTCTATTCTCTTTCGATTTGATGCCGGGAACGACACGGCACTACCAATATATTCTTTGTCGCTTCAATGTTCCAATGAGATCTCTTACATATCTCTTCTTATTGACCTCTCTGATCATCATTCAGTATCTCCATGGTGACCTTTACACCAGGACTCACGTCATCAGCACGTTTAGTGGCAGTCAAATGACAGCCATTGACGACAAACCAATAAATAACATTTTATGTTCCGGTTTACGATCGTTCGTTATTTATGAATTGCCGTTAAGGTTAACATTCTGATATTAGTTTGATCGTTATCATAAACGTAGAATTATTCTTGATTATACATACATATCTACATGTAAACACGTCCATATCCCTTGCGGGGTAGACAGAGCCAACAGTCTTAATAAGACTGATATGCCACGTTTACCTGTTTGCCTTAATGATAGGTCTGAGATTCAAATTGTGACAGGTTGCTAGTCTGTCGCCTAAAAGAAGAATCCCAAGTCGTAGTACGTCGTGTCGTTAAAGTTGTACATCCATGGGAAAGAGATGGAGTGGTCCTATTCATTCTTTTCTAATGGTGCCGGAAACCACAAGGCAGTTCTCAATTATAAAAGTCAAGTTGATAGGTAATATTTTTATAAATAAGTTTAGTTAAACGTAATTTTTAATATTCATATACCTAATTAAATTTTAATTAGACCAAAATAATAAAATCGTTCAGATGTAACACTTTAAGGCCAACAATTTGAATGCAAATATTACAGAAAATTTATTTATACTTACACCCGTCTTTAAATAAATTACTTGAATTTGAATGATAAAGTAATCCACTACATAGCTTATCCAATTAGCACCTTCAAGGTTGCACTAACATAGATACGTAAAATGCGTGTCGATTCTAAAGTAGGTAAGTGCTTCAAAATGAACAAAAATGTTTATATAACTTATTTAATTTCTACCAAGGTCTTGTTTGAAAAGATTTTGATGCAAACTTAGATAGATAGATAGATAATTCATTTATTTGATTTGCTACACACAATTTACAATGAACATACGGAATACAAATTAATTAGGGTGTGAGTTGCAGCAATACAAAAAGGTCACAACTCAACGAATTTATTGCTATAGAGCAATACGCTGATTTTCAGTAATGACCTAGGTGCTAGTGCAGGTCAATCTGCGTACGTAATAAAAAATAAACAAAGACTCGTGTCGTGATCGTGACTTAAAAGTTTCATTTGTCACACTTAGAACAACACACTTAAAAATTTAACCAAAATGAAATCCAACAACTCTTTATTGCGCAACACAAGTAATCACAGAACGAATTCATATTAACGCAGATTACAGCAAAAGACTGTGATTGTGCCGTGTGGTTCCCGGCACCAATGAAAAAAGAATAGGACCACTCCATCTCTTTCCCATGGATGTCGTAAAAGGCGACTAAGGGATATGCTTACAAAATTGGAATTCTTTTTTTAGGCGATGTTCTAGCAACCTGTCACTATTTGAATCTCAATTCTATCATAAAGCCAAATAGCTGAACGTGGCCATTCAGTCTTTTCAAAACTGTTGGCTCTGTCTACCCCGCAAGGGATATAGACGTGACAATATGTATGTACAGCAAAAGACTATTGAAAGTGTCAAATGTTAGTTTTGAAAGAATATCATCACTTTCAAAAATGTGCACTGCCAGGATTGGCTCCTTTGGAGTCCCGAGTCCCGAGTCCGGAGCCGAGGCGCGATCGATGCGATGCGGCAGGCTGGCGACTCAGACTGGCTTGCACCGTGCCTTTCAAAGGGTGTTTAACTTTGCTCAAATGTTTGTTATGGAAGACTGGATGAATAGCAGACGCATTGCAAATTCGAAATTTTTATTCATTATTATGGGACATTTCAGTCAGTGGGAAATGTACGTAATAACAAGATTCCTTGTAATTCACGATTAACTTTTAATTACGAAATAAGTGCCAAGAGCTACAAATTTAACGCCACCTACAAATGAATACAAGATTTTCGTTCCCACGGGAACTTTAGTTTTTACCAGGATAAAAGATACCCCATATCCTTCTCCAGATTCTTAATTATAAATACTTGATATATCAAGAAGATAACCCTTAAAGAGGTTATTAACAAACAAACAAACAACTTACTTCCGCATTTATAAGTTGGAATTGGAATAATAAAGGTAGCGTGGCGTTTGCTGGTATTTTCGGCCACGCACTTAAAATACCACAACATAACACACAAAAGTCATCTTTTTGTTTATTATTGAATCTTATAAAATTGACATTCTCATTTGTGTGATGTCAGACATTTAGCGAATTGATGAGAATTATTATATATATATAAAATTTTCATATCTGTGCATGCCACAAGAGCATTGAGATTAGTTCTTTGACCTTTATTGCTGAAAGCCTAACGATCGATGCGTCGCGGCAAACTGGCGACATGAACATGATACTTTTGCTTCAATCTCGTGGTTTTACCGGATCTTCTTCATAGAGCACATCAAGTTTTGTAAGTTAAATTATACTTGTTTATTTAAATTTTATTTATTTAAAACTGAAATCTTTCAAATTCTTTTCATCAATCAATATAGCAATCTAGTGTTAGTAAATGACTGACTGACAGCTGACACCGCTGTCAAAACACGCGTCGAACAATGTCCCTTGAGAAGTTTTGATTTTTGTAAAGACTAGCGCAACGAGAACCAAAACATTTAAGAAAAAACGTGGGCGACGGTGCGGGTAATGACAGTAAGTAATACATTTTACCCAATGTTGAAAAAAGAGAATTCAATCATGTTACACAAACAATTTGATAAAATTATAAAAATATTTCAATACAAACTAAACATGACTTTATAAAACCTAAGCGTTGTGCTGTTGATTAGTTTGTGATAACTATTTAATAAAACACGATCATAATATTAAATGAAATGACTGACGTCGCGTACTAAAAGTTGATTAATATCAAATAGACTATCATCATAAAGAAACTAAAGGTTGGACGATAAAAAAAATTAGACATAACCAAGAAATTTAAGTTTAATAAAAAACTTGTAAAGATATGAAGCACTTATCATAAATCATAAAGATCATATCATTTCTACAGTATGCAATATAAAATAAATTGCCTATATAAAACTGTTATTTAAAAAACTTTATTGAACCATGAAGAAAACGCACATATACAAGTATATAAAGATTAAAAGTTCAAAAGGCAGGTCTTATCACAAATCCAATCTCTACGCAATGCAAAAACATATAACAGCGACAACATATCACATTTCATATTGTAACAATAGCAAACGGTTAACCAAGTCAAGGCGTTTCTGAAGGAAAACCGGCCTTTGACAGGGGTCTCTGAGAAGAATAAAATGATCCTCATGACATATAAAGACAAGTGGCCCAAGATAAATGTGTCGATGATGTGGCAGATCACGTCATAGTAAATATCTTGGGACTTGGCACATTTGCTGGCATACTTGTAAATTGTACAGATATAAATGACGTCATGAGTTCATGTGAAATATTTATAACTGATTTTTATGTCACAAACCAAATAACAAATGAATGAATTTGTGATACAGTATCGTTAAAGAATGAGGAGGAGAATTATATTAATTAGATATATAATATTTTATGATACCGGTAAGATAAAAGATTCGCTCCATATATACGTAGTGCAGCTATTAATAATAAAGTATGATAAATGTACAAACATACTTCCATTCTATATAAAAATCAAACTTCTTACACCGGATTTTATTTTTAAGAGACACAAAATTCTCAATGATTTATTTTAAAGATTCGATTTAAAGATTACAATTTTTGAAAATTGAATTCATCTATCAAAATATTTATGCAATCAGACGCTTAGTTTGTCCACAACGATTCTCGATCTATCAATTTGGCAAATTACTCCAAATATTCCCGATGAAGGGAAGGGAATCGCTCAGTATTGTTTTGTTAAGTTATAAATATTTCGTAGCGCATCGCCCTTTTGCTATCATTTAGTATACAAATATTTGGATAATTATTACAAATACATACAAAACACGCCTTTTTCCCGGAGGGATAGGCAGGAACTACATCTTTTCACTTGCCACGATCTCTGCATACTTCCTTCACTTCATCCACATTCATAACTCTCTTCATGCAAGGTTTCGGGTACTCTTGATAATTAATTCTGCAATATAATTATTCAAGGTCGAATAATTGAACTACAGTTTTATTTCATGTTCTCTATCAATATTTTTACGTGTTTTCCTTCAGCCATTAAGCTTAACCTCTATTTTGTTCTTAGTAATTATAATATTTAATGTTCTCTTCTTATTTTACCTTTTTTTTCTCTCTTCATTATTCAAACACCAATAGCTAAAGATATTTGCCGTTTAAAATATTCGTGTTATTTCTGTTCGCCGTCGTGGCCTTCAAAGTCTGCGTGTGCGCAACGTTTTATGTGCAAGATAAATTATTTTTACACCAGATGCACAGATAAGCAATGTTTATGTATGCCCGTAAGTCCGCATTAATTTATTATTTTCTTGTTGCACAAATCATTTCAACTTTATTTTATTCTATACGTGAAAAGGAAATTTATGATAGTTTTTTGAAGCAATTTGCTTTGACTCATGGCATGGCATACCTAATGTATTATTATGATTGATTATTATTATTGCTTCTTTATTCAACAAGTAAGAAGTAATTTATTCGTACAAGTGTGAATTAATTATCGTATTTCTTGTGTTATATGAATATGTAATTTAGCGTCTTTCAGTATTTGTTGTTAATATATTCATATACCTAAACTAAAAAGGTTTAAAACCCGCTATTTACTGGAATAAGATTAGATACTGATAACAGGCTTACAAAGACAGGTTTTTAAAATTATAATCCAATGTTTATAAGCTACCTATTTCCTTGTATTATTATGATCTGCAGATTTCAAGAACACACTGTAATGGATACAATTTAATTTGGATTTTATTAATTTACTCCATTATTTCATTTATACATATAGTGCCGTGTGGTTTCAGTACTTTAGAATAGAACAACTGTCCAACTAGATGTCGTAAAAGGCGATTAAGTGATAGGCTCATAAACTTAGGATTCCTCTTCTAGGCGATGGGCTAGCAACCTGTCATCATTTGAATCTCAACTCCATCATGAAGCCATACAGCTGATAGTGTTCTTTCAGCCTGTTCGAGACTGCCGGCCCTGTCTACCCCTCAAGGGATATAGACTTGACTATATGTATGTATATCTATTTCTTGTGCCGTGTGGTTTCCGGCACTAATACAAAAAAGAATAGGACCACTCCATCTCTTTCCCATGGATGTCGTAAAAGGCGACAAAGGGATAGGCTTACAAACTTGGGATTCTTTTTCAGGCGATGGGCTAGCAACCTGTCACTATTTG
This sequence comes from Amyelois transitella, assembly GCF_032362555.1. Taxonomy (NCBI): domain Eukaryota; kingdom Metazoa; phylum Arthropoda; class Insecta; order Lepidoptera; family Pyralidae; genus Amyelois; species Amyelois transitella. The sequence goes on along the minus strand of NC_083508.1, from coordinate 555,813 downwards.
AATCTCAATTCTATCATTAGGCCAAACAGCTGAACGTGGCCATTCAGTCTTTTCAAGACTGTTGGCTCTGTCTACCCCGCAAGGTTTATAGACTTGACTATATGTATGTATATCTATTTCTTGTTTCAGAAAGAATCTCGGACTGACGTCCAGTTCCATCTGGCGGCGCTGCGTGGTGACTGTGACCGACTTCGGCAGCTCCTGGACACGGGGAAGGTTCACATCGACTCCAGGGATCGGGTGAGTGCTCTTCTTTTTAGAAGCATATAGTATAAACATACATAACGGCCTCTGTGGCTCAGCGGTAGTACGCTTGTCTGTGACACCGGAGGTCCCGGGTTCGAATCCCGGTCAGGGCATGATGAGAAAAGAACTTTTTCTGATTGGCCTGGGTCTTGGATGTTTATCTATATAAGTATTAATTATAAAATATAGTATCGTTGAGTAAGTATCTCGTAACACAAGTTTCGAACTTACTTCGAAGTTAACTCAATCAGTGTAATTTGTCCCGTATATATTACGATTATCTATCTATAATGCTACGGTAAAATCACATCTTATATATCTGATTGAGATATGGGGTACCGCCTCAAAAACTAGACTTGCCAAACTACAAATTGCACAAAATAAAATTATAAAATTGTTATTTCATTATCCATATCTTAGCTCTTGTACTAAAATCTATAAAGAAACCAAACTTATGACTCTTCAACAATTGTATAAATACCACACATGCATACTCGTACGTAAAGTATTAAACAAGACCATCCACACCTCGATCACACTCACACAAACAAAACATGTGACTAAGCGACTCACACGACGGGCTAGTTATCTTGTTCTACCCAAAGTTCGCACAAAGTATGGCAAGCGAATGTTTACGTTTGAGGGAGCACAGATTTTTAACAAACTACCATCAGATATAAAAAATATCAAATCTCTTGGAGCTTTTAAAAGCAAATTAGCCCAGCATATTGTAAATTTATAGTTGTAACAAAATATTCATTTAATTTTTTTTTTTTTTTTCTTTTTATTAATTGTTATTAAGTACATAGTGATCTGTTCTTTATTAAGTGTTTTGAACATTATTATCAACCTAAAATTAATTCTCATGTAAGTGGCGTTGTAAAAGTCTTAATGAGAATAAAGTTCTTTAAACCGATATATTTATATTTATTACATACATACATATAATCACCTCTATATCCCTTGCGGGGTAGACAGAGCTAACAGTCTTGTGAAGACTGATAGGCCATTTTCAGCTATTTGGCTTTAAGATAGAATTGAGATTCAAATAGTGACAGGTTGCTAGACCATCGCCTCAAAGAAGAATCCCAAGTTCATAAGCCTTTCCCTTAGTCGCCTTTTACGACATCCATGGGAAAGTGATAAAGTGGTCCTAATCTTTATTCTATTGGTGCCGGGAACCACACGGCACCATACTAACAAATAAAAAAATTCCGTGAAACGTCATATATGGAGGAAGCTCCAATTAACTCCACCGTGCAAGAGTTAGCTCTTAAATTCAAGAAGAAAGCTGCAACCAGTACCTACAACACACGCGATAATAGTTTACATCATAGCAAAGAGCTTTTTGTTGGCATTAACTATGCGCCCTACTTTCAGCCAATCTCCATTCTTTATAAACCCAACATTATATCCAGTGGACGTAAGCTATGAGATACAGCGGAAACATGATGGTCTAATTTTCACTCAACTCAGAACTGCATCTCAGCCAAAAACGTTTGAAAACATTTCTCAAGAAGCTAACGCCATAGATAATTATTCCACTAAATAGCGCGTAGCATCTAGAATAAAATTACTATTATACATAAACATACATATAATCACGTCTATATCCCTTGCGGGGTAGACAGGGCCAACAGTCTTGAAAAGACTGATAGGCCACGTTCAGCTGTTTGGCTTTATGATGGAATTGAGATTCAAATAGTGACAGGTTGCTAACCCATCGCCTAAAAGAAGAACCCCAAGTTTATAAGCCTTTCCCTTGGTCGCCTTTTACGGAATCCATGGGAAAGAGATGGACTTGTCCTATTTTTTTTATATTGGTGCCGGGAACTACGCGGCACAAAATAATAAGCCTATTTTTTCTAAGTGTAATCATTCTAATAAACATATAAATACATTATGCTTAGGATAAAATTTTATGCAGTCAATCAATCAATATAGTTTTATTTACGAAGCAATAAATTATTTAACCGCTGCCGCTTGTATTTCGCGTCCGTAGGCTATAAATTGTGAGTAGCATTGTTTATGATTTACTGTTCCCGTCTTCATTACGTAACGCCTGTTAAGCAGTCTGGGTCGGCTACACAGACATAGATCTAGCTAGACCCTGCTAGTTTATGAACTTGCGTGTCCGAATTGTGTATATATGACTTCTTATCAAAATTGTGTTGTTAATGTTGTAAGTTATTTTCAATAAAATTGGATGAAATTTGTATGTGTCGTGATTTGCTGTTTGCTTCAGTATTTTTACCAATAATATTTAAAATCGACTTGTTTTGTTAATTATTCGATAATCGATACATATCATTTTAATAAATATAAGGCAACATTCCAATAATTGCACAACACGAACATGTAAACATTTGTTACCAAATCATCCAATCATGAAGCGTCGCGCCATTTTAGATCAGCCAATAAGATTCCAACCTGTTGTATTTTTTATTTTAACCATTAAGCTTCACTTGTCAAATGGAATCAACAAATCAGGGAAACTAATTTTGAATTTTTAGTCTATGGTAGTCCGTACATGATTGGAGATTGACCTTACCAATCGAAGACATTTAAACGTTTTTCGACATTTCGTGTGAAACAAGTGGGGATGACAGTTTTCCTTTTGGCATAAAATTTTTAGAAGTTTGTCTTGATTGATTATCCAAGAAACAAACACGAATGCTCGAGACGAGAGCCGTTGTAATTATTATTATAAGTGCTAAGAGTTATTTGTTGAAATTAAGACTCAATAAACCAGTATATAATCAAAAAGAGGTTTTATTCGCAAAACTTCAGAAGTACGGAAGCGAGTCCAGACAGCCCACAGGAAATTATAAGGTACGTTAATAAATCCTCTTACCGTGGCCAAGACACCTTTAGCCGTCACTTTGGTGACTGATTTAATGAGTCTGTTAAATCAGCGGTATGAAAATCCATCCTGTGTACATTGCACGAGGTACACGCACCCTTTTCCTTCCCAACCTCCAGTCTGGGGTCTTAGGTCTCATGGCGTCAGACTTTCCTTGCTCATTTATTATTAAATACACCTATACTTACGCAGGGTAGGGTATTTAAGGCATAGGACATGAACAAACCACACACGACACTGCGTTATTCAGCATTTTGAATACCTACTACTTACCTACGTTTAATTTCATAGTGTGTTCATTCTGTTAACGTGATTAAAGTAAAACGAAATTATAAAGGATAAAGATGTCCTGTTATTAGTGTAAAAGACTACCTACCTAGCTAGTTTCAAAATAATTATAATTAATTGAATAATTTTGATTAGAATATCTGAGATTTCAGCGTCATGCTAAATGTTTTTTTTTTATTACTCTTGTTAATACCCAGTTACGAATGTATGAAGATAATTAAGTTTCAAATTATTTATTTATTGAATCGAAAATGTAGCGAACGCGTAAGTAGGTAAATAGGCAAATTACCCCGGCCGCGTTGCTATGATATGCGGCTGAGCCGTACCTCGACTCCCGCGCGCCGCACCGCAGCGCTTCTCCGCGACTCGCGCGCTGAATAAACTTCGAATTTGCGTTCGTCGCACATACAGCTAGGTACATATCTACGTCTACCATAGGACTTTTTAGATAATTTATTCTGTTTTAATTCCGTATCAAACTTTCATAATGCACGCAGTTATACACAAATAAAAAGTGAAATAAAAAAAAATATAATGATATTGCTATGTAGGCACTATAGGTAATAACGAAACTATTTTCGAGAATTTGGTATTTTTGATTCATTTAATTTGTGCTCATAGGTACCCAAGATGTCTACACAGATTTTAATTTATAAATATAGAAGTGTACCTAAGTTCTTACTTCATACATGAGGTAGATAGTATCAATTGTAAAGAATCAGCCATGTGAGCCTTCAGATACTAGAATAGAATAGATTTATTTTCAAAATTGGATACATGGTATCAGTAACTAATTCCGCTATATAATTATAAATACTGTAGTTAATCAGCCATGTGAGCTGACCATAGGCCATGTGTGCCTCTAGATACTGCAGTCAATCAGCCATGTGAGCTGACCATAGGCCATGTGTGCCTCTAGACACTGTAGTCAATCAGCCATGTGAGCTGACCATAGGCCATGTGTGCCTCTAGATACTGTAGTCAATCAGCCATGTGAGCTGACCATAGGCCATGTGTGCCTTGCGATAGAGTAGCTAATCAGCCATGTGAGCTGACCATAGGCCATGTGTGCCTTGCGATAGAGTAGCTAATCAGCCATGTGAGCTGACTCAGGCCATGTGTGCCTTGCGATAGCGTAGCTAATCAGCCATGTGAGCTGACTCAGGCCATGTGTGCCTTGCGATAGCGTAGCTAATCAGCCATGTGAGCTGACTCAGGCCATGTGTGCCTTGCGATAGCGTAGCTAATCAGCCATGTGAGCTGACTCAGGCCATGTGTGCCTTGCGATAGCGTAGCTAATCAGCCATGTGAGCTGACTCAGGCCATGTGTGCCTTGCGATAGCGTAGCTAATCAGCCATGTGAGCTGACTCAGGCCATGTGTGCCTTGCGATAGAGTAGCTAATCAGCCATGTGAGCTGACTCAGGCATGTGTGCCTTGCGATAGAGTAGCTAATCAGCCATGTGAGCTGACTCAGGCCATGTGTGCCTTGCGATAGAGTAGCTAATCAGCCATGTGAGCTGACTCAGGCATGTGTGCCTTGCGATAGAGTAGCTAATCAGCCATGTGAGCTGACTCAGGCCATGTGTGCCTTGCGTTATAGGAGTTAATCAACCATGCGAGCTGACTTCATGCCATGTGTGCCTTGCGATAGAGTAGCTATTCAGCCATGTGAGCTGAACATGGGCCGTTTGCTTTTCACGTTAAGGTATAAGGTATGATCATCGGCCACGTGTGCCTCGGAATGGATATCTTATGGTAGAATTAATGGCAGGGAAAGACTGTTTTGAATATAAGAGTTATATGAATGTTTCTTCAAAAATAACAAAAAAAAAAAACCTATGTTTTATGTATGTAATAGATAATTCGTTCCACAAAAGTAGTAAAGGTTCTCATAATATAATGAAGGGTTCCTCCTTAGCTGTTAATAATTATGGAATATTACAGCCTTTATCTTTTTATTTTGAGGTAATGGAGCGAAGGAAACATCAGAGAAAAAAAGGAAAGGTCCTGCATGTTCACTTTTGCAACACAATAAGCGAGCAAATACTAGTATGAAATCTATAACCTCAATGGATAGGTGGGAGATTGAAGATGTGAGTCAAAATTCGCCACCAATTACCCTTAATAACCAGTCGACGATGGAGGAATCTGACAGTGCATTCTTCCCCGAAGATGTTATGAAGTTGCTTATTAACTTCCAGAAGAAAAAGGCACATTCTAGTAATCTTCATAACAATCAGCTAAATAACGTTATACCGGAGTTTGATCCATAAAATAAAATGCAGTCTGTGGATAGTTGGTTAAATAAAGTTAATGAATGTACCGTGATATATGAATGGAACGAGAAGCAAACCATACATTTTTGTTTTACAAAAACTTGCTGGCCAGGCAAAAAAAGAAATGGTATGAATCACTTCAGACAGTTGTATAGGAATGGCAGTTCAAAATTAAAAAGGCTTTTCTCAATGAGCAAAATTATGGTCGGCTACTCGAAGAAATGTTAGCACGTACTACTAGGATAAGCGAGAGTTTTTGCGATTATTTTTATGACAAGCTTAGTCTTATAAATCGATGTAATATCGTAGGATAGAATGCAGTAGATTGCGTTATACACGGAATTACAGACAAGTCTATTAGAAATAGTGCACAAGCTTTGAATTGTAAGGAACCAGAAGACTTACTGGGTTTTCTCAACTCCCAAACAAACATCCGAGATACCCTACATTAAAAGGCGCGAAATACTTAACAAGGATTTAGGTGACCGAGACAACAACAATCAGTCTACTTTAGATAAGAAAAAAAAAAATAATTTGTTTTAATTGCCGTACAGAAGGTCATACATTTCAAAAATGTACAAAACCCTTAATTAAATGTCAAACATGTAACAGAGTCGGCCATAACGATTCGACTTGCCGAATAAATCCATGAATGTAGTCTGATGCGAGACTCTGATGCAAATAAGTTATCTTTAGCTTGAATATACACTGAACTTCCCCTTATTAAAGGATTTGGCAACTTGACGGTAGTTCCCAAATACAAAAGTTTTATATAGTTAAAGCTGGACGACATAGGTCACCCGGGAATAACAAAAACAGTTGAGAAAGTCCAAAGTCAATTCTGGTTTCCTAAACTACGCCATTTAGTACAAAAGTATGTGAAATCATGTATTGAATGTGCATACGATAAAGACGAGGCGTGTCATAAGAAAACTGGCCACTTATTTCCAATTGAAAAGGTCAGCAAACCATTTCATACAATACATATAGACCATCTTGGCCCATTCACCAAAAAAAAAAAGGTTATACTTATGTGCTCACGATTGTAGACAGATTTACAAAATACTTGTTTGTAAAACCGGTAAAAAACTAAGCACAATAAACGTGCTAGAAAATCTGTTTAATGATTTTGGATTACCATGTCGCATTATACATCGACCGCCTTTGAAAATTTTTGTAAAGCACACGGAATTAAACATGTACTTAACGCAGTCGCGTGTCCCAGAGCAAACGGTCAAGTAGAACGTTTTAATCAAACTATCTTGTAAGCAATGGCTAAACATAATACAAACAAGAACGAACGCGACTGGGACACGTGTCTGGGTAAGAGTCAGTGGGGCATCAACAACATTGTACACGCTGCAACACGTACCTCTGCAGCAGAAGCTCTATTTGGCACACAGTTTCGAGATAACTTAACAAATAAACTTAACATTAATGTAGATCAATCAATAAAAATGTTGCTGAACTAAAAAAAAAAAAACTCAAACATAAGACATGACCAAGAAAAGCAAAAGATACGATATGATAAAAATAGAGTTCCTGCGGCAGTTTTTAAGAAAGGAGATATTGTAAAAATTACGAGAACAAATTTTTATAATCAAGGTAACAGTACAAAACTTATGTCAAAATTCATTGGCCCTTATAAAATTATGAAAACATTAGGTAACGATAGATATAGAGTTTCAAATATACCCGGCTTTAGCAAAAATAACAGGAAGTTTGAGAGTGTTGTAGCAGCTGACCGCATAAGGCCATGGGTTCAATCGGAATCTATGGACAGTGACACAAGTAGTACCATCGAATCCACAGATGAAAGCGATGATAATGTCCCATTATCGGAACTGCAGCAACGCATCAAACTATAATTAACGATTATTAATCAACCGTTTTATTTTTGTAAAATGAAGAAAATAATAATTTCTAGGTATGCTAACAAGTACGAGTGTCGTGATTATTTTTCTAAAACTTACTTTTATTTTTCTTTTGTCTTATATAATTTTCTGTTTCTATTAATTACTGTTATAAACATGTTTGTTTTCCGCTAATTGAAACAATAATCAATAATTATTGATTATTGTTATAGTGCACCAGGAGGTTGCACTGAGTAGGACGGCCGAGTGTCGTGATTTGCTGTTTGCTTCAGTATTTTTACCAATAATATTTAAAATCGACTTGTTTTGTTAATTATTCGATAATCGATACATATCATTTTAATAAATATAAGGCAACATTCCAATAATTGCACAACACGAACATGTAAACATTTGTTACCAAATCATCCAATCATGAAGCGTCGCGCCATTTTAGATCAGCCAATAAGATTCCAACCTGTTGTATTTTTTATTTTAACCATTAAGCTTCACTTGTCAAATGGAATCAACAAATCAGGGAAACTAATTTTGAATTTTTAGTCTATGGTAGTCCGTACATGATTGGAGATTGACCTTACCAATCGAAGACATTTAAACGTTTTTCGACATTTCGTGTGAAACAAGTGGGGATGACAGTTTTCCTTTTGGCATAAAATTTTTAGAAGTTTGTCTTGATTGATTATCCAAGAAACAAACACGAATGCTCGAGACGAGAGCCGTTGTAATTATTATTATAAGTGCTAAGAGTTATTTGTTGAAATTAAGACTCAATAAACCAGTATATAATCAAAAAGAGGTTTTATTCGCAAAATATGTGATAGCTATTAAACAAAATATAAAAATGTATTATTGTGTTGTATTGAGTAAACAAAATACAAACCTACCACGATCAGATAAAGGACGTTCTCTCGAAAGGTCAGGTCAAAAGTGCCCTAAAGCTTTCATATAAAGATTAATAAATGTAATGAAACAACACAAGTGAGCAGAGAGCGTGGCAAGTGGAAATAATATAATCTCTAGAAAGCATAATAATTATATAAATTGAATAAATAAATGGACCGTATTTCGCCATCGTAGTTAGCAGGAAAATCTTAACACTCTTTCGGTTTCATACAGATGAATGGACCAGTGGTATCTAGTTAGTGTTATATCTATGGTCAACATCGAAGCGGACGGGAGGCAGCAACGATAATTAGTAAATTATGTGAAAGGGCTTGTTCGGTAATGTTTTTACCTTGTTTACTAGATAAATTAAAATGGTTTGAAATAAAAGAAACTTGAATTACGTGCGTAAAAAGTAGACAAGGTAAGCGGACAATCGCCTGTGTGGTTCAGTGGTTAAAACGCGTGCACGTTACTGTGTGGTCATTGGTTCAAATTGATATCCATGTGAAACAACATTTTCAGGTAGAAATTAAATAGATGCAAGTTGTGGTAATGAAGAAAAGTGTGAAATTTAATTGTTGTGTATGTTTAAAGCGGCTGTAAACTTAGTTTTAAATAAATTATGATGTCAACTAATGTTGTGAAATCAAAAGATATGACGATGATAATGATGATGATATATTATTAATGATCTTTGAAATGTACCTTAATAACGAATGAAAATTTTGAATTTGAATTAAAGTATAATACTATCAGTAGGTACAGGTAAGGCTCAATAAATACGTTAAGCACTAACTAGTTATAATACTTTAAATTGTTACGTTCCAAAGTTTAAGTTCTTCGGCTAAATTAGTAAGTATTGTATTTCTTAACGCTAAGACCGTTATCATGGGGACTTTTATGGCAAGTTTAACATGTTGTGCAACTGATAAACCCAGCTTTTTGATACTTTTGAAAAGCTTATCTAACACGATAATGATCTATGATAACGTTAGGCACGATCTTTGTCAAACATCGCTAGGTGTGGTCTAAATTCTGAGAAAATTTTAACAAAATTATATTATTTATTGTACAATCCAATACTTAGCTTTGAGACGCTAGTCCCTCTGGTGTCGAAATAAAACAACCAGTGATACTGGATCGAGAGAATATATTGCATGAAAAAACACTTAAGTATAGCAAATAATTAAAGAGAAACCATAGCGCAATCTAAATAAAAATAATAACGAACAACGCCATCTAATGACAGGTTGATGAACTAAACTTCTAAGGAACAATATTTAAAACTTATACATTCCGCCCACCAAGGACAATATTTGTCCTTTTTACTCAACGCCGCCCACCATGACATAACATTTCAATTGTATGGTGAATGGTTTGATTTATAAACTATACGAATAATCTATTTAAAACATTAAACAAGTTTGTTCAATTAGTTAGCCACACTTTTCACCAATAGGTAGTATGCACAATTTGGAAGTTGGTCGTTTAATTTGCGAATATTGCGTTTTAACTGTTACGACTCGAGTAATTCTATCGTCGCCTGGATGTTTAGCAACCACACTTGTTAACAGCCATCGATATGGAGGTAAGTCATCTTCTTTCTACGATTCGTTCCACGCTCTTATTTTAGTTTTGGAAATACCTAACATCTCTGCCACTTCTACTAAAAGCCGAGTAACAAGTACAGCACCACACAGCTCTAGCCTTGATATGGAGACTTGTTTAATTGGTGCCACTTTAGTTTTGGCGGTGACGAGTGTGACGCATATATGGTCATTACTATCGATCAAACGAATATAAACTGCTGCTGCTACAGTGTAACGGAAGACATCCATAGAACGAATCCAAGTAAGTCCTAACAATTTTACTACTTCATCTAATCTTAAGTATAATTGTTCTTTAACTTCTTCCGTGATTCTGCTTAATAACTCTTTGCTATTACTCATCCATTTCTGCAACTGAAAACCTCCACGTTTTAACAGTTCATTCATTGCCTTGTATATAATAATTCCTTCTTCTACAGAGTCACAAGACGTCAACAAATCATCCATGTAGAAGTCTTTTTTTACAATTTCAGCTACTATAGGAAAATTCTTCCCTTCATCAATTGAAACCAGTTGCAATGCCTTCACCGCTAGATATGGGGCAGCGGCAGTTCCAAAGGTAAGTCTCTTTAATCTATAATCTTGTATCTCATTACTTGAACTGTCTAACCAAACCAGACGTTGGGAATCAGCATCTTGTTCCGTTACCTTAACCTGGCGATACATTTTTACGATATCCGCAGCTAAACATATTTTAGATACTCTCCATCGCATGTCGTATAACAAAAGTCGTAAATCTGATTGAATTGTTGGACCAATCATTAAAGAATCGTTCAAAGACACTCCATTTTGATTTTTTGCAGAAGCATCAAATACAACACGAACTTGCGTTGTCTTTCTATCATTTTTTACAACTGCGTGATGAGGTAAGTAACAATTTGTTTTATTATCTATTTCCTCCTTAGGTACTATTTCCATGTGATCTAATTGTGAATATTCTTGAATAACTTCTGTATATTTTTGTTTCATACTTTCATCTCTTTTTAATTTTATTAGTAATCTTTTCAATCTTCTTACAGCTATATCCCTTGAGTTTCCTTCGGCACATTTAGGTTGTTCGTCTTCAAAAGGAAGTTTGACTACATATCTTCCCGTATCATCGCGGTAAGTAGTTTCCTTATAAAAATTTTCACATAACAATTCTTCTGTTGATAATATTTTTTTTGTGGGTTTAGGATCAGTTCCTATTTCCCAAAACTTTTTGAGAAGATCATTATCATTAGCACACACATGCATTGTCACCACATTTCTGCTTTTCAATGGTAAGTTATTAACTGTACCTGAAAGAATCCATCCTAAAGATGTAGCTTGAGCTACTAGAGTCCCAGATGGTCCCCTTTTTACTCCGGTCTCAATAATTTGCCCATAAACGTCTGCTCCTAATAATACATCTATTTTATTCGGTATGTTATAATGAGGATCTGCTAACTGTATTTGGTTTGAGCCTACCCAATCCACCGGAAGAATTCTTTTGCTTGGAAGAAATGTGGTAATATTCTTCAGTACATAAGCTTGCACTTTAATAATAACATTTGGCTTAATCCTTGAATGAATTTTAAATTCGACCATGTACTTTGCAGTCACGTTTTTGTTACCTTCTAGACCTGAAATTATACCCTTCACAGCAATCTTTTTAACTCCTAGATTCTGTGCTGTTGCTTCGGTGACAAATGATGCCTGAGATCCTTGATCTAAAAGTGCTCTGATTGTAAACCGACTATTACTAGTTGTTTCTGCATCCACGAGCGCTGTCGCAAGCAAAATATGGTTATGGACTGAGACATGATCAGATGAATGACATGAAATAATTGGATCGTTTTCTGTAGCATTATTTGATTCATCTACCTCCTGTGTCTCAACATCTTCACAATTTACAAATGTTGCTGCGTTTTCCGTTTCAGACCCACCAGAACCTGGACCCTCTGAGCTACCAGATGGATGTAATAAAGAATGATGTTTTCTTTTACATATTCTACAAGTGACAGGACTCCGGCATGCCTTGACAGTGTGATTGCTACCCAAACAATTATAGCACAGACGATTATTGGCAACGAAATTATGGCGACTATTATAATTCATCTGTGCAAATTTCTTGCAAAAACATATTTTGTGATTCTCAGAACACAACTCACAAATCACATTCACAACATGCATTGTTTTCATTTTATTTGCTTCATTGGGATTTGAGTGTCTCTGCTTTGGTTCAATACATTCAAGAGCTAGAAATCTACTTTGCAAAAACCTTGTAAATTGCTTATAAGTAGGAAGCTCATTAGACTCATCAGCAGATACACTTAACTCCCACTGCTTACGGGTTTCAACATCAAGTTTATAATTAACAATATGTATTATTATGATATCCCATGAACTCACATCTATGTCAAGATTTTTTAAACCATTAATACAATCAGTAGTTGTGCTCAACAAATCCTTTAAAGCTGATGCAGATTCAACATTACTACCTTTCTGACTAAATAACCTTTTTAGTATACAATTAGCAATATACTTTTTGTTGTTAAATCTATTTTCTAATTGCTGCCAACATTGCATATAGTTAGCCGCCGTAACGGGTATTTGCCTTATAAGAAGCTCCGCTTCACCAGTCAAGTGTCCCTTCAAGTAATGCATCTTTTGGACGTCATCAAGATTGTTATTGGAATGAATTAAAGACACGTATAAATCACGAAAAGACATCCAGTCATTATAATTACCCGAAAACGTGGGGATGGTAATTTTTGGCAACTTGACTGAAGAAGAAGAAGCATGACCTGAAGAACATGAGGAGGTTGAACCTTTTTCATTTTTAGAGGCCTTAATTTCATTAAGTGAATTTAAATACCGTTTAAGTAAACATTTGTACTCAATATATATTTCTTCCGTACTATCATAAATATTTTCTTGACCGTAAACACTGTTCTGAATATCTTCCCACTTAAAACCCTTAATCAATTGTTGATGGGTGTTCATAAATTCAACCCATAGTTGTTCAATGTTATCAAGTCTAGTTTCTAAATATGGTTCAATTATTCGTTCTTTTGGCGATTTCTTAAAGTTAATATAAGCTTTGTTAATTCTAGTAAATATATCTCTTTGATAGTTAATTAAACCATCCATCTTTCTGTTCTATAGGTACAAATTTAACTCATTAAAAATATTTAAAATTTTTACAAGTGTTTGAGTTCTAACGAACTTTTTAAAATTTGGGCATAGGTTCCTCGTCTCAACCTTTTTCAACAAATTATTCTAAGTGTAAGATATGCTAAATTATTCTAAGTTAATATTATTAAGGAAAATTACAAGTTAATAGAGTCCATATAATAAAGTTCAAATTAGCTTGAATGTCAAGCAATTTTCCAAGTTTCTTTTTCCTTAAACATAAGATTTAAATTTGCTTGAATAATAGTATGAATAAATGTACTCACAGTAAACCGCGGATTCACTCACACCGCTTTACACAACACTTGAAGACACAGATGACAGGTATTCCACCTTCACTCTCCTTGCCTGCACTCCTGACGTCACTGGATTCTCGTTTCAGTTCCGTCTTCAGGTCTGCTATCTCGCTCACTCCTTGAGGATCAGCAGCACCCTGATGAATACCCGAGCAGCGATCCACTGCCCCTACTGGGTTTTTCTTCACCGGCTTGGTAACCACTGAAGATCACTTCGTCCGTCTCGAATGGACCAAATGTACAATCCAATACTTAGCTTTGAGACGCTAGTCCCTCTGGTGTCGAAATAAAACAACCAGTGATACTGGATCGAGAGAATATATTGCATGAAAAAACACTTAAGTATAGCAAATAATTAAAGAGAAACCATAGCGCAATCTAAATAAAAATAATAACGAACAACGCCATCTAATGACAGGTTGATGAACTAAACTTCTAAGGAACAATATTTAAAACTTATACATTTATTTTTTTGTATTTTATGTTGTAAGTGATGTAAAATATGTTTTTATGAGAATAAAAGTCTATAAACCTAAACCTAAATTATACCTTGGACATTCTATAAACTCGGTCTTATTTCGATTAAATTACCTTTGGTAAATGTTTACCTTAAAATGACTTTCATACAACAAGTTTCACTCTAATTTTTAACTCTTTAATGAGCATTACGTAAGTATTATAAATCTTGATCAAATATTTCCTTGTTATTCTTTAAAAAAGTAATTTTTTTTTTTTTTTTGGTATAAAATATATAAAACTAAGTCGCTTCCCGCGTCTGTCCCTATGTATGTATGCTTACATCTTTAAAACTACACAACGGATTTTGATACAGTTTTTTTATTAGATAAATTGATTCAAGAAGAAGGTTCATAAGGTTATATATAGGGAGGAAGCGGGGAGGGGTCGCTAGTTACCCAAAGCGATAGTTCAGAAGGAGCGGCTGAACAAACTACACTACTATTAAACTACACATCACCGTACATATATAAAGGCTATTAATTAACTGAGGCTAATCTATACCAAGTTATTGTAAGTAATCCTCAATCAAAACAGTTATTAATAACGTGAAGTTTGCACAAAAAATTATCATCGCAATCAATCAGATGTGTTCTCCTGCCAGACATGTAACGCGATAATAACACTATAAGCACTCTAATTATACTTTGATGATAGTGCATTATAGCGGTCTAGCGATCTAGATTCTACGCTATGGTGGGTGAGCTCAATGCAACTACTGTTCTGTTAATAAGCTATTTATAACTCCGCTATGGGCGAAGACGCGAGGCGTGACTATAGTTTGTAATAATATTTGTCGGTCTCTTTGACATAGTTGTAGCGGGAGCGATGTTTCGGCTCGACCGACACCAAAGGGAAGATCTTCCGCCAGGCTAGGTGTTATGCCTGGGGAACCGCGACTCAAACGATGTTGTGTCGGAGGTTGTATACATATATTGTTCCAATTCGTGAAATCTTTGCTTGCGCGATTTAGGTTTTTTGCTGTTAGCGTCGCGCGATTGAATTTTTTATTATTGTGACATGTTACATGTCGCCACATAGTGGTAATTGTGCTTACTTTTAAGTCAGAAAGTCCCGGGTAAATTCCTCGGTCAAGTCATTACGGTTTTAGATGAGATTGATATTTTGACGTTAGTGTCGTGTTGTAAACGCAACTTGAATACTCTTTTACGTGACAGTCGTAAAAAGCGACTAAGGGAATAAGGGCGCATTAATGCCAGGACAAAGAAGACTACGTAAAGTTTTGCCTTATCTTCTAAGCCGATTTCCGAATGCAAATTTTTTACTAGGCGACTCTATACTAGACTTCCCACTTTTGCCTCGCTTAGCATGGCCCGCGCGACGCCGTTTTCATCGCGCGACAAACTATGGCTGTTTCGCTTTTTATTTGGACGCGAAACGGCATAGTGATAGTTTTTCACGCGATAAGAAGGGCCGTCGTGTGGTTCCCGGCACCAATAGAAAAAAGGATAGGACCACTCCATCTCTCTCTTTCATGGATGTCGTAAAAGGCGACTAAGGGGTAGGCTTATAAACTTGGGCTTCATCTTTAAGGCGATAGGCCAGCAACCTGTCACTATTTAAATCTCAATTCTATCTTAAAGCCAAACAGCTGAACGCGGCCCATCAGTCTTTTCAAGACTGTTGGCTCTGTCTGCCCCGCAAGGGATAAAGACGTGATGATATGTATGTATGTATGTTAAAAATGCGTCGCGCGTGTCATCACGAGCGCAGGTTGTGACTCAGACAAAGTTGCTTGTGTGATGATGCTTTCTTTGTGTGAAGTGTCCATCATCTCTCCACACCATAAACCGGGCCGTGATTACCGCCTCGTAAACGCAGCGTATCTATTTCTGCTGCACTTGCATCATCAAGTAAGTTTAGGAGATCTGTTTTATTACCAGCGAGATAACAGACGCACTTCGCGTCTTTGTTTGAACTGGAAGTTTATATTCGGGAAGTTTTACTGCAAGTGAGGAGGTATAAAGAAAAGTAAAATACATACATATAATCACGTCTATATCAATTGCGGGGTAGACAGAGCCAACAGTCTTTAAATGACTGACAGGCCGCGTTCAGCTGTTTGGCTTAATGATGGAAATAGATTAAAATAGGGACAGGTTGCTAGTCCACTAACTGCACGGCACATACATATATCATCTTAATGGTGGTTCCCGGCACCAATAGAAAAAATAATAGGACTGCTCCATTTCTTTCCCATGGTTATCGTAAACGGCAACTAACGGATCGGCTTATAAACTTGGGATTCTTCTCATAGGCGATGTGCTAGCAACCGTCACTATTTGAATCTTAATTCTATCATTGGGCAAAACAGCTGAACGTGGCCTTTCAGTCTTTTCGGGACTGTCGGCTCTGTCTAGCCCGGAAGGTATATATAGAGGCGTGATGATATGTATGTATGTAGGTACTGCTACTGAAGATATATTTTTTTCGGAAATCTTTTTATTTTCTAAGTTGGAACTACAGGTGTCAGACCAAGCAGTATGAGTTTCATCACAGCCCCAACCCATCAATGAGTTTATAATAAAACATACACACATACATATAGTCACGTCTATATCCCTTGCGGGATAGACAGAGCCAACAGTTTTGCAAAGATTGACAAGCCACGTTCAGCTTTTTGGCTCGGATGATAGAATTGAGATTATAATAAAAAATATTCCATAATGATTATATTTAATGATTTATTTTCAGGATGGAACAACTCCGCTGATTCTCTCAGCCGCAATGGGTCACACGGACTGCGTCAGGGAACTCCTGGCGCAGGGAGCCGACCCTGCCTGCTGCAGAACGGTATGAAACAACACACTGCCCTGGTATAACTAAAATGCCGTTATCTGCCAAATCCTTGTTTTAAGTAAAACGTCAAAAACTGCGGTTAAACTGATGCCATTCATCAATGAGAACGCCTATTTATGACTTAAAGGTACCAAAAAGTCGTATATACAGATCGAAAGAGATTTTTTTTTCTTTTTTTAATGGTAAAAAAGGTGTAAATCCTGATGTCAGATAACGGCATTTTAGTTATACCACGGCAGCACATACATACATATATTTGATCACGTCTATATCCCTTACGGGGTAAATAGAGCTAGCAGTCTTGAAAAGACTGATAGGCCACGTTCAGCTGTTTGGCTTGATGATAGAATTGAGATTCAAATGGTGACAGGTTGCTAGCCCATCGCCTTAAAGAATCTTAAGTTTATAAGCCTATCCCTTAGTCGCCTTTTACGACATCTATAGAAACGAGATTGAGTGGTCCTAAACTTTTTTTTTATTGGTGCCTGGAACCACACGGCACACCATCATTGTTATCATTCTCTTGGTTTAAGTCCTGTTTGCGCTGTCTCTAATGAATCAGTCTCAATTTAAGCAGAAATTGGTTACTGAAATACTCAGGTATACTTAATGAATTACTCGAATTATAGAGATTATTGCATGTTATTTTAAAACATAAAATATAATCTTTTTCTTATTAAACTCCTATATATCATAATTAGATTTCAGAAATCATTACAATTTGATTATTTTACAACTCTATTATAATTATGACGGTACAATTATATAAATCTGATGAAGACCGCCGCGGCAGATCGCCTTCAACAGTCATTGAGAGAGGCTTATGGAGGGCTTCTCAGTTGTTCAGCAGTGAACGTCTTACGGCTGTAATGATGATGATGATGATGAAATGTGACGGTTGATGTCAGACAGGAACGAGCGCGTTGTTCTTCGCAGCTCAGGGCGGGTTCCTGGATATCGCCAGGTTATTGCTGGACGCGGGAGCGGCCATTGACGCGCCTAGCACGGTAAGTTTACCATTGTTTATTGTGTTTATAATTCCAAAATGTTTTCTTATGTATATTAATGTACATGTCTTAGGGTCGATTTTACTTCAAAAGATCTAGTCGTATCTGTTCAAAGAAGTTTGAAATGTTATACAAACTCCTTGTTATGTTCTTGTTTATCTGTGGTGCGGCGTCCCATGCGCGCGCATCTTTCAAATACATGGCATTCGTGTCCAAGCTATCCTGTGGTTTTGTTGCATGATTATATTGTATAAATATCTATAAATATATCAATCTCTCTGCCATACTTCCTTTTAAATCGATTTAATTTTTCATGCAAATACGAGATTATCTTTTCATAGGTTGCCTTTGTTTGTAATAGGACCAAAGATTGATCCTTGAGGAGCACCTGCTATAGATATACTACACTAGACGCAGACTTATTTCTTACAAAATGCTTAACAATTATAGAAATTAAGAAAATATATTTTGACCAACCAAATCATGTTATGACGTATATCTATATTTACAAAGAAAATCTTAGATGAGAGACACTATAAAATGCTTTTGATAGATTTTTTATTAAAAGAGTCTCTTTAAGATAAAGCTATTTCTACATCAGAGAACGATCAGCTCTGTGACCAATGTAAATTTTTTACATAAGTATATTTTTTTAAGATCATTCGGAAGTCAGAATTTTAAAAATCTATCTTTTTTTTACTAAAAACTTAAAGTTTTACCGATTCAATGTTACAGGACGGTGGTACTCCGTTGTTCGTGGCGTGCCAGTGTGGACACCTGCCGGTAGTCGAGGAGCTTATTAGTCGGGGAGCTAACGTCAATGCTTGTATGAAGGTAGGACAATGTTTCCATTTATAAACGTAAGTATTATTTCGTAATTGAGTTGAGTTTGTCCTCTCTTTGAATTTAAAAACCATTTATTATGAGTAATATTAAGATTTTCTTTGTCTAACAAACTAATTACTAGTTAAAAAATATTATTGTTAAAATCTATTAATCATTTCAAAATTATTAAACTGTATTTTGAATTCAAAGTTTGCTACATCAGCAATCTATTTAAATAAATTTTGTTCTATAAGTTTTGTTCTTTATTAAAATTAAATTGAATCCAGAAAAACTATTGCTGTCCCATTTCACGTCATAACAAAAAGCGAAACAACGACAATTTTTCGCGCGCGCATGCTACAGATAGACGGTAGAATCTAGATGAATTGTAAAGGTTTCCAAAGGCTTCAAGTCAACCGTTTCCAGGACAAAGCGTCCTGCCTGTTCATAGCGGCGCAGAACGGCCATGAGGACGTGTGCCTGCTGCTGCTGTCGCGCGGCGCGCTCGTGGACGCGGAGCGCGCGGACGGCGCCACCGCGCTGTGGATCGCGAGTCAGTGTGGTCACGACCACGTGGTCAGGGCGCTGTTGGCCGCCGGGGCCAATGTTGACCAGGTCAGACAGGTCAGTCAGAGGTTCCCCATTCACATTTCACACTATGTTTTACCTTGACGTGCCGTGTGGTTCCCGGCACCAATACAAAAAAGAATAGGACCACTCGATCTCTTTCCCATGGATGTCGTAAAAGGCGACTAAGGGATAGGCTTACAAACTTGGGATTCTTTTTTAGGCGATGGGCTAGCAACCTGTCACTATTTGAATCTCAATTCTATCATTAAGCCAAATAGCTGAACGTGGCCATTCAGTCCTTTCAAGACTGTTGGCTCTGTCTACCCCGCAAGGGATATAGACGTGAACATATGTATGTATGTATTTTACCTTGACGGCCTCTGTGGCGCAGCGGTAGTGCGCTTGTTTGTGTCGCCGGAGGTCCCGGGTTCGTATCCCGGCCAGGACATGAAGAGAAAAGAACTTTTTCTGATTGGCCTGGGTCACGGATGTTTATCTATGTAAGTATTTATTGTAAAATATAGTATCGTTGAGTTAGTATCTCGTTACACAAGTCTCGAACTTACTTCGAGGCTAACTCAATCTGTGTAATTTGTCCTGTATATATTTATTTATTTATTTAATAGTATGCAGCGGGAGCGGTGATTCGGCTCGACCGCCACCAAAGGGAAGATCTTCCACCAGGCTGGTGTTATGCCTGGGGAACCGCGCGACAGACGATGTCGTGTCGGAGGTTTTATATATAGCTACAATCTGTGAAATCTTTGCTTGCGCGATTTAGGTTTTTCGCTGTTTACGAATGATAGCGTATCGTGATTCTATTTTTTTTTGTGACTTGTGGCGTATAGATTTCGCCACAAGTATATGTTTATGAGGCTTGAATGATATTGCAATTTAACTTTCCAGGACGGCGCAACCCCTTTGTTCAAAGCGGCCCACAAAGGACACGCGGCCGTGGTGGCTGAGCTACTCAAATATAATCCCAATCTTGGACTTTTACCGGTAAGATATTTTAGTTTTTATGATAATTTTATTTCTGTTTAATCATCTGAACTTGAACAATATTGGTTACTAAAAACGTCATATTGAGAGTTTTCAATGTATGGTGAGATTTATATGCCGTTATAAATGAAAATAAAATTATAATGGTTTGAAGTAAACGTTACGTCTATGTTATTTAATCAAAAAATTAAACCTAATTCTAAATCATTCATTCAATCATTCATTCATTCAATTCATTGGTTTTATTTTATTTTATTATTAGTTTTACAGTGCAGTGTTCTTAACACTTTATGAATAGAACTAGTCTAACATACATACTCTGTTTGTTTAAATGTGTAATTTAATGTGATTTTCAGTCTCTTGAGATTGTGAGTTCTGACAACCCCGTAAGGGATAAACATACATACATACATATGATCACGTCTTTATCCATTACGGGGTAGAACAGAGCCAACAGTCTTGAAAGGACTGATAGGTCACGTTCAGCTGTTTGTCTTAATGATAGAATTGAGATTCAAATAGTGACGGGTTGCTAGCCCATCGCCTAAAAGAAGAATCCCAACTTTATAAGCCTATTCCTTAGTCGCCTTTTACGACATCCATGGGAACGAGATGGAGTGGTCCTATTCTTTTTATTATTGGTGTCACACGGCAAAACGTAAGGGATAAAGTCGTGACTAATCTATGTATGTTAGCACTCAAACATTCAAATGTGCATAATTCGTAAACGAGTGGTCGGTATTTGTTTGTTACCGCTACTTCTGCACTGATGCCTTGGAAGCGGCAGTAAACTTAGTTTTTAAGTAATTTATTTGACGTCAAGCAATGTTGTTAAATCACACGTTTTGACAATTACTAAGCGATACATAGTATCCTATAGTAATGAATAAAAATTTTGAATTTTGGTAACCACTTGTCCACTGACGCCCGCCTGCCCCGCAGAACGGTCAGACGGCGCTGCACGGCGCGTGCGTGTGCGGGCAGCTGGCGTGCGTGCGGCTGCTGGCGCGCCGCGCCGACGTGCGCGCGCGCAACGCGGCCGGCCTGAGCGCGCCGCGCGCCGCCGCCGCCGCCGGCCGCCGCGACGTCGTCGCCTACCTCGCCGCGCTGCCGCCCCGCTCCTCCTAGTCAGTCAGTCAGTCAGATCGATACCCCCCTTTATTGAGGCCGGTTAAAAGTTTCCAATACCCTCTCTTGAATTTAACGAACAGTATCTCGTAACACAAGTCTCGAACTTACTTCGAGGCTAACTCAATCTGTGTAATTTGTCCCGTATATATTTATATTTATTTATTTATTTAATAGTATGTAGCGGGAGCGATGATTCGGCTCGACCGCCACCAAAATATAATCTAAAATAAGCTAAAAAAATAAAATAATTGCGCTGGAAAAAAAAGATGATGCACACTCAAAAAAGACTCGTCATTTATTATTTCTTATTTTTCTTCTTTAAATTACAAAATGTTTGTTCAGACACTCTAAAGAGTTCGTAACAAACAGTTTCCGAATAAACTTACTAACAAACATACATACAGGTCAAATGAGTACCACCTTTTTATTTTGAAAACGGTTAAATACACCTCAAGCTAAATTATTAACAGATTGTCCAACTCTAAATTATATTACTATGGGGGTAAAATAATTTTGTGACACAACATATGTAATAACTTTATAATTTAATAAACATATACTTAAACTTAATAAGGTTAAATATTCCATAAGTTGACAGTTTCTTGCATTTTTTACTCGGTTATTTTATTATAAAAAACTTCCTAAATAAAACTCAAAAATCTCATTTGATATTGTATTCATAAATCTCAAAATATGTTTTACATTACAATCGTTTTAATGTATAAGCTAAAATATCAATTATTTATTCGTCCACATTAAATATTGTAGATAGTGATACCAAAAGCTTATAATAAAAGGTATAAATTTTTCACCCATTTTATAATGAACGGTCAATCGCTAATGCCTTACAATATGGGCATATATGTTATTTATTAAAATAATACTATTTTATATATAATGTATACACCTGATATATTGGCTATAAAGTCATACTTATAACACTACATTCACGCCTTTCGCTATACCTCATATATCGCTTTACGTTGATAATATGACTTAAAAATATAAAATACTATGTTAACACATTTATAACAATAATCCAGTTGTTACAATAATAAAATGATCCGGGTTCGATCCCCGGTTAGATCAGCTCTATATTGGGTCTTATATAAATTTTATCAAAACCAATATTGTATTCAGAAAACAGGCACCTTTGCAGGCACTTTTCCACGTTAATTTACATTTAAAAAAACACATTTAAGTTATATCTAATATATTAGTTGAAAACGGCAAAAACAACGTTTTGCATAACGAAATATCAAAATTTATGTTAAATGATGCTTATGCCAAAAAACATTATGCAGTTTACAATTTTTTTTTGAACTTCACTTAGTGATAAGCCCAATTTATGTAATTTTTACTATAACATTTATTTATTTTAATTGGTGCTGATTTAGTTTGTAAGTGCTCTGTTAACTAGTCTTCTTTAGTTCATTTTAATTTTAGTTTGCAGTACAAACAATGTTCTTTTGCATTTTAATGGAGTTTTTCATATATATATATTTATACTAACTACAAGTTAGAATTAAGCGTTACAATTAAGTTATTTTAGTTTATTTTCGTGTATTTAAACATGTATAACTAATATACACAATACACATAAAAATAAACCTGTGTCATGTTATATATTAGCTTTCATCAAAATTTTGTCTTCACATTAAATATTTATTTATTAAATTCAGTTCTTAAAGTCTGCTGTTTTTGGCAATTGCAATCAATAACATAATATAATTAAAAAGTGTATTTTAATAAAAACAGAATGTAAATACATTTTCTAAGTACAGTAGGCTAACGACACTAGTAATAATTATAAGCACATTAGTATTATTAACGGACTGTTGTAATATTATCATCTAGGTCGTTCTTGTTTAAAAAACTAATATAGTTTTATTATTTTATTTTACGCTCAAGGTAGACTAAGGTATATGTGTATGTATATTTTAAACCGTCAATAATTGAATCTCAATATGAGATTTTTTTAAATTTCGTTCATAGTTTGTAATCGATTACATATTTATTTTCAATGGCTTTTTTTCGTTTGACAAAATGGCGTGGTCACGTAATGACCATCGATGAAACTAATGTAAGTACGTAGAATGTTTTGTTTTAATTAAGAGATTTTGTTTATAACAAAAGTGGGTCGACATACGTTGAAAAATCTTTTTAATACAGCTGTTAATTTCATGAATGAAAAGAAGAAATAAGACATACCTTTGTCTATAAGCCTTGTCAATTTACCGTATCAATGCAAAAGAATCTTTCTTTATAAATATATCGTGATGAATCGACAAAAACTCTCATTTTGTTATTATATAAACGTCAATTAGTTTTATATCTTTACTCGGAATTATAGTCAGCGGTTCCTGCAAAAAAAAAAAGTAATTTAAGGTACCCAAAATGCAATATTTTCTATAAAAGTTTATACTATTTTGACAGAACAAATAAGTGGGTTGCATCTAAATCAAATTTCCGGTGACGCAAAATTTGTGTTGTACTTATATTTTTCATATCTCTTTGACACTTTTATTAACCACAAATTTCATTTAATCGGAGATCTGACAACCTGCTAATAGTTATATGGTGCAATCTACTCTAAGTGAAAAAAAAATACAATATTATTTTTTATTTCGCCGAGTTATTGTTTTTCTTATTTCATCGCTTTCTACGATATTCATAAAAATGGAGGTACTTTTATTACTCGTAAAAATCACAATGTTATTTATAAATAATACAGGTATTAAACACACACTTATTATTCATTGTAATACGGATCATTGTAACATGATTCGAAAACGTCCGAGATAAAATAAAGGCAGGGTTACATGCGCGTTTAATATCTGTATTATTTTATAAACAGTATAATGCAACGCAAAAGTATAAAATCATGTAATCATACTGTTAACAAATGTTCCTTATGCCAGTATGTATTCACGATAGAAATGTTTTAGAATAAGTTGGGTTTCATTGGGAGGGCGATGAGAGTCTCTTGGGACAGGTATTTGTTCAGTTTTATGGTTATATACCAATAAAAATATTTTAAGCAATCTATGCTTTTTTCTTAATATCCCCTTCGTCTCCACGAACTTTTAACCACGATCCTGTAGTTTGTACCTTTGCACAACATATAATGTAAATGTTTCTACTACATATGTATTTTTTTATGGGCAATAAAGACAATTTGTATTGTATTGTGTAAGTTTTACCAGAAGTTTGTCTTACCTCAACTGAACTTTACAGAGGTACTCTTATTGAAATTATTCTGAAATGCCGGCAACCACACAGTGATTACACATTTATTTCACTATAAATCAGTAAAAGATGAATCCTCACCGCTATGGATTTCCGGATCTGACCATCATTTCTTCAGCGACGGTGGCCAGGTGTAGCGCTGACGGTCGGTCTTTAGGCCTGAAGTAATAGATGTATCATCATCATCATCATATAATCATCAACGGTCTTGAAAAAATATATGTATATATAGTATATATTTATGATAGGCCACGTTCAGTTGTTTGGCTTAATGTTAGAATTGAGATTCAAATAGTGACAGGTTGCTAGCCAATCGCCTAAAAGAAGAATCCTTAGTTTATAAACCCATCCCTTAGTCGCCTTTTACGACATCCGTTCCGGTATTTTCACTCTAATTATTGCATCCTATTTTACCATACATATGACACATTTTATGATCCTACGTCCAATAGTTTCAGCTGTATTTGTCTGTCAGTCAGTCATTCACTCGTAAGCTCAGGTTTTATACATATATAAATATAGTCACGTCAATATGCCATGCGGGGCAGCCAAGCCCACGTTCTCGAAAAGACCTGAAAAGCCACGTTCAGCTGTATTGCTTCATTAAGATATTAATATATATATGTAAAATAAAATAATAATGACAGACTCAGCAGTTTCTTCCTATGCGTTGATTTGTCATTGATTCAAAGAAGAACAAGATTGATTACATTACCTTGTCTGTGTGCAGGCGTGGATTGATTTGTCATAGATCAAAGAAGAACAAGATTGATAACATTACCTTGTCTGTGTGCAGGCGTGGATTGATTTGTCATAGATCAAAGAAGAACAAGATTGATAACATTACCTTGTCTGTGTGCAGGCGTGGATTGATTTGTCATAGATCAAAGAAGAACAAGATTGATAACATTACCTTGTCTGTGTGCAGGCGTGGATTGATTTGTCATAGATCAAAGAAGAACAAGATTGATAACATTACCTTGTCTGTGTGCAGGCGTGGATTGATTTGTCATAGATCAAAGAAGAACAAGATTGATAACATTACCTTGTCTGTGTGCAGGCGTGGATTGATTTGTCATAGATCAAAGAAGAACAAGATTGATTAGATTACCTTGTCTGTGTGCAGGCGTGGATTGATTTGTCATAGATCAAAGAAGAACAAGATTGATAACATTACCTTGTCTGTGTGCAGGCGTGGATTGATTTGTCATAGATCAAAGAAGAACAAGATTGATAACATTACCTTGTCTGTGTGCAGGCGTGGATTGATTTGTCATAGATCAAAGAAGAACAAGATTGATAACATTACCTTGTCTGTGTGCAGGCGTGGATTGATTTGTCATAGATCAAAGAAGAACAAGATTGATAACATTACCTTGTCTGTGTGCAGGCGTGGATTGATTTGTCATAGATCAAAGAAGAACAAGATTGATAACATTACCTTGTCTGTGTGCAGGCGTGGATTGATTTGTCATAGATCAAAGAAGAACAAGATTGATAACATTACCTTGTCTGTGTGCAGGCGTGGATTGATTTGTCATAGATCAAAGAAGAACAAGATTGATAACATTACCTTGTCTGTGTGCAGGCGTGGATTGATTTGTCATAGATCAAAGAAGAACAAGATTGATTAGATTACCTTGTCTGTGTGCAGGCGTGGATTGATTTGTCATAGATCAAAGAAGAACAAGATTGATTAGATTACCTTGTCTGTGTGCAGGCGTGGATTGATTTGTCATAGATCAAAGAAGAACATGATTGATTAGATTACCTGGTCTGGGTGCAGGCGTGGAACAAAGCTAGGGAGCCTGCGAATTGGCGCTCGGCAATGTTGGCGGGCATAGGGGGACGTGTGCCTGCAATAAATAATAAATATATACGAGACAAGTTACACAGATTGAGTTAGCCTCGAAGTAAGTTCGAGACTTGTGTTACGAGATACTAATTCAACGACAATATATTTTATAATAAATACTTATATAGATGCCGTGTGGTTCCCGGCACCAATACAAAAAAGAATAGGACCACTCCATTTCTTTCCCGCGGATATCGTAAAAGGCGACTAAGGGATAGGCTTACATACTTGTGATTCTTTTTTTATCACTATTTGGATCTCAGTACCATCATTAAGCCGAGCAGCTGAATGTGGCCATTCAGTCTTTTCGGGACTATTGGCTCTGTCTACCCCATAAGGGATATAGACGTGACTATATGTATGTATGTATTTACGAGACAAATTACACAGATTGAGTTAGCCTCGAAGTAAGTTCGAGACTTGTGTTACGAGATACTAACTCAACGATACTATATTTTATGATAAATACTTATATAGATAAACATCCAAGACCCAGGCCGATCGGAAAAAGTTCTTTTCTCATCATGCCCTGGCTGGGATTCGAACCCGGGACCTCCGGTGTCACAGACAAGCGTACTACCGCTGCGCCACAGAGGCCGCCAATGAGGCTGCAATGTGGGGATGGAAAGCTGATTGATACATCGTACACTATTAAACAGTTAGACTTAATGATACAATTGAGATTCAAATAGTGACAGGTGACAAGCCACACGCCTAAAAGAAGAATTCTAAGTTTATAAGCCTAGCCCTTAGTCGCGTTCTACGACATCCATGGCAATGAGATGGAGTGGTCCTATTTTTATTTGTATGATTGCCGAGAACCACACGGCACTTATTTCTTCTTAATCCTTCTTCCCTTCTTATGCTTTATCCTTTTAAAATAAATTGTACACAGCAGAATATAGGTATGTACATAGAATTAGAATACAAGGGACTTTACCTCTGTAAAAAAAGGCCTATTCCTGCGTGAGTTTCTATAAAATATTTATATGAATGAACCTCAAGCAGTGAATGGTACATTCGCATACCAAAACATATATCTCACCGTATCTCTCCGAAAAAAAGTCCTCTTCAGTGCTCTGTACAGAGTCATCCAAACACATGCTATCTTCAGCCGACTCGTCCATCTGCGAATGCGGTGGCATCAGAGCCATCATCTCCCACAATGTGAGTCCGAGCGGCCAGATATCCGTCTTGCTGGAAATCTCGCCGCCGTGGATGACTTCCGGGGCGCTCCAGGCTTCTGTTCCTGCAATTTATTAAAATCCTTAATGAGTTAAATATCACAATATAAATAAATGTAGGTAGAATAATCATAATGCTGTGTGCCGTGTGGCTTCCAGGCACCAATACAATTAAGAATAGGAGCACTCCATCTCTTTCCCATGGATGTCGTAAAAGACGACTAAGGGATTGGCTAAAAATCTTGGGGTTCTTTTTTAGGCGATGGGCTAGCAACCTGTCACTATTTGAATCTCAATTTATCATTAAGCCAAATAGCTGAATGTGCCAAATGTGGCCATGCAGTCTTTTCAAGACTGTTGGCTCTGTCTGCCCCGCAAGGGATATAGACGTGACCATATGTATGTATGTACAATCATAATAATGTAGGTATGCAATAAATATTACTTACTAACTAGATCTTTTAAAAAAATTTAGAAATTATTACAATATTCCATGAAATGTTAATGTGTATATATGTATTATCATCTGATGTAAATAAACAACAAAAATTCCCAGGGATGGTTGACATAATTATAATAAAATAATAGGTACTACTTAAATGTAAGTAAGAAAAATCATCATAATAAATCACCATAGTAAACAGCTTTCCCAGCATTCATCTTGTCAAACACGCCGTTCTCATCCAGAGGCAGGGTGACTCCAAAGTCGCAAAGCTTGCACACTTCAAAGTCTCCGTTCACCAGGATGTTGTAAGACTTCATGTCCCCATGAAGTAACTGCATTTTGGTGTGCAAGTAGTCTAGGGCTTTGCCGATGTCTAATGCAACCTGAGGACAAATTTTTACTTTATTAGTTTAAATTTGATGGAACTTGAGTTATGAGATGTGAAGTGTGATATTGTGTACTATGAAATAGGAGTACTGTCTCTTTCTTGTGGATTTAACTGAGTACTGAAAATGCAGACATAAAATAATGGTATATTTGTTTCACCACAAAGTATGAGTCTAGCTTTTGACAAAGTTTTTCATAAATGAGGTTTTGTTTAAGTTGAACACCTATTAACTCATGGAGTGTCCCAAGCCCTGACTCAGAAACTAACATCTATGAACTTAGTTCCGAGTCAGGAATTGGGATAGTAGTGGTGAACGATTTAGTACTTATTGTAAAACTTCGTATATTAAAAAAGAAAATATTCTGTGGCATGGCTTAAACAATAAATATTTACAGTAGAATCCGTTTAGTACGACTTCGCATATAACAACCAACCGTTTTTAGCGACGCAACTATAGACATATGTTTGGTTTCGTATCGAGCCACTATGAAAGTACATTCGTTTATTACGACTCCGCTTATAACGACCGACCGCTTTTAACGACGGAATTCAACGCACATTGTCCGGTTATAACGACGTGCGTCGACGTGTTTACAAACAAATCTAAGTTATAGGTACATAATAGAAGCTATCCCCGCCCCGCGCACCTACCTAGCTCATGCATCGCGGACTGTCTGTTTTGTTTATGTTACATTTCCTAATTTGCGGGTGACAAGTGAGTGCGCGTACTAAAATGGCTAAGCGAAAGAGTTTCTCTATTGAAGAAAAAAGTTTTATTTTACAACGTTTAGAAGCTGGCGAGTCGAATGTAACTATTGCGAAGGAACTTGGTGTAAATCACTCGACTATATCCACAATAAAAAAGAATAAACACAAAATAGAACCTTTTGTGAATGTTTTTTTTTGTCTGTTAGTCACCTTAATACGTATTAATACGTATGTACATAAATTTTGTATATGATTATTAAAAAAAAAATGATTGTTTAGTACGACTTCCGGTTATTACGACGTAATATCACTGGTCCCTTGACCGTCGTTATAACCGGATTCCACTGTAGTTTACCTTCAAAATTTGCTTCTCTGTAAAAGGTTCACATTCTTCCTCGGCCCTCTTCTCAATCATGTCTCCGAGCGATATCTCACAAGCCTCCATCCCCAAAAACAATGTCTTGCTCTTACTAAACGCTCGAAACCCTACTATGTTAGGATGGGACATGCGTTGCAGCAGCTCAGCTTC
Source organism: Amyelois transitella (assembly GCF_032362555.1). Lineage (NCBI taxonomy): Eukaryota > Metazoa > Arthropoda > Insecta > Lepidoptera > Pyralidae > Amyelois > Amyelois transitella. Next base: position 526,091 of record NC_083508.1, on the reverse strand, counting down.
AGTTTGCAACCGTTCCGAGTACACTTTGTTGTGTTTAACTCGCTTGTTTATCATCTTTAGAGCCCACGGTGATCTGATTTGACCGGCGCGAGGCGATCGCACCAGCTGTAGAACTGACACGCCTGGAAATTTTACAGACTTGGTTAGACATAGAATTTATTATATTCTGGTGTTTGACCGTTCTGGCAAAATAGATATCTATATGGAACGACTACTGCCTGACGTTCAAAACTCGTGTCGAAGCGTCTACGGAAGATATGGAATGGTTTCCTATGTAAGCTTATAATGAAAAGAATTGTATTTTTGACGACTTAAGATTTTAACGAAGGGTTAGTTAGTAACAAATAAACTGAAAAACGAATGAACCAATGTTTATGAAATTTGGTACACAGATAGAAAAGTCCTTCAGCAATAACATAGGCTAGGCATTTTTTGGAAATTTCACAAATTCGCTCCCGCTGGAATCCCCAAAAGCTCTGCCCCGCGCAAAAGCTAGTTAATCATAATGTGACAGCTATTATGTTCGGGTACCTACCAGTGCCATATCCCAGTCTGTGTAAGAACGGAGATGGGGGTATTGTGATCTTATCTTCGACTGGTTTGTCCTTTTTGATGGGCGTCTTGAAATCTGATTCAGACATATTCACTTTTGTACACAACGATGAAAAAAAAAGCACTTAATATCTTTATTTTTCTTTATAAACAAATACAATACAAGAACGTATATGTAAACAAACCGCTTATTAATTTATTCCAACATCGACGTTCAGTTTCAAAGTAAACAAGGCAACCGAAAAACGAACTGTTGTTTTTGTTTGAAATTTTGAATTCCATGTTTTGATTACTTTTGATGATATTGACATTGACATTTTGTTGAGATGGCACCTCTAGTTTGTCTATGTGCTAGAAAGCGGAAGTCTTTAGTGAAGTCAATAATGTTAACCAGATAAAAAATAATGGTACTGAGACTAAAAACAAACAATTAGTACGTAAACAAAAATTAATATTATTATTGTAATCCTAAAGACTTTCTTTTTCATGAACTCTTTCAGATGCAATTATTATATTGCAAGAACAAAAAATTGTTGCTATTCCCTTCGAGATGGCGTTATGAGTAATTCGGAAATGGACATTGAATCATCTACCAAGACAAATGGTAGCCGTAAAAGTTTTGGTGGCTACTTTCAAATCGTACATACAATCACGTTTATATCTTTTGCAGGGTTGACAGAGCCAACAGTCTTGAAAAGAATAAAATGCCACTTTACATGCATTACACATAAAATACGTACATACCATACATACATACATATATTCACTTAATCAATTTTATGCTTAGTGGGTATTCCACGTAATTATAAATAATATTTTATGGTATACGTGATTGACCAGCGCAAACAATTTCACGAGATTTCGGAGCAGAGCATCCTCAAAGCGAAGGTCCATCGGAACTAAACTTAATTGCCACCGATAATTGCTCAATGGGAGGAAGAAGTCTCAATGAGCTGTAGTCTAGTGTTACCAGCTCTTACAAATCTTCCCCTTTTATTTACATACCTGTGCCGTGTGGTTCCCGGCACCAATACAAAAAAGAATAGAACCACTCCATTTCTTTCCCATGGATGTCCCGTTGGCGAAGCCGCGAGCGAAAGCTAGTAGGTATGTAAATAGATACATACAACATCCCTTGCGGGGTAGACAGAGCCAACAGTCTGGAAAAGACTGAAAGGCCACGTTCAGCTATTTGGCTTAATGATAGAATTGAGATCCAAATAGTGACAGGTTGCTAGCCCATCGCCTAAAAAAAAGGATCGCAATTTTATAAGCCTATCCCTTAGTCGCCTTTTAAGACATCCATGGGAAAAAGATGGAGTGGTCCTATTCTTTTTTGTATTAGTGCCGGTAACCACACGGCGATAGTTATTAAGTACTTTCCGTTATTTAAATGTCGCGTGTTTCGTAGCCGGTTATCAGAAATTAATCACGAACTCGGACTAAAGGCTACTTAAAAAGACCTTTTCTTTCGGTAAGTACCTAAATCTGTGGACAAAATCCCTTAGCTGGGAAGTGCGTACGGACCATGGGATGGGCTATCAAGAGGTCGACAGTAATGATTCGGCGATCGCGAAGTGCGCACGCGTTCAGATTACGCCGCATCATGGCGTCAAACACTTTCAGGTAAGTCATTGGAACTTTAATCGTCCATGTTATTTAATAAACGCATGTAACAGCCCATTAAAAAAAGATTAGTATAAAAAATGGCTTTAGAAATTCTTAAGGTAAGTGATCGGTGTGAAAGTTCGTGTGAATAATTATAGTGCGAAAATTAAATTATTTGGTTGATTCTTTGGTCTTAAAATAGATCTATAATCGGTGTTTTTATCTTGATTACGAGCCTTTATAAATAGGCACTAAATTATCTCCGCAGATCCACAAGAAATTTTATTGAGTGATTACAATAATGATTAAGTTTGTTTGTAAAGTTTTTAGTTACGTTAGAATTAATTGAATTTGTTTGTTTAGATAGATTTCATTGATCGCCTAATAGTTTTCCGACAAGTATCATTGACAACCTTTTTGCAGACCCCTAGGAACTCAAAAGCTAGATAAAAATAACAGATACGCTATGGCAAAAAAAGAGAGAAAAATATATTTTTTTGAAATTTTGCTATAAAATATTTTTTAAGTTTATTTTTGAAATCAAGCATAAATTTGATGCTAATTGTAACTCTTTCTCTTATCTTTGTACTCGTATGTTCCCTGTTGCACCCTTCACAACTATGTTCGAGGCACGGAGTTTATAATCCGGTTTTTCTCTCTCCACATTGTGTGAGTCCAGTTTTAAACAAAAATAATAAAAAAACAAAAATAGTCTTCTGTGTTTAAAATTTAAAGCTCTGTTTATTCCGTAAGGGATTAAGATGTGAAATTATTATAAACATAATCTGAGCGTCGTAGGAAGTAAGTGGAATAATATCTGTGTGAGAGGTAAACATCGTGAGGAAACTTTAACATCGTGAGGAAACTTCAAACTGGATAAGGTTCCTTAGTCAACAAAGATCTGACTGACTCACTCACTCCTTCCCCCTGATAATGGAAAAAACTTAAGACAAACCGGAACATTTCTTATAAGTACTGGTTTGGTATCGGGACCATAATTCGGTCTTAGAGTATAAATTTAATTATTTAAAAAATAAAGTTTGGGAACTCCTTCATTGAGATATATATATAAAAAATTTAGAGTCTACAACTAATATATACTATATATAAAATAAAATAAGTAGCTTCTTATATCGAAACAATTGCAGAAATAATATTTTGAGAAAATTGGATTTGAAATGGTAAAATGGCTGAGCGATCAAACTGGCGGGATTGTGACCATTGTGTATGAGGATCTTGGGTATCTCCCCGGGTAGGTAGAAACTAGGATGGTAACTGGTATGCCTGGATCCAAATGCGACATTAAAAGACAGAGCCTATCAATAATTTCATTCAATCACAAGATTTAAATTTCCACCGTTTGTGCGCAAAACGCAGCTGGGTGCGTATGCGCAATCAATCGGACGGTGAAATATCTTCGGTCGCGTGCAATTAGCCCCGTCCAGTTGCATGGCCGCTGTGTGCAAATGTAATAATCGTGAAATCCATTGTAATCGGTCTCGCTGCTCGATTACAGTGGCATCGATTTATTTCGGATGTCAGTCGTTAGTTGATCTACTTGCTTTAAATATTGGCAAGGTATTAAATATTGTCAATACATACATATAATCACATCTATGTATATCCCTTGCGGGGTGGAGCCAACAGTCTTGAAAGGCTATGTTCAGTTGTGTGGCTTGATGATGGAATTGATATTCAAATAGTGACAGCCTACAAGAAGAATCTCAAGTTTATTAATCATTCCTTTAGTCGCATTCTACGATATTCATGGGAAAGAGATGGAATGGTAACGTACCGGGAACCATACGGCAAATCTTGTCCATTTTTAATAAATGTTATGATTATATCTTACTTAAATTTGGGGGGATGATGCAGGAATGGCCAACACAATAAGGAAATAATAATATTATTAGTATGCAGGGATCGTGGCAAGTGGAAAGAGGTAGTCTCTGCCTACCCCTCCGGGAAAGAGGCGTGAGTTTATGTATGTATGTATGTAATATTATTACTAACATAGCATAAGTGTACTAACATATTGTAAGTCCTATAGTTACTTGAATAAATAATTTTTCATTAATTCAATCATTTAAAACGTCCATTGCTAAAAGTTTCCGGAAGGGATTAAATTGTATTCGGACTGTCAGCTGTCTGGGCACTCACAGATCAAACATAACTCAAATATTAAACTAAAATAACAAGACATAAAAATAAACGTGCTATATATATTAAGATAGGATCCATTTACAAATGGTTAACATTAATTCGATTTTACGAAATAATTAATTCTGACTAAATATAAAACAACTCGAAATGCAGTTTCAATTTCAACCATCAGACACGTTTAGATTTAGATAGTTTAGTTAAATATGTATATTTACGATTATGCTTGCATTTGTGCCGTGTGGTTCCCGACAATTAAAATTAGGGCCACTGCATATCTTAATTAAGGAAAGGTCTAATAAACTTGGGATTCTTTTTGTAGGCGATGGGCTAGTGACCTGTCACTATATTTTGAATTTCAGCATACAGCTGAGCGTAGCATTTAGTCTTTTCGAGACTGTTGGCTCAGTTTACGCCGCAAGAGATATAGACGTGATTATATACATACTTGCTTGCATTTCATTTTTAATTTAAAATTATAGCTTAGCGTGGTCATTTGTCTCGTGAGTATTAGCTTTACCTATCCCGTTGAGTGAAAAGACGTAATTATTGTAAGTATGTACAACATTGTAACAGATATAAATTTAATTCAACTGTCTTACTTTAAAAGCAACTATAATTCGGGTTTTTAATGCATGTATGTATGTAAACGATTTGTGATCAATCATTTAAATGAGTTTCCTTGTAAAAAATTAAATTATCTTTGACTTTCATACATCTATTTAATTAGTGTAGGTATAGAATGTACTTATGAACATGCAATAGTTTTTTGTTAAGTTAACGTAAAAAGGAAATACTAGATCGTTTTAATTTTGCAATTATTGGTAGTAGTTTTGATTTATTTATACTAATATTATAAAGCTGAAGACTTTGTTTGAATGCGCTAATCTCAGGAGCTACTGGTTCGAAATGAAAAATTATGTTTGCGTTGAATAGACAATTTATCGAGGAAGGCTTTAGGCTATCATCTTGCTGCAACTATGAGGAGCAAAGAAAAAAATGAAAAACTTAAAAAAAAACGGGGAAAATTATTATTCTTCAATGATGCCCAAAATAACTATTACACGCGGTTTATTTTCAAAATTGGATACAAGGTATCACTTATTGACGTCACATCACTAAAATCTAATTATAACTGCTTTACCTCCTCACGATGTTTTCTATCACCGTAAGAGCATAGCTATAGCTAATGTACATAATTTTAAAAATAAACATTGGTAGATGGCCTAGGTGGGATTCGAACCTGTGCTTTTTTACCTTACGCGTTCACCACCGATGCTCTGAATAGGCATTATACTGTTGAAAATTTAAAACAACGTAATAAGATCGAGAATTTCAACAAAAATATACAAATTTTCAATGAAGACAGAATGTACCTAACTCAATTCCATCATTAAGCAGTACAGGTGAAGGTTCATTCAGTCTTTCCGAGACCGTTGACTCTGTCTACCCAGCAAGGAATAAAAACATCCTACAGTGAATAAGTTAATAAATATATAAAATTCTCGTGTCACAATGTTCGTTCCCGTACTCCTCAGAAACGGCTTGACCGAATCTCTTTTAAGTCTGAAAATCGGCCAACATCTATTTTTCATACCCCATAGTGATAAGGGTTGTCCACCCTTACCATTTTTTTAACTAGAAATTACTTAAAAGTTATTTATATGGCAAAACAACGTTTTCCGGGACAGCTAGTGTATTGTAAAGTTTGATTTTCAGGAGCTGACCGATCAGCTGATAATCTAAATATATAAAATAAGAAAGTGAATGACTGACTGACATATCCACGCACAGCTCAAACCGCTGGTCTTAGAGGCTTCAAATTTGGCGTGTAGGTACTTAATGTTGTCTAGGGGTGCACTAAAAGAGGATTTCCCGAAATTCCCGCAGGGACGGGAATCATGTTGATTTTTCGTTTTACGCGGACAGAGCCGCGGGTGTTCACTAGTTTCTTCTTAATCTTTGCCAAAAATGGGAAGCTTTCAATCAATTAAATGGCGAATCAGAAACGCCTTCGACCTCGTCCAGCTAACTCTGAATTACGGAGTCTTAAGGGACATTAAATAAGTTTAAACAACCTTTCACCCTGACCCTGCCCTTACCGGAGTTTCCGGGTCGTGAGAAATGGGTTAAATTCTTAAGAATGAAGCAACTCTTTACAGCATCATTTTGTCGTGTGGTTCTCGGCAGCCAATAAACAAATAGAATAGAACCACTCCATCTCATTCCCATGGGTGTCGTAAAGGGCGACTAAGGGATAGGCTTTTTAACTTGGAATTCTTATTTAAGGCGATGGGCTAGCAACCTGTCACTATTTGAATCTCAATTCTATCATAAAGCCAAACAGCTGAACGTGGCCTATAAGTCTTTTCGAGATTGTTGGCTCTGTCTACCTCGCAAGGGATTTAGCCGTGACTTGTTTATTAATGAATGTAAAACGTATTTCTTTTTCAATTCAAAATGAGCAACTCTATGCATTCAAAATCAAGACGAGAATGCAGAAACTACAAATGTAGGTGATCGTAACAGGTCGCAGGTCAAGAAAACTTGTGTTTAATGGCGGGTTTTGATTACCACTAGTAATCGTGATTACTTGGAATATAAACGGTTATATAATACCTAAACACACAACGTGTTATAATCTTTATAAATGAACGCGATTGGCAAGAGAAATTAGTTGGTTTTAATAGGTTTGTTGACATAATTGTGAACGAATTATAGACTTTTTTTTATACATACATTCATTCAGAAAAGTATCGGGAATGGATTATTTATTTATGGTTCCAAATTCAAATTTTTGTTTTTTTTGTTGTTGTTAGATTGGCACAACTGTTTTCCATTTTGGCGCGGAGTTTGAGTTGCATCTGTTGTTTACATTAAAAACAGTGCTATTTTTAGTTATATCATATCTAGTGTGTATTGCTAATTTCATAATGGATAAAAACATCGAACAAAGAGTTTGTCTTAAATTTTGCATTGCCAATGGAATATCGTGTTCGGAGTCACTGAAAATGTTACAGAAGGCTTACGGTGAATCGACTTTATCAAAAACTCGTGCTTATGAGTGGTACAAAGCGTTCAAAAGCGGTCGAGATGTGATGGAAGATTTGCCTCGCTCTGGTAGGCCATCAACGTCTGCAACTGAAGTTAACATCGCAAAAGTGAAGGAAATAGTGACTGAAAATCCTCATTCAACTTTGAGAGAGATAGCCACCGAACTTTCTGTATCTCACGAGTCGATCCGTACCATTTTAACTAATAATTTGGGTATGAAACATGTTGCCGCTCGGCTAGTCCCAAAAGACCTGAATTTTTTTCAAAAACTCAATCGCATGAGAGTCTCTGAGGACATGCTAGAACGAGTCAATTCCGACCCAACATTCATGAAACGCATTGTTACTGGTGACGAGACGTGGGTTTACGAGTTTGACATGCAAACTAGTCAACAAGCTTCGGAGTGGCGCCTTCCAACTGAACCGAAACCGAAAATACCACGCCAAAGTCGTTCAAAAGTCAAAGTCATGTTGACTGTTTTCTTTGACTATCGCGGTGTTGTGCACTCGGAATTCTTGCTGGAAGGTCAAACGGTAAATAAGGAATATTATTTGAGTGTTATGCGGCGTTTAAGAGAGCAAATCCGACGAAAAAGGCCAGATTTGTGGAAAGAAAATTCTTGGATTTTGCACCATGATAATGCACCTTCGCACAAGGCCATCATTGTGAACGAATTTTTAACCAAACACTCAACAAATACCATCGAGCAACCACCATATTCACCAGATATGGCTCCAGCCGACTTTTTTCTTTTTCCTAAACTAAATTACCACTTCGTGGCACCCGTTTTCAATCGGTAGAAGACATAAAAGAGAATTCGCGGCGAGAACTGACCTCAATTCCGGAAACAGCGTTTAAAAAATGTTTTGATGATTGGATTATTCGTTGGCGTAAGTGTATCGTTTCTAAAGGAGCATATTTTGAAGGTGATAAAATAAATTTGGATGAATAACAAACAGTTTGTGTATTATTGATCTTTTCCCGCTACTTTCTTGACAGAGTAGTATACTCGTAATAGCTGTCCCGGCAAACGTTGTTTTGCCATATAAATAATTTTTAAGTAATTTCGAGTCAAAATGTTAAGGGTGGACAACCCTTATCACTGAGGGGTATGAAAAATAGATGTCGGCCGATTCTCAGACCTAATCAATGTGCTCACAAAATTTTATGAGAATCGGTCAAGCCGTTTCGGAATACGGGAACGAACATTGTGACACGAGAATGCATATGTATATAAGATACGATAAATAATTACTAACAAAAGACATCAACGCGGTATAATCTTATCGCCTAAAACAACATACAAACATACATATAGTCACGTCTATATCCATTGTGGGGTAGACAAACCTAGCCAAAAGTCTCGAAAGGCCACGTTATTAGCCCAGTTAAGTGACAGGTTAATAGCCCATCTCCTACAAGAGGAATCTGAAGTTTATGAGCCTATCCCTTAGTCGCCTTTTACGACGTCCATACTGATTACGACGGAGCCGAACGTGGCCTTTCAGACTTAGTGAGACTGTTGGCTCTGTCTACCTCGAAAGGGATAAAGACGCGACTTTATGTATACTTACAAAACGGATATACAGACATACAAAAAGTCAAGCGGTAATGTTTAATTTTTCATAAAGCAAACATAAATTAATTGTAAATATTGATACATACATACATACATAAAATCACGCCTCTTTCCCGGAGGGGTAGGCAGAGACTACCTCTTTCCACTTGCCACGATCTCTGCATATTTCCTTCATCCACATTCATAACTCTCTTCATGCCAGCTCGGCGGTTTCGGGTAAATATTGATTTTGCATGTTATGTAGGTACGTAAGGAGACATCGGTGTCGTAACGTTCACGTTGTGTGTGTGTTTGGCGAGGCGTAACTCGGCAACATTCATTACAAAAACTGCGCCAACTGGGTTCGGTGCCATAAGCTTGTCAATATTAGGATTTGGGTTAGTTTTTGACAGTTGTTGCGTGTATACAAGTAATTAAATAACAAAATATCATACATACATATGATCACGTCTATATCCCTTCTGGGCTAGACAGAGCCAACAGTCTTGAAAAGACTGAATGGCCAAGTTCAGCTATTTGGCTTAATAATAGAATTGAGATTCAAATAGTGAGAAGTTGCTAGCCCATCGCCTAAAAAAGAATCCCAAGTTTGTAAGCCTATCCCTTAGTCGCCTTTTGCGACATCCATGGGAAAGAGATGGAATGGTCCTATTCTTTTTTGTATTGGTGCCGGAAACCACACGGCACCAAAATATCATAACTAAACTAATACTATAAATGCGAAAGTTAGTTTGTTTGTTTATTTGTTACCTCTTCACAGGCTATCTTCTGAAGTCATCTTGAAATCACGTATATGGGAAACAGGTTACCTTTGATTCCGGTAAAAACTATAGGTCTCGCGAGATTAGCGAAAAACCTGTATTCTTCCGTAGGTGGAGCAAAATTTGCCGCTTTTTGTAGGTGGCGTTTATTTCATTGCTTTTTCTATGTGGAGCTAAATTTACGCGGGTTGAAATCCGTTAAGGCATATTTACTAACTAAATAGAGATATGAAGTTCCCACATAGTTGACGTATGGTTCCCAGCACTTAAAAATAGGACCACTCCATATCTTTCCCAAGGATGTCGTAAACTCGACTAAGGGAGAGCGAAAGAAGGAAAATAGTCTTGGGATTTTTATTGTAGGTGATGGGCTAGCAACCTGTCACTATTTGAATTTATATTCCATCATTAAGACGTACAGCTGAACGTGGCGTTTCAGTCTTTTCAAGACTATTGGCGCTGTCTACCACGGAAGGGATATAGACGTGATTATATGTATGTAGGTAACCTTACATTAAGGATGATAGAAGATTGATGATCTGTTCGAAAGACTATAGCAGCCGAATTGACAAGTGTGACGCACATAGCAGTGTAGTTTATTCCGCCGCTTATTCTACACATGCGCTTTAGAAGCGGCAGTAGTTATAATTAGATTTAAGTGATGTGACGTCAATAAGTGATACCTTCTATTCAATTTTGAAAATATATTCTATTCTATTCTATAGTGGCACAGGTTCAAATCTTGCCGAAGCCAGTGTCTCTTTTTTAAGTTAGTACATAAGATTAATGCTAATCGATGCTCTTACGGTGAGGGAAAACATCGTGAGGAAACCTGCACATTCAGGCAACTGGATGTGTGACCATGATTCAATATGGGATATAAGTGCCCTTGAAAAGGTTGTGGTGGTCAGACGGAGTCCGCTCCATGTAAACTTGACTTACCTAAACCAGGATTGTGGTCATTTTCCAAAACCAGGTTTTTTTTTGGGACAAATTACAGTGATTGAGTTAGCCTCGAAGTAAGTTCGAGACTTGTGTTACGAGATACTAACTCAACGATGCTATACTTATATAGATAAACATCCAAGACCCAGACCAATCAGAGAAAGTTCTTTTCTCATCATGCCCTGGCCGGGATTCGAACCCGGGACCTTCTGTTTCACAGACAAGCGTACTACCGCTGCGCCACAGAGGCCGTCAAGCCTTATAAAGTGAACTGTCCGTATTCAAACCAATGTAGGTAATGCTTAAAAAAGGTCAAAGATTCATGTGCGAAGGAATCGAATACTGGAAAAAGTACTTTAACCACTCTACCAGTGAAGACAATGTAACTATTTATGTGTTAAATATGATACTTTGGCACGCTCAGGATCTGAACCTTGGACGCATCCTCACTAAATCAATAATCGCTTTCGGAACTAGCGTGATACGAAGGTTTCGCTCGTGTTTTTACATTGCCGCTTCCTTATTTACCTACCACCTTCCTGTCCATCATTACGTAGGTACATATTATCGCGTCTATATCCTTTGCGGGGTAAACAGAGCCTTGAAAAGACTGAAAGGCCATGTTCGGCTGCAGGTATGACTTAATGATGGAACTGAGATTCAAATAATTACACGTTGGTAGACCATCGTCAAGTAGAATACCAAGTTTATAAGCCTTTCCCTTATTTGCCTTTTACAACATCCCTGAAAAAAGACATGGAATGTTATTCTAAAGAGCTGGGAACTACAAGGCCATCATCATTTCGCGATAATAACTAAAATTTTCATTGGTTCAAGACCATTTTCCAATCACTGGCATTGAAATTGCAGAATTATACCTTATTTCAAGAAGTAATAACTAGGTGTCTTACCAAATTTACTTCCGCTGTTCAGGTTCCACCGGAGATTTCAACTTTTTCAAGGCGGGTTATGGACAAAAGTAAGTCAATCGAAAACCGTGAATGTCGTAAAAGGTGACTAAGGCTAATTAACTTGGCATTCTTCATATAGGCGATGGGTTAGCTAAATATTTAATTTAATATTTGAATCTCAATTTCAACATTAAGCCATACAGCTGAATGTGCCCTTCCAGCCTTTTCAAGACTGATGGCTCTGTCTATCCCGCAAGGGATATTCGCGACTTCGTACGCGTGGAATAGTCGATCGTAGTTTTACGTCAGATGTTTTAGTTACAAGATCACGTTTCTATCCATTATGGGGTTAACAGAGCTAACAGTCTCGCTAAGACTAAAAGGTCACGTTCAGCTGTATGGCATAATGATGGAATTAAGATTATTTTTTGTTCTTTGCCAAAAATGTGTGTGTGTTTAATCGTGACATTTGAGATAACGAAATGCATTTACGGATGCGATTGCAAAAAAAAGCTGCTTCGATGCCTGTAATCAACTAATTAAACATGTATATGAAAAACATTTCTCATTTTGTACGTAAAACACAGATTGAGGAATGGTTGGATATTAAAATTTTACTAGGACACTAGTGGTTTTCAAGACTGTTGGCTCTGTCTGCCCCGCAGGGGATATAGACGTGATTATATATATGTACATATGTAGGTTAAGTAAGCGATAAAGGCGTGTAAGGTAAGATAATATGTGTATGTAGATCTTTACGTAGGTAACTTACTAAAATTGGATTCCTCTGATTTCAACAAAAGAAAATCTGCCTCACTCGTTAGGGAAGAAAATGATAATTTATGACAAACTTTGCACTTGATTTCAATGGCATCTACTTGGCTTGAACCATACCGTTTTCTTTATGAAAATTGTATAATAAGTAGATTAAGTATTTCTGAATACCTTTACATGAAAACATACGCATTAGTCTGCATAATCGGACGAGTTTTTTTTAAACAGACGCCACGAGTCTAGACCACTTACATAATAATATGTCGAGACAGTAAATTAAAAACGCTGTACGTTTGTTTGTTAAATAATCCATTGTCCGTTCGGATTTCAATGCGATTAAAATGAACCAAACATTATGCGTAATGTTACATTAACTTTATCGGGCACTACAAACAGAGCGGCGGGCGAGATGGTCGGTGCGCAGGCGCAGGCGCTGAAAAAGTGAATATTTTTTAATCTTTTTGTTAATGATTCTTACAGCTTTTCGAGTTCTCAGTTCCTCCACTTTTGTAATTAGGGGCTCGGAGTCTACATAAAGATACCAACATTTTTCGTGATTTCAAAATGTGATATCCCACAGAGCCTTAGATCCAAAGCAGGTTTATTTGAGTGTGGTGCTTAATGCGGTCATTTTATAAAACCTCAATAAAAATTATTTACCTCTAAACAAATACATGAACTTAGGAACTTAGGTCTAAAATCCTGTGGCTTGCCAAGATACTAATTTATTGAACTATTGTTTCAGGTTATTCATAATATCAGTGATAATTGCAGCCACAATTATTGAATCACCGGTAAGTGCATATTCAATTCATCGTAGACCAAGACAAGATAAACATATACCACGTGAAGATCTTAAAGCTGAGGAAAGTATATTGGACGAAGTAAAAAATGGATCAACAACAGCCAATACAGTCAAAGATGATAATGCGAAAAAGACAACGGTAAAACTGTATGAGATAAACGGTAAGCCAAGCGCTGACGACAAAGTAGAAATAACAACTGCATTCATTCCTCTAAAAACTGATGAAGGAACTTTGAAGTCTACTCAATTACCAGTATACACGAGTTCCATGAAAGGGACGGAATCCCTATTAAACAAGAAAACAACACTATTGCCTGATAGTACCATTAGTTTAAAAGGAAATACTGAAACTGATAAGTTTGGTGAATTGACTTCGAAAATTCACTCAGATTTTGCGAGTACGACAACTTTAATAAGCAACAGGCCCAACGATGTTACGACCTTGCCTGGCAGTACTATTAATTTAAGAGAGAATGTAAGTAAAAATACTGAAACCGATAAGATTGGTGAATTGACTACGACAATTCACTCAGATTTTACGAGTACAAAAACTCTGACAAGTAATAAACCCAGCGATATAACGACTCCAGAAGCTCCTGTAGAAATAACTATAGATGCTACTGAATTACAAAATAATACCTCAAGCGAAAGAAAAACAACAGAACCAGTTTATGTTAGTACCAGTGTAATGACTGATACGACAGCTAAATCTGATAAAACAAAAAATGATGAAACAACGCAATCCAGCACAAGCACCACTCATAGTGAAGATTCTAATGCAGAACAAAGTGAACATAATACTCTTACGCCATCTGGGAAAAAATATACATTTATTGATAGAAAACGAACGAGTTCGGAAATAAGTACGTCAAGCAATGAACAAGACACACAAACTGAATCGACGCGCTTAAGTTTGGAGAAATTAATGACAGATACATCAATATCATCTTTAGGAACTTTAGCTGAAAAACTTAATTCTAAAACAACATACGCTTTCGATTTATCATCGACTTCTCCGTTTGGTCAAGAAACTATAAGCGTTACTTCAGATGACTCCACGCCCACCTCGTCAGGTAAAGAATCTTCCCCAAGGGCATTACAAATAACGTCTAAACGGGCCGGTTTTCTAGATTATTCTGCAAAACCTATGCCTGAAGCAACAACAGTTATAGAAAATTATGCTATCAGCGATAATATTAACCAATCCAGGGGGTTTTCTTCGATGTTCGAATTTGAGCCAGATAATGATCCGACACCCGACAGTAAAAACAAGGCATCGCAAAGTCAATTGGTAAGTTATTGATTTGTTTATAAACGCTAAAATATTTTTTAAGAAATAATATTAATCGATTTCAATGGCTGTGTGATTTATTGCTTTACAGCGCAACAGCCGTTAGATAATTATCTGAAAGTACTAGTTATAAGGTAGATAAGTAAATACATTAAATGATTGTGTCATATCTCTGTAGTATGATGCATTTTCCTTCGAATTATTTCTTTGAAAGAAATGAATAAATATTCGCCCCATAACAGCTATATGTCATAAAGTTTAAACTAATAAAATAACTGTGATTACAGGCAGAAGATGTCATGAGAGAAGAAATGATGAAAGAAGAAATGATAAACAATGAAGCAGAAAATGCGAACAGACACAAAGATAGTGATCAACTCAGCGTTAAACCAATAGACAAAAATTCTTTATATTCCGTGGGCCCAAACTACAAACCCATGAAAAAACTTGATGTGCAGCCTGCAAAGCCATTCATCAGAGACCCGGACGACCTTAGCTGGAGAAACGAAAGTATTAGTTCTCTAGGAATCGTTTTCAAAGCAAAACCAGCATCGAAAAATTTTACTGAAGTTTTAAAAAACAAAACTGAAACACAATTAAGTAACATTAACGACAGGGATAGTAAAAATGAGGTCCCAGATCTTCGTGAACGCTTGGAAAAAATTGCTGAAGTAAGAAAATCCAAGAAAAAGAAGGTGATTGATAAGTTTGGCGAAACCATTTACACAGATTACGAAGAAAATTCTAATTCCGCTGAAACTTCAAGTAGTACCCCCACTGAAAGAACTGCAACGCCGCCCTCAAACAAAGAGATCGAATATGTTGCAACTATAACAGAAGAGCCAGATGTAACGACACACATTCCAGTAAAACATATATATCAAAAAGAAACAGAATCTGATGCTGAAACCGAAACCACTAAGAAGCCTAAATTTACCTTGGGCGACTACTACGACATGGGAGATGATTATGAAAATGACTACATAACATTCCCTAAAATAGATATAAGAAAAGTCACAACGCGTTTGCCTTCCAAAGATACGCCACCGACGACTGTCTCCGTGGCGACGTCTGCGTTCCAGAAACCTAGCACACTGTACTGGCCGGACAGAAGACCTACTCTGCAGTACTTCCCACCGCGACCCACGAGTCAGAAATTTAACGTCCAAGGCTATGACGAAAATCCTATCAATAAATTGAATTATTATACATTTAAGGAGACTACGAAAAACATAGTACCTGTGGCTGTAAGATACACGACGGTACCCGCGCCTCCGGAGCAACGGAGACTCGAGCACCAGAACAAACAAAGAGCCCTAGATGTAAACAAATACAAAGAGGATTTGACAAAAACCGTGTATTTCACTCAGCCAAGAATAGCCGGAGTGGCCCCGGCCAACGGATACGAAGACGACGGACGTTACAACAGACCCACATATGTTATTAAACATTTCAAAGACTTGATAGACAAGGCTGCCAATGAAAACGATGATGAAAAAGACAACGACTATGATGTACCTGGATACACAGCAACCCAGGGCTCCGTTCAAGACTCGACTGTTGATAATCTGTTGAAGAGCACACAGAAATTGAATTTGGCCGAAGATTACGATTACGACGCCGGGTTCAGGAAAGATGTGATAAGTAGGTTCGTGGACAATTTCAACCAGAACAGTGAAAGGTTCAAGGTTGATTTCCCGATTTTGTATAACAGTAGCGTGGTGCACGCAAAGGAAGATAATGGGAATTTGGCAACGTCGAGTGCTTTTATGAAGCGTTTGTACGAGGATATGAACTGGAAAGCGAATGCGGCGAAGGGTAAGGATTGCGAGGGGTGTGACAGGAATGTGGAACTTCCTCCTGATTATGAGCTGCACTATTACGTCCCAGAGCAGGAGGAACGAGAGGAAGCAGAGTCTCGGGCGCCGTCTATGTACAGGTACTCCCTGTGGAGCCCGCCATCAAAGCGATAACGTCTATTGTATCACTTAGATTATGTAAAAGGTAATCATGATTACGTTGTCCACATGTTTATTCATGAGAATAATCGGTAGGAACTAATTACAGGTCCACAAGCGGCTAATTGTTTGTGACAAATTGTTAACTTTGCTGGTATAGATACCATTGGTAACTGTTATACCGTTATGCTGATTTTTGTGGAATTGGAATAATCCCGCTGCGAAATTAAATTCGGTGCTATGATTTGACTCACTGGCTGGAAAATCAATATATGAGACATTGTCAGTACATAAAAGCATCGTTATCAAAAAAGAAGAAATATAAATAAAAAAAATATATATATATTTTAGGTCACTACAGACGTAACTATTTGTATAAATTTCATAAATTATCTTACTTTTGATGCTGATATGCCCAACCGACATTCCAATTATTTATAATTATTAGTTAGTGAAATTATCCTCTGTTAAGATAATAGGTAAACACAATTTCAATTGATTTTCGTGTATTTTACGTTTTTGCGGATATTCGTAGACACGCAACAAAATGGCCGGTATAATCATTACATTGTAAAGTATTTTAACGTTCATTTATTACAAAGTTATTTATCTTCGTATAAAGGATCTGTCCACTCTGTAACTACCGAAGACGTGATTATGTGCATGTAGTTGTTTGAAATTAATCTTATTAAAATATAAGTCGTGCCGTGTGGTTCCAGAAAATTTAGAATAGGACCACTACATCTTGCCTATGGATATTGTAAAAGACGACTAAGGTAAAGGCTAAAAAACTTGGGATTCCTCTTGTAGTGAAAGTGGCTTTCCAGTCTTTTCAAGACTGTTGGCTCTGCCTTCCCCGCAAGAGATATAGACATGACTACTTATATGTATGTAAAATATAAGTAAGTTTCGCGTGGGTATTATTGAAATAGTTATCATCTTACTACGTTACATACGTAAGGACGAACGTGGTTCAATACATTTGATTAGCATTGTATTTTTACAATTTAGTACTTAACGGTATTGAATGATTTTAGATTCAATATACCTACCTATACGATAGGCTAGTCTGTCTACCCCGCAAGGGATATAGACGTGACTGTATGTATGTATGTTAGGCTAGTAATTTCACTATTATAGACAAACTTAATGTTATCTACAGGCCCACAAAAAAAATGAGGATCTATTTTAGCCATTTAGGCTTATAAGTGAGTTTAAGTAAGAAATTATATTTAAGTAAAGCTGTGTAATTATCTAAGAGTCTTAAGTTTAAAATCTGAATATTTAAGTCTTACAGAGTTTATATTCTAAGTTAGTTATGGCAAAACGTATTTTACATATTTAGTTATAAGTTATTTGCCAAAGACACTGTTCCAGCCAACGAGGCATTGTACGCGCGACGCCGTATTTATCGCGCGAAAAGCCAATCGCTCTTTCGCTTTTTATTATGACGTAAAACGGGACGGCGATAGTTATTCACGCGATAAAGATGGCGTCGCGCGTGACATTCTACGGAGGCAATTCTAAATGATTCTCTATTAATGCGTGCGTAATTAATTATTCATAATTAACGCAGTTCATCTTTTTCTATTTGACTTAACTCAAGTTTTCAAGAATCACAGATGGTACCTATAAATATTTAAAGTTAGACAATTATTCGTCTAATATTTAAGTATAGGGTCACTTACTCTCAGTAAATTATCCTTGTCAATTTGTCTTTCAGAGGTGCTATTATAAAATTTTAATTTCACAAATTCTCGGTGAAACTCTGGTGCTGTGTGATTCTCGGCACTAAAGAATAAGACCACTTTATCTCATTCCCATGGATGTCGTAGAAAGCTACTAAGGGATAGGCTAATAAACTTGGCATTCTTCTCGTACGGGCTAGCAACCTGTCACTATGTGAATCTCAATTCTATTATATAGCTATACAGCTGAACGTGACCATTCGGTCTTTTCAAGACTGTTGGCTTTGTCTACCCTCTAAAATCTTAACTTTTGGGCACAGTTTTAATTTGATAAAAGCACTCCTGCTGAGAATAAATGAGACAATTACTACATATCTTTGTATACTAATTGTATAATGTATATTGGTATTTATCAAGTGTGAGACAATAATGCGAATGTGATAACAATTAAAATGTTTTTATAAATACCACGCATTTTCATTTTGTCTGCGTTGCCTTTCAAACAACACTCCGAGATTATATCACAGTCTTTTGTTTTGTAATTAGGACGCGTAAGGCGTTTGTTTATATTAGTACGAATTGCCCGGCAAAATATTTGTAAGCAAATTACATCTGCTCTACATACATACATATGGTCACGTCTATATCCCTTGCGGGGTAGACAGAGCCAACAGTCTTTAAAAGAGTGATAGGCCACTTTCAGCTATTTGGCTTAAAGATAGAATTTACGCACGGAGGAGCTTGATATTTTTTGTCACTTGCAGTACAAAAGCATAATGAATGGGTGGAATGCCTGATAACCCGTCTAAGTAATCTTTGATCTTTTGACGGTCTCGGCGGCGCAGCGGTAGTACGCTTGCCTGTGACACCGGAGGTCCCGGGTTCGAATCCCGACCAGGGCATGATGAGAAACATACTTTTTCTGATTGACCTGGGTCTTGGATGTTTATCCATATAAGTAAGTATATTATCGTTGAGTTAGTATCCCGTAATACAAATCTCGAACTTAATTCGAGGCTAACTCAATCTGTTTTATTTGTCCCGTATATATTTATATATTTTATACTAACATCTTTTGATTTTCTTTTTCACTGAGACGGTGTAGGATCACTATTAAGCGTGGCAGCCGCGAGAACGCTTAAACACTATCGCTGTCTCGTTTCACGTCATAATAAAAAAGCGAAACAGCGATAGTTTTGAGCGCGATATAAACGGCGTCGCGCGTGCAATGCTACAGGGGGTGGTTTGAAAAACGCACGCGGTTTTTCAGTTTTTCAAGGCTGTTGGCTCTGTCTACCTCGCCAAGGACGTGACTAAATGTAAGTATGTATATTAATATTTTTTAAGTTATCAAGATGTCAATTTTTATATTGAGTTACAATGAAAATACTATAGCTTTTTATAATTAGGTACTTAGAACACCTTTTTGATAACTACAACCTACTGTTAGTTATGATGTTAGTGCCGTGTGGTTCCCGGCACCAATACAAAAAAGAATAGGATTACTCCATCTCTTACCCATGGATGTCGCAAAAGCCGACTAAGGGATAAGCTCACAAACTTGAGATTCTTTTAAGATGTTGGGTTAGCAACCTGTCACTATTTGAATCTCAATTCTATCATTAAGCCAAATAGCTGAACGTGGCCATTCAGTCTTTTCAAGACTGTTGGCTCTGTCTACCCCGCAAGGGATAGATGTGACCATATGTATGTATGTATGTATGTAAGTTATGATGACGACACTTAATAACGAGGTTTTAAGGTTCAATCCAAAGTAAAAAAAAATCACAAGCTCCTTTTTAAAATACAACTTTATTGACATTTTCATTATAGAATAGTATGCAGACATCACTCGATCGTTCGATCACTTGAAATGGGTTATATGTAAGTCATTTGAGCATGATTATATAATTATACAGTACAGTTACAGCTAAATATACTCCATTACCCACGCACTGCGTTAGAAAATAAAATCGAGTGGAAAATGCAACTCTGGATCAAATAAATATATAGTTACAATCTCAATCCGTTAAATTATAACTCGTGTAAAAAAAAACAAATTACAATTTCACAAAATGAACACACTCTTCTTTGGATGAACACCAGAACACGACGACAATAATTATATACATTCGAATTGGAAATATCTCAGTAATGTGTCCATTTTTACCACAAATCTATTGATAAAATTAGGGACTTCAAATATGCATAATTTTAAATCGTCTCTCACTATAATTACATCTTAAAATCAAATTTCGTTTTTATTTTGACAGTTGTCAAAATTGTACATAAGTTCTGTATTCTTTTCCAAAACGGGCTTATTTTTTTAAATTACTTTCTATTCCGTTTTTAATACAGTGTAGTAGCTAACAGATGTGCTGCCATCTAGCGGTAAAAGTTAAAACCATATTTATAGGGGATTTACCTTGAAATGTTGATATCTTAAAGTGACCTGCAGAAGTCATTGGTTTGTTTAAAATTATATATCCCTACATAATACCAATAGATTTGTTTTCACAAAAAAAAAAGTAACATAAAATGACATAAACATGAACGTAAATAACTTGTAAACAAGAAATAGGAACAAATACGTTTATAGGTCGATATACATCAATGTATCGCCTCGTTAATCGCTACGAATTACATTTTTACAGTTTCTCACTATATTAAAATAGACTAATATGTAAGTTCTATCATTAAGCCAAATAGCTGAACGTGGCCATTCAGTCTTTTCAAGACTGTTGGCTCTGTCTACCCCGCAAGGGATATAGACGTGATCATATGTATGTATGTATGTAATATGTAAGTTTATAGTCTATGGTCATGTCAAAAGTCAGGAGACGCCCTAATGTTTTGGTTTTAACTATTTCTAAATCACTTGTCTCTTATCATTTATGTTTATTCATTTTCTTCTATTGTTTTCTAAAATTGGACGTCTCCTTTTTATATATTTACATACATGAGTTCTTTAAGTCCATATACATGTTAACCCTAAACCTTGGATGGCATCTTCAGACTGCAATGCCAAGACCGCATGCGCAGAATAAATAAACCCATTCTGATTTTTAAACTCTGTATCCTTCAATGTAGATTGTATGAGAAACTGCATAAATAAAAGTTGTGCTGTATAAATACATTACATCAGTTATTGAATTTATTGACTCGGTTACCGTATAAAAATCATGTGTCTTTCGATTTTTTTTAGATTTCTCGACACTGCCTATCCCCTCGAGATCGAGAAGTGAGAAATGTATTTGGTGGTAATAATTTATTTTCAATGGCCGTTTAAAAGACACAAGATAAAGATAAAACGATAAATAAATTAAAACATTAAGAAACATAAAGCTATAATGCAATAAATAAGCATGGAGAGTCGCAGTAAATACTATGTATGGTATGTGTTTAAAAGTACGCAGTGAAGTGTTCTTGTAAACCATCACTAAAACATCATCACTGTCGGTCATTTTAATAAAACAAAAGTCATTTTGAAAGCCAATAATTCAGCAGACCTTTATGCAGCGGAGGGCCTTGAGTATACGCAATCCATTTAACTGACAGATTATTAAAAAGAATATAAAAAATCATGTTGTAATTTGAGTTCCAATTTTTTATTATATTTTGATTTGACAGCCGTTAAAAAAAAACTGATAACAAAGTGATCTTCAAAATGACACAACACGAAACGGTTGACGCCATTTTGAAAACACATTTTAAAATGGCGTCAACCGTTTCGTCCAACGCCAATAATATTAATTTCAGTGATGATGTACAAGAGCGCTCGTTAACGGTTGGTATATAGACCGTATAATAATAATAATAATTTATATTATAGTTACACTAGAAGCGATATTTACACGACACGCACATTATTAGCTAGATACCTGCCTCCCGACGTTGCTCGCAACGGAACGTGGAATATTACTGATGTTTGTGGAAAGATGCGTGATTTTTTTATATTGTTTGTATTTTATTTATTTATTATTAATTTATTTACTAATTTATGTACACAGAAAACATCGAGACTGATAAACACAAGAAACAAAATTACAAAGGTTTTATGTTTTTTTTTTCTTTCTCCATGCGATTGTCTCTGATGCGTCATTAGTGGGCTAAAAGAGCCCGGGTACAGCTTTGTGAGTAAATCGGAAAATTGTACAAAGCAAGTCCTATCTTATTGCGCCTTCGTAATTTTGTTAAAGGAACTTCATGCAGCAGTGTAGAATTAGTTCCTTTCTCACTAGGTGTAACATTATATTGTCTCTTTTATCGAATCTTATTAATTCACGGAAAAAGAGATGGTCATATTATACTTTAGAAACCGGTATTTTTTTGTAGGTATCGCGCGCGTGCGCAGGTTGTATGACGCGCGCATGCGTTGATTTAATTGTCTAGAACAACACAGGACCTTGTGACTCAGTGACAAACAATTCACCACTATGCCACAGTGTAGTTCGTTACGCCGCTTCTTCTACACATGCGCTTTGGAAACTGTAGTAGTTACAATTAGATTTAAGTGATGTGACGTCAATAAGTGATACCTTGTATCCAATTTTGAAAATAAATCTTCCACAGCGGCCGACATCAACACACAAACATCAGTGACAGTCCACGGGCGTCGCGCCGCACCTTACCTCGCTACATAACCCTACAGCCAGTCTTTCGTTTGCACTACACTAACAACCCGACCCCGCTTCCACAGCTCGCCACGACGTCTTGACAACGCCGCGTGCAGTTCCATATAATTTGTATGTAAAACAACATACATACCCACAAATCGTTCAAGAATAAAAACTGCTAATTTTTAATTTATTTGACGTCAACCAATATTGTGAAACCGAAAGATATGACAATTATTAAGTGATAGCAAGTGTACCATAATAATGAATAAAATTATTATTAAAGAATTTGAATTTACAATGATGTAAGACCACATTACAACAACAAGTATTGTTTTATATGGTGCTGCCATCTAGTGACATTAAGCGGGTAGTTTTCATGTGTCAAATTGTATGGAACTACATACCTCGTACTTGCGACCGTGTGTTCCGTCTTAACTGATTGTTTACGGCTAAATTGATCTCATCTCAGCTTTCGACTTTTAGTAACGATTTTTAAATAGCTCACATAATAGATTGAAATGAAAAAAAAATGTGTTCCAAATGGAAATCACCGTTTATGGAACACAATTTTGCTTTTGCTGATGATATTTAAGCACCTAAATTATAAGTTTACCATTTTCCTATTTGAAAAATTTAAACGTTCCTTACAAATGGAGCTTCAAATTGTAAAAAATTTTTTTAATGAAAAACGAACTTTAGTATCTTTGTCGAAAGCAATAAATTTCGACGTAGTTAGAAAGAGTCGCTGGTCGTTTAGCCGGTCCGTAAGACGGTGTGCGAGCAATGTCCCTTTGGTATGAATTGACTCTAAGGCTGACTTTTCACCAATTTGTCAAATGTGATTTTAATTTTATGATATGGCATTAATGTCGAATAAAGAGAGACAATAGATAAGGCCACAATTAAAATTCTGGAAGATAACATATTTGATTTGAATTTAGATAGGTAGGTGAAAAATGGTAAATATAAAAAAAAAATTATTTACTTTTATCTGCCTTATATGGGGTAGAGGCTTTACAATTAGTAAGTGTAATTTACTATTACATCAAAGTTTCAGAGAAAAGCCAGCCAACAAACCTATACGCGTATTTCTTATATTTTATTACCACCGTAAAAAATCTAAGCTGAATTCGCGAGGGACGTATTCATAATTTGCACATTGATTATAAGATATTTTTTTTTACCTAAAAACGCAGGACAAAAAGAAACGTAAACAAGATGTTTTATCGAACGATCTAACATTCATTTTTGCTAACAACTCCTTACAAATATGCTGTAGGTCTTTTAAATACTGTTGTAAAAAAAAAATGCGCGGGAAGCCGTAACGTCGGCGAAGAAAGCGGTCGACGGTTAAAACTAAAACATTCTCCTTGGCACCTAGCATTTTGGCACCAGCTGTGAACCGAACGCTTACGAAATTTCAAATAAATTCGGAATGAGCACCAAAAACTAAACGAAATTTTAGGAACAAGGCGTCGATATTAAATTTCATGATTTAAAATAAGGATGGGCGAGGAGATGGCTACGAAATGAAAGTAGTATACATACATGTCTTTAGTCTGTTTTACTAGGATTAAAAAATACGAAGTCATAAAATGGATATTTTATTTTCTTCTAATGTGCCTTATTAATGTAAGATTCTATTCTGTCTGATTCCTCTCCCACCCTGGTGCAAGTCAACACGATCCTAGTGTGACACTGTGTGATCTGAAATTGACGACGCCCTAAAAATAACCGTTTAAAAATGTAGGCACTAAAATATATGCGTTTAGGCTCCACTTGTTCGACAGCTCCGAAAACATAACACTATTTTTGACTGCTTTAGACTAAGAATTTTGTACAGCGGTAAAAGCAGAATGTATTTATTTTTGGTTAAAGACTAAAAAAAAAATTAATCTTTTTCTACCGAACTATAAAATTTTACCAAATTATATCCCATTCATATACCCAACGTTTTCTTAAATAACCGGTTAACTTTTAACTACAACTTATCTGCGAATTGCCTAATAAATTCCGCGTTCCTACCGAACCCAATTCTAACGCAAACCTATTATACTGAGTATGTTCCGTTCGCCGTATACATATCACCGTCCATATATCTAAAAGAGGAAGCCTCGCTATACATATATTAATTAAATATTTTAAATATCATAACA
The DNA here is from genome assembly GCF_032362555.1 of Amyelois transitella. Taxonomy (NCBI): domain Eukaryota; kingdom Metazoa; phylum Arthropoda; class Insecta; order Lepidoptera; family Pyralidae; genus Amyelois; species Amyelois transitella. The sequence goes on along the minus strand of NC_083508.1, from coordinate 501,230 downwards.
TTTACACATCCATTATTAAAACTAGGCAATCTCGATGTACAAACGACGATCCGATCTTAACCGCCCGCAGCCCGCCCTAGACGGTGCCACAAAATTTGTCAGAGTGGTTACTTAAAAGGCTGGCAGACGTCAACACTGATACTCGATCGAATGCAGTGTTGCCATTGGTAATTTAACATTTCTACTCAACTGTCAAAATTGATACCGTTTGAAAGTTTGCCCTGATTGATCTGTGCCATCTAAAGACAAGAGTAATGCCAGTCAATAAGACGAAATACAAGTTGGTCTGAGCAAAAGGATACTGTTTTTTTTCTGCTAAATTTTGTGGCAACATTTAGTGCGCCACGGAGCCTTAACAACACTTTACATCTAACGAGTTTTTATACAGTTTCCTCAAAGCTAACCCCGCAACGAGGAAGAAGATTCATCGACTAGCTCATGGTTTTGGAGGTCAAATGCAATCAAGTAATTTGGACCATTTTTAGGCTACTTTTCCACTGAAGTCAAAACTTTTCTTGCACTTCAGTAAAAATCCGACCAAAGCCAAATTTTCAAAGAAAGCGTTTGTGCGTTCTTTTAAAAATATGAGTTTTACTCTCTATTACAGACAATTCGAATCTAAAATAAAAATAACAATCTATATTTCGAAACGGGGTTTCCTAATTTATTTACATGCCATTCGAATTAATCTGTAATAGATCGATATCAATATGGATAAATTTAAATCGATGTAAACGCGAACACTAATAAATTCGTTTATTAGTCCTAACACAATATAAATTGATATTTTTTTTAAATGCAACAATTTTTTTGTACATTTGAAGTTCAGCTAATATTTGTTTTTGTTTTTTCTTTTCTAAAGTGAATTACAGTTCTTTAACGTAACGACATTTTTTTTCGATTAACAGCATGGATGCTAGTATCGATTTAGTTTAGACCAAATTGTAGACAATTTTTTTTGCGTAACCTCATAATAACCTCATTTTAAATAAATCCATTTTGACATACGTTCGGTCGACACAGACATCCAAAAACTCCCTACGACCGCTACACAAGTGGCTAGCCCTATAATACTATAAGCTAGGAATAACTGAACGCGGCCATTCAATGGGAATATATTCCTCCAATACAAAAAATCTCTCATAAGAACGACACTAGTATAAATACGCGTAAAACTAGGCTACGATACAGGCACCGCTCGCGAGTACGCGAGCAAAACCACCGTATTTGACTATACTATAACGCGGCTATGGCGTTCTAGAAAAGTTGGAATGATCGAACTATGATTTATAATCGATTCAAGATGGATTCGCTGGGCGTGGAAACTAAGTTGATTTGAAGCATCAGGTAGACTTTATTAAAGAAAAGAGTTACAAAAAAACAACATCTAATTGACATAGCTATAGCAAATGTGTAAGGGGGTAATCCCTGAGGGTAATTTAAAAAGGAAAAATTAGATGCAAAGTTGTTTATGCCACTATAATACCGTTTGATTTATCAGGTCTAATCTTATTTTATTTATCCTAATTAGCTATATTTATTATAAACTGATAAGTTCCCTCTGCTATAACCCTTGGCGGCCATCTTAACACCGTCGCTTTAACAAAATGGCGGCCAACTCTTTTAGAACGCCACAGCCGTTCGCAAGTTTCGGAAGAAATGATATAGCCGTGAACGAACCACGCCACGATATTATATTTTGGAAATAAGCAAAACTACAACATTAAGTTCAAATAGTTGCGTTTCCACTTGATGCCTCGTGAATTTTGGAGTTCAATAAATAATTTGCTTAAAATTAAATTGACTGATTTACATTAACAATTTCCAAGGGATTTTATTACCGCCATCACGTGTAGGTCGCACTTAAAACTATGCTTCAATATTGACAAAATGTTGTGAATTCGATCTGACACTTGAGAGCGATATTAAAATTTACACAAATGAAATAATACCGGTATTTTTTATAATATCGGGTACAGTTTCAAAGCAGTTTTTGAAAAGATTTTGTTATTAAAATTTGCTGTAGAACAATACCAACTCGAAAATTTTATTCTATGTATATCTTTTTAGCTCCTAGTTCTATTGCAGTAATATTTTAAGCGAATTAATTTTAGAGACGTTATATGCAGTTGGAGCATTTAATTTCATGGCAACTTGTAAAGCATAAAATAAATTAATCGTCGAATTAATTATGTAGTTAGCTTTAGTAAGAGTTCTAAATAATTATACTTAAATTTTTATTTATTTTTGGAATGTTGAATAATAGCTGAAAATATATTGCAAACGTTAATCAAACAGGGGTTGTTCAGCGTAAGCGTACTTGAAATAAAGTTTTCATAAGTTTTTTTGGCATAATCTTTACTGTTTCGCATAACGGAACATTTTGTCAATAAACGTTAAGCCGTTTTCGAATTATGCCCTTAAAATTTCATAGTCTCTTAATAAGGCATTGAATTCTTTCTTAGTTTTATTGAAATTATTACAAATTTTAACTGAAATCAATCTAAATTCCTTCACACCCACATGTGACTTCTGTTTCATCCTATACATATCTAATCTCCAATGATCTCAAGACATATACCTATGTCAATCTTGTTTCCTGAAATTTCAAATGTTCCTAAAAAGGTATTGTTCTACAGCCCTAAAAAGAAAATGGGTACCGCGAAACTAGACGAGTAGCGTGTGCGCGGCCGCCTGCGCCCCGGCGGCGCCCCGCGCGCGGCGACACTAGCTGGCCACATGTTGCGCCACATGCTGCGCCCCGGCGGCGCCCCGCGCGCGGCGACACTAGCTGGCCACATGTTGCGCCACATGCTGCGCCCCGGCGGCGCCCCGCGCGCGGCGACACTAGCTGGCCACATGTTGCGCCCCGGCGGCGCCCCGCGCGCGGCGACACTAGCTGGCCACATGTTGCGCCACATGCTGCGCCCTGGCGGCGCCCCGCGCGCGGCGACACTAGCTGGCCACATGTTGCGACTCATGTTGCGCCCCGGCGGCGCCCCGCGCGCGGCGACACTAGCTGGCCACATGTTGCGCCACATGTTGCGCCCCGGCGGCGCCCCGCGCGCGGCGACACTAGCTGGCCACATGTTGCGCCACATGTTGCGCCCCGGCGGCGCCCCGCGCGCGGCGACACTAGCTGGCCACATGTTGCGCCACATGCTGCGCGCGCGGCGGCGCGGCGCGGCCCGGCGAAGGCGCCCCGAAGCTGCTGCGCAGGGACTCCTCCATCAGCCGGCACAGCTTCTCGCGGTCCGCCTGCGAACAAACAATAAATAAATATATACGGGACAAATTACACAGATTGAGTTAGCCTCGAAATAAGTTCGAGACTTGTGTAATAATGCCAGTTTCAAGTAAAAAATAATCCCTCTTAGTGCACCCATAGACCACTTAGGAACCTACATTGAAAATTCCACTAGACCCAACAACTGCGCGTTGAAATGTCAGTCAATGAATTTAATTTTTTTAATTATATAAAGAGATGAAAGTTAAGTGAATATAAAGTAGACTTCTATTAAGCATTCGATAAAGTTTCAGACAGAACGCTTCTCAGAGCTTGATATTCGATACGTGCTATATTAGATTTGGTCATTGTTGGAAACAAAATTGATCTCTCAAGGCGTAATCAAATCTTTACAGCGAAGATTCTATCTAATTCGAAGTTCTTAAAACCTGGAGCTTCACAAGGACTACATCTGAGACCACTGTGAAATAGCTTTTCGGGACCATGTTATTACTTAAGACTATCAGATAAGAAAAATATAATGATATAATTCAATTTAGATACCTCGTGTATAAAACCAAGTTGCACCAGCTCGGCGGCGAGTTGTTGCGCGGAGTCTCGTTGCGACACGGCGCACGTCAGCTGACGGTTCATCTTATCGTCCATTCGCAGTAGTATCGTCATCTGGAGAAAATACAAATACATATTAAATCATTAAAGAATCATTAATCAACGGAAAGGATCAGATCAAGTGTACCAGAAATTGACGAGCTCGTATGAAGAGTTATGAATGTGGATGAAGCGAAAGAAGTTCGTAAGTGGAAATATGGAGTCTCTATTTTAATTTCGATTAATCAATTAATCATAACAATGTGTTCTCATGTTCACATTTCTATTCTTAGTTCGGATAATTGGAAAGTTGACGTTATTGAAGAAAATTCTTAAGTTTGAAGTAACTAATTTGTTGTCCACCGATGTTATGAAACCAAAGAAGATATGACAAAATCAAGTGACGTTTGTAATGTCCCATAAGAATAAAAACTTGTGATTAGAATGTGTTTCGATGTGCCGTGTGGTTCCCGGCACCAATACAAAAAAGAATAGGACCACTCCATTTCTTTCCCATGGATGTCGTAAAAGGCGACTAAGGGATAGGCTTACATACTTGTGATTCTTTTTTTAGGCGATGGGCTAGCAACCTGTCACTATTTGGATCTCAATTCCACCATTAAGCCGAGCAGCTGAACGTGGCCATTCAGTCTTTTCGGTACTATTGGCTCTGTCTACCCCGTAAGGGATATGGACGTGACTATATGTATGTATGTATGTGTTTCGATAGTTCTCGAGACAAAGACACGGCACGATGGCGTACCAGCGCGTCGTGCGCGGGCGGCGGCGGCGGCTTGAGGCTGCACATCATGTTGACGACGCGCCGCGACTCGGTGTCGGCGCGCGCGGGCTCCGCGCTCGGCGCCGCCTCCAGCGCGCGCTCCGCCGGCGACGCGCAGCGCCGCGCGCGCGGCCCGTACGCCGTCAGCGGGTAGATGCCGTATCTGCAAGAGTTGCCAGTTACACACACAGATGTCACAAACACAATATACACTTTCATAGATTATGTGGTTGCTTAATAATAAGTTTATGTATACTTAGTTAATTTTATTTATCTTTTTGTAATTCAATACAACTAGATCATAATTACTGTTATGTTAATAAGAAGAGCGGAGCCTCCTGACACAGGCATCTTTTCATAACTTAAAAGGAGACTCCAACATCTAGTTATAAGATCATTATCTGTTACAGAAAATAAAACATTTTTGATTTTTTTTTTATTTTGACTTTGGAATTAAAGAAACATGAAATGAAAATGATACAAAGGCCAACTCGTTGCTAAACCGACGTTTTTCGATCACGTTATGTAAATTATAGAGAAGACAAGAGATAAAGGTGATCATTAAAGAAATTCGAGATTAAATAATTACTCTGATCTGAATGGAGATTAAACCTGATTAGAAAACCGTAGGTTTGGAAGTTTAAGTATATTGCACCGAAAGAAATCGAGAGTCAAAATGCCACAATTGAAAAAATAAACGTATCCGTATAAAATTACCACACAATTAGATGCCAACCGTGATGAACAAACACTATATGAAACCTTTGCGAAAAATATAATAATGTATTTCAAAACTATGAATCGAAAGTAAAAACATAAGTAAATAATTAAGAAAACCAAACAACTGAAAAAGTAGGAAACTTACTTGACATCTTCAACAAATTTCTCCAGTTTCTCCGCATGGGGTTGTAAATCCTTAGCGGATAGTTCCACCCTCTCTCCTCCTTTAATGCACCAAGCCAGAGCACCCCCGCTCGAACCTCCTGCCACTTCGTCTGTTATGGTCTCTGATATATTCGCTGTAAAGAGTGAGTAAAAAAATCTCTCAATTGGGCACTTTACAGCACAAGGTATAACATACAAATTATTTACATACAACATAAGCCTCAGAATATCAACACGGAAAGTAACGATGCTTTTTTTATCAAATAGAAGATTTATCAAAGAACAATCTTCTTGTAACTCACCTGACGTATTGACCAGGGTGTGCGCCGCCAACAACTTCAACGAGTGGACTTCAAACAGTAAAGGATGGAAGAGGAGTTCTCTGGCCGTTGGCCTCTTCGACGGGTCCTTATTTATACACCTGAAAACACAACGCACATACGGTAAGTCAGGCGTCTTGGCGAGAACGAATACACGTCAGGCATAAACACAGGAGAGACCGCAATAAGGAGAGGACACTTACCTCGTCTTAACCTAAAACGAGACCTGCCGAAAGTCACAGTACCTGTAAATGAAGTCCTTCTGCCTCGGCTCCTCCAAAGATTCAACTGTACGTATGATGTGCTCCTCCGTGACGTGGCTTCCCGAGTCTCCATTGCCCTGAATCTCAAGAGCCGCGGTCTCCAGAGCGCACATTCCGAACGAGTAGATATCCATCGCTGGCGTCACCATTTGCGATGCTGATTCGAGGGAAACAAAATTGGAATAAATACAAAAAATAACGTTTCTCCTACTAAGATCCTGGGACACAGCTCATACTTTTTCCGTACAAAAAAATTTAACATGCAAAAGTATCGTCAAGAATTGATAATAGCATATATGTACAGAATAAGCTAGAGGTTGTGCTAGGACCCAACCAGAAGAAACCAAAGTTTTGTTTGTAAGAAGCTGGCGTCACTGATCTACACTTACATCCGTATTCTGGTGCAATGAGGTGCATGTTCCTCATGTTTTCTCGGCAGGTTTTGACGTGATGGTGGATGGCGTCGGGCGCGACGGAGCCGATCTTCACGAGCCCGTTGTGTTGGATGAAGATGGTGTCGCAGGTCAGGTTGCCGTGCACGATCGGGGGCACGCAGCCGTGGAGATAGCTAGCGAATTAAAAAGGTAAGAGATAAAATGAATCCTCATAACATGATTACTATCTTTTTGGTCAATATTCTCTATTTTATTTTACCTGAGCGCTGACAAAATCTGTGTGCACCATCGCTTCCACGCCTGCAGCGGTAGCCTCTTCACGTTGCGTTTGGTCCTCTTCAGAAACTGCTTCAGCGACCCGCAGGACATGTACTCCGTTATAAAGATTACCTGAAGGATTAACAGTTATACTCGTATTAGTAAAATCTTTAAAAAAGAAAGTACTACTTACAATATGCGATATATGATATTTCTAAAGATTTCGATCGAAGGTGTCTATCACTTCTACAATACGATACGATAAGTTAAGTTAACGAAATGTGCTCATTACAAAATTCAGCTCACCCTCGGCTTATCATTGTGCGTATCGGTCCAGTATCGATGGAACTTGACAATGTTCGGGTGCTCCAACCTCGTCAGGTTGTCGAACACCATCTGGATCTTGTCCTCCTGCGCCTTGAAGTTCTTCCTCTCGGAGAACTGCACCTCGTTCCACACCACCTCCACGCCCTCCTCTGTGTCCATGGCGAGGTGTGCGCAATCGATACCGGGGACATCGCGTTGTTCAACCTGGAATAGAATAATGTTGTTTTAGCGAAATGGATTATTTGCAATCAATTTCGGAATTTTATAATCATTGATTAATTTGGTCTGATCGGGATCATCCCTTTATAGTATAATACAAGTGTGCCCTAAGGCTCTGCCTGTTTCTAAACGTTATACCCATTTTGATAGATTTTAATGTCATTTAGACGATACATTTGAGAGAGACAGAACATACTAATTCAATATGCCGGAGGCTGCGTCGCTAGTTTACACTAATATGTATGGTAAGATATACGAATGTAACGGTTCAAATTTAAAACATCAAAGCTTCATTTAGTATCTCAAATGTAACGTATTTGAGTAAGTACTCATGAATATATTCATAACTTAAGTAACAAGTAATTATTTTCTTTGCCTCAGCCTGCATTAATTTATCTCAAAAAGTTGACACAAAACTAATTAGTCTCTTTACGGAGGCATACTTCTTTTGTTTCCCTGATGGTAACCATTGATAGGGACGCACACAAAACAAAAAGACTCACGAAAAACATAAACTTCATCTTGTCAATAAAAATGTCCACGATTTATGGGTAACAGTATCAACTAAAGGTCAAACTACACTGCTACATTATGATTCTGGAACGAATCATATTAATATTCCTTATCAGACTCAAATCCAGGGTCAAGGGGACATCGTAAATGGTAAATTAGCGATGCAGAGCCGGCCAATCATTCAATTGAGACTGTAATGATTTTTATTCGCGTGCGGTTCACGATTCATGAATAGCAAGGACTCGCTGGAAAGATCTCGCAAGATGAATGGAAAACTTTCTTCAATGTTCAGCCTTTGATACATTTCATGGTTGATATAATTCAGAAATTGTATCAAGCATTAACTAATGAATAAGTGTAATTTGGAAAATATGTCAACGAAGACACATACTTTGGCAATCTTAAACATGTACTTAGTTGAATTTAACGGTTTCAATGTTGTTTAAAGTTGTATAGCGCACTGGCCGCTAAGAAAAAAAGTAAATTTTCAGAAAATGAAAAATGACGATCTTCTATTGTTAATTTTCACAACAATGATTTAAGTTTTTTTTATTAGTTTTTCTTTATTTTTACCAACACACAGTATTATTATTTTTACATCCCGGCTAATGGTCTAAACAAATGTAAGATGTGCTACAGAATTTTACAGAAATGTCGTCCATGTATTTCATAGCAGAGTACATTGCCTGCGGAACTGATATCAAAAACGGATGATAGTAGAACATTGCGACTGCGTGTATAATGAATGATGTAGCTTCGGATGTAAACAAACGCACAAATAGATAATGCAATTATAGACGGGTTATCGCACGATAGTTGGGTGCTAATTATACATCGAAATGTTACATTACACGTCACGGGCAAGGGCCACACTGTTGATGCGTGGTTCAATAGTGACATAATCTTTATCTTAAATCTTAGTATGTAAGTACGTCGTGAGTATAATTAAGAAATTGATAATACTACGAAAGTATAAGTAGATACAAAAAAGAGAATGGAAAATATAAGGAGACCAAAAAAATTCCTTACTTACATTGAATGAGATGATAGGTTAAGATAACGATAAATACTTGCAAAATTTTAAACGATATTTAAGGTGGATAATGCTTTGAATTCAAGTCAATTGGAAAATCAAAAACCATGAGGTTATTAGTTTAAGTAAGACTCTTCGCCAATTCATCAGGGATCAAAGAAATACGTATTTTAAGTTCTTCATACGGCAGTTGTTACTATACTTATTTTTGCAGACAACTACGTACTATTTGATATGCAAATTGATACAAAACGTGTATCATCAAACATGTCAATTAATTATCGCTCACGTCACCACGTGTGAAATGGGTTCGTCACTGTCAATATTTGGGGTCGCAATTCTCGGTATCACAGCGATTTGGCTGTTGAAGCTAACAATTTGATGTTTGAAAATTTCGATTGAGTGGAAGTTTTGATTGTTAAATGTATCAAAATGAAAGAATTCCCAATTAATTTTAATGTATAACTTGTCTTTTATACTGAATCATTATCTGCTGGAGATAAGCCTTCTTCATACTCTAATAAAATCTAGAGTTATTTTTACAATGTTAAGCTTTTTAAAAAATAAAATAATCTTTTATGTCCATTGCCATTACACAATTCTTTATAGAGATTTTTAAGGTTGCTATAAAGAAATAGTTACTTAAACCGTGATACTAAATTGTTCTTACTGTGAAAAATTTTATACTTTCCATTTCAACCGCTAGAAGTTTTTTTTTTTTGGTTACATACGAGTATATCTCTACTGCAACGCAAATTAATCAGAATATGTGAGTGATTAGCATATAGGTGTTAAGTTGGTACTAAAGTGCTATGACTAACGATTCATTGATTGACTTAATTTATAACTCTACTAACTTCTATTACCTAATTAAAATCTAATTTATTGTAGGTAATTTTTTAAATTTAATTTTTTTGCAAAACCTTTTTTTTGGATTTTTTTTAGGTTTGATATAATTTTGAAAGAAAGCATTCTGGTGTCGATTTAAGAGCTCATAAATTTGGTTCCGTGTGGTCTTGGCCTAACCACTGCACGAGTTATACATATATCTGACCAGTAAAGAGACCATTGTAGTCTAAATATAGACTAATGGCGTCTGAACAAAGAGCTCTGTGGTCCCGCCGACATAACTGATAACGGTGAAGGGTTATCAATGTATTACGAAATTCAGCAGATTGAGATGGGTCTTTTTAAACAGCGTCCAGTCACTATTTATTAAGCCATACAGCTGAACGTGGCATTTAATTTTTTGCAAAACTGTTGGTTCTGTCTACACGGCAAGGGTATGTATGAGATGGTCTTTGCCGAAAATAGACATCATGATAATCGGCGTCATAAAATTAAGCAGAGTCAATGTCATCTTTTACGTTATGGAAAAGTTACTAATAATATTGCATAACAGCGGCAAATAATTAGTAATGGTCTCAGAAATAATTTGTAGCTTTCTGAAGGCACCGATTTTATTTAGACTAGATTAATTTAGATTGAATTTAAATGCCGCCTATTAATTTGTTGACAGTATATTACTAAACGTGGTCAGCCCTCCAAATCCTAAAAAAATACATAGAATTTATTGTGGAAACTGGATTATTCGGTTACATAGACTTTGCATACTCCTCCTTGGAAAAGGCTTAAATTCATGTGTATTTATTTAATTCGTGATTTTATTTCTCAAATCTTTGACATTAACATAATGAGCCTAAGTGTTCAGAGCTGACGCAAAATTCTGTCAGTTTAGTGTCATTACGAGCCGTGAAATATTGTTATGAGCCCGCTCCGAGTCGATATCATTTCGGAGAATCGGGCGGACACTTCATTATATTTAGGCTTTGCTTGTTCAACCCTAATAGCTTCGTCACGTTTACTTGTTCCACTAAAATTTATTGTGCGTAATAATATTTTTCTACAAACTGTTAGATAAAATTTGAGGTTAGTATATGTCTGGTAATACAGAAAAAAATATAAGAGAAGTTGTTGAGACAATAATCAAATTACAGAAGAGAAACGTAGAAGAAGGTGTTAACTGAGAAGGCAAATAAGACGAATTCGAAGAAAACTTGCATTGTGCTTTATTAATGCGGGGTAAAGTAGTTCCGTATAAGAAGGCAAAAGCCAATACTAATGTGTTTAAATAACAAACCACACTTAACATAAGCTTATAACTATCACAAGAAAATAGCAACAAATTCTATTTAACGACATAAGTACTTTCCCGTGCCGCCCGTGAAGTTTCTCCAGCCGCTTTTCTAGCTAGATTTATGTGTAGTGTCTGAACGCACTAAATTCTTGTCTAAGCCTGGAACGCCTACATAATGTCTAGATAAGTTTCTTACCTAACATGCGCAATACCGATTTACAATGTCAATTTCGTAAGGTAATTGACACTGAATATGCACATGTTTCGAATAAGCTTTCAACGATATAATGAGGGCCGTATGGTGCCGGCATCAAATACAAATTAGGAATTTACCTAATATTTTTCTAATCGTAAAAGCATCACATATATAGCCGTCAACCTTATAATCGCCTCACGATCCTCCTCTCGTGTAGCGGTATAACCATTTCAATAACCATCTGATGCGAGACACAAGGACGTGCATTTGCATGGAATCGATTCCCAGATATCGATATCTCGTATTGCGGTATCGAGATACGACACCGAGATAACCCGCCGGCGACGTTTATGCGATGCAATAAGAGTTAGCCTTATATTATTTAGATTTAGCGCCAAAGCCAAAAGAATACAGGATTTTCGCAAATCCCACGGGAACTTAGCTTTCATTCGGGATAAAAGTACCCTATGTCCTTTTCCACTTTTAACATACGTAAAATTTCAAGAAGATTGATTCAGATAACGCGTAAAGAGACAACAAACAAATAAACTTACTTTTGCATTTAAAATATTACTCGGCCTTGGCTCTATTCGTACGTAATTGTAATTCTTCATTTTTCGGTCCTAGTGGAATCTTGGAAAATACTACTTATTGCTAACATGAAAAACCAAACTAACCTACTACTAAATTTAAGCTGCATACGCCTAGTTCCTTAGGCTAAGCAATCTTGTACCTTCCGATTTTAGTCTAAGTTACATATTCACCTCTTTGAAGATCACGGATTGGTAACTCAAGTTTGTATATGAAGCAATTCCCGTCTGACCTCCGCGACCTTTGCAGGGGTACCTAACCCTTATTGGGTCATGGTTCGTCTATACGTTGTCTGTTAGATACGGTTGTAGCGATGTATGTGATTGAGTGCTATGTTCTCTATTATTTTAATTAATTAATTATTATATTGACATCGGACTTGGACTCTGGTGAGGAATTCGGTTGCTGGCCCGTCGTGCTGTGTAGTGTGATACATACTAATAATCAAATCATGCGATGTCCAAGTCGATCTATTTGTTTAAAAACGTAAAATATTTTTAATATTGGCATGATAATAACTTATGTAATAACTTGAGACAGAAGGTCCTTTAAGTAGCGACTAAATAGATTAACCGACGTGGTATTACATGGATCTCACAACTTTTTACGGTAAAAAGACTGAGCTACGAGACTTGGTTTTTTTACAGGATGTTTTTGCTAAAATTAATACCTATATCCGTCTAAAAATATGATTTCATTCGGACATCTTAACTGAAGTATCTGTACATTACTGAGCCATAAAAGAGGTCTTTGTTGGATACCGCGTGTTCTCATTAAAATATTTCATAGCGTGCAAATTAATTTAATTTGTCAGCCGGATCAACATGGCAGCTCTTCATCAAATTTATGGAAATCAATTGCAGTCGGGATGAAATGTCAAAAAGGATTTTAATTAAAAACAAAGGTTGCGGAGGTCTGACGGGAGTCATGTGATATTCTGACCAATCCAGGGGTGAGGGCGCAACCGGGAGAACTAACGCCAGGAGAATGGATGATGACTTTAACAGGTACCTACTCTATTTTATACGATAAAACAATATTTTCATACATTATAAATCAATTCATAATGAAAGCTGTAAAATATCTCATGTAAGTAATGTTACTGAAGATTTTTACCATTAATTTTTGAAGGAATGAGAAGGCCTATGAAAGTGTCATGATCAAATCTGGCGAAAGATCGGGTCAAGATTACTCTTAACTGATGAGCTAATAAGCTATTAATAACACATAACATATCAAGGACATCCTGGCAAGAAGTCAGGTCAAGAGTACCCGAAACCGCCAAGCTTGCATAAAGAGTGTTATGAACGTAGATGAAGCGCAATAAGTATACAAGGATCGTGGTAAATCTCTCTCTGCCTACTCTTATTGAGGATACTATTGAGGATCTATGGGATAGTGGCGTGATTTTATGTATGTATGTAAATTTCGTGTCAAAAATCTGAATTACGGTCCAGCCGGCGACATAACAAAAGATTTCCCGATTACCACGTTCACTTACGCATTTTGCGAGAAATTGGCAAGATAACTTCCTTATAAAAATATTCTTTGAAATACGTTAATGGATTCCGTAAAAGTGTAAAAGAGTTCGACGATCCATTAAGTATACCCGAAGTATTCCAGGAAAATGTGTCAAATCTCTTTAGGCGTGGGTTGGCATTGCTTAGGTATATGAAAACGTATGTACGCGATTCAGCTTTTTTACCGTAATAAATTCTTTACAAATGAATAAATATAATGTCATATGAAAGATCCGAATGAGGCTATATTATTAGACGAGCGAATAATTGACCTCTTAAGAATATAAATAGATAATAAAGGTATACATTTCAAGGTAGGAGTTACAGGAGATGGTAAACTGTATGCATGAAGCTTTAAAAGAGAAAGGAATGAAAGTGAACGTAAGTAAAACTAAAACACTGGTTTTTGAAATGGAGAAAGAAATGACAGCATGTAATATTTTGATTGGAGGAGAAAAAGTTGAGCAAGTGAAAGAGTTTGTATATCTAGGATCAAAGTTTACATCAGATGGCAAGTGTGATAGTGATATTGAAAGGAGAGTGAACGCGGGGAACATGGTGAATGGAGCTTTGCATGCCTTTATGAGCAGTCAGAAACTATCCAAAAAGGCTCGACTGGCTGTGCACAGGGGCGTGTTGGTCCCGACATTAATGTATGGGAGTGAAAGTTGGGTATGGCAAAAGAAACATGAAAGCAGAATAAATGCAGTGGAAATGAGAGCGTTAAGGAGTATGATGGGTGTGAAATTGAGTGACAGGATAAGGAACAGCGTGATAAGGGAATGTTGTGATGTGAAAGAAGATGTAGTTACAGGAATAGAAAAGGGTATGTTAAGATGGTTCGGTCATGTGGAGAGGATGAATGAAAGCAGGTTGACTAAGCAGATATACAAGGAGAGTGTGGAGGGAAAGGTCGGAGTGGGAAGACCTAGACGAACGTATCTTGATCAAATTAAGGACGTCCTGGTAAAGGGTCAGGTCAAAAGTACCCGAAACCGCCGAGCTTGTACGTATGAAGAGAGTTATGAATGTGGACGAAGCGAAAGAAGTATGCAGAGATCGTGGCAAGTGGAAAGAGGTAGTCTCTGCCTACCCCTCCGGGAAAGAGGCGTGATTTTATGTATGTATGTATGTATGTACATTTCTATGAGGTAGTTCATAATATTAAGGTTTCCTTATTGAAGCTCGGTTGGGTCACCAACTAGAATGGTTAGAAATATATTTAATTGTATAAATGATGCAATTTATGCAGATTATTTAGATACAGACTTTATGCCTTATACTGACCTAGGTTTAAGGGCGAGTTATAAGCCAAATTAGCATGTTATAATACATACCATCCATTACGCAATAAACTTTAGGCAAAGATATAAATTTAGCTAGATACGATATAGAATAAAGCAAAATAGAAAAGTGATAGCGTCTCTTATTACGACGAGACTTTATGGTACCTACATCATCATGGTATGGACTTTACATCTTAACATTATTATTCATTTTAATTCGATTAACGACCATCATTACACATACCCATTAAATATATCGAACGAAACATTTTAAAAATAGGTCTATTGCCTACGCGTTTTCGCAAGCTATTAATTACCAGAATACAGTTGCGAAGTCTAGTTAGATCTATGTCTGTGGATTTAGGCGTGACTGATGGGGTATTATCCTGTGATAATTGTTACGTTGACATGCTACTAATTAACACATAATAATAACCTACATACAATTAGCATTATAAGAAGGTTTTATCTTTAAATGTTGCGGGTGTATGGTCTCCTTCAGGGGAAGAGGACAAATATATGTATCTATTTTATGTCGAAGGAGGTGACATAAACATACATACACACATATAGTGACGGCTATATCCCTTGCGGGGTTCACAGAGCCAGCAGTCTTAAAAGACAGGTTGCTAGCCCATCGCTTAAAAGAAGAATCTCATGTTTATAAGCCTATCCCTTAGTCGCCTATTACGACATCCATGGGAAAGAGATGGAGTGGTCCTATTCATTTTCTTAATTGGTGCCGGGAACCACACGGCACGAATAGGAAAATTCCATCTATTGTATGTTTAACATCGACATAAAATATATGTATATACTATACAAACTTACATACATATAATCACATATCTATCCCTCACAAGGTAGACTGAGAGATTCCATCTTTCAGCCATACATACAGTTAGGTGCAGAACTGAGTCAGTATCTTATGTTTAAATAAAACAAGGCTTGTAAAACTGGGATTAACTACAAAATAATAAAAAAATAATTATATTTGAAAACCTTATTTATTATAAGTTTAATTAAAAAACTGTAATAAGTTTTTATAGTAACTTTCATAGATAATCATTTCAATTATAATTGGTTCACTTTTGCACCATTTGGAAAAACATAAAAACATAATCATAAAAACGTTTTTTAATATTTTGTCCAAAGACCTTTTGCTTTTTTAACAGCGTTTAACCTGTTGACCATACTTTTAACAAGTTTTTCACAATACTGGGGTGGAATTTTGTACCACTGTTCTTGTACACGTTCCCATAGAATATTTAGGTTTGATGGTGGTGCTTGATATTCATTTAATAGCATGCTTTTCAAATATGCCCATAAATTTTCTATGGGATTGATGTCAGGACTCTGAGATGGCCACGGAAGGACTTGAAACTCTTGCTTAACAAGCCATTTTTTACTATATTTGATGTATGTTTGGGGTCGTTGTCCTGTTGAAATAATACTTCACTCATAGGAAATGGCATATTTTCAACAGCTTCCATAAGATGTGTCTTTAAAATGTTAAGATACATTGTTCCATTCATGTTTCCATCGATTTTGTATATTGGTCCCACGCCGTAAGCTGTTACGCAGCCCCAGAGTTTGATATTACCACCACCATGTTTCACTGTCTGAATAAAATCCTTGGCTTGTAAAGGTTCGCCTTCTTTTTTCCAAGCCCATTTTCGCCCGTCTGTGCTGTATCTATTAATTTTAGTCTCATCTGACCAAATAACTCTCATCCAATCACTTTCTGACCAGTCCATATATTGTTTTACGAAGTCTATTCTAGCTTTAATATTTTTTTTTGTAAGGAGAGGTTTCTTTTTCTTCTCTACAGCTTGCATTTTCGCATTGTGTAATGCCCGACGAACAGTCCATTTACTTACTGACGTGCCAGTATCTTGCCTTAAAAGCGCCGCTGCTTCTGATGCTGAAGACGCTTCACTTGATCTTAAATAGTGAATAACTTTCCTTACCTCTCTATCAGATAACTTTTTAGTACGACCACCAACATTACTTGGCACGGGAAGTTTACACTTTAGTTTTATTCTCTGTACAGTAGATTGACTCACGTTTAACATATGAGCGATATCCCTTGTCGATTTTCCACTTATGAGTAACTGTTTAGCAGACTCTACAATATTCTTCGGAGTTGGTTTCATGATTATAATGAAAAAAAAAAGTATAACGTTGAACTATTCCTCGTGCGATGTAGAAATACACTGAGTATAAACAAATCGAATTTGCTTTGTCTCCATCAATTCTAACGAGTTTAAACGCGTTTATACGTGTGAGCGCAAGTCGGTTATAAACACGGTGCAAAAGTGAATCAATCAATATCAAATGTTACAACGTTTTGACATATAGTTAAAGGACAAAATCTAATGGTTAATTAACACAACGATATAAATTCAAATAATAACATACAATTTTCGGTTATTATTTATTAAATAAGGATTATATTAAATATAATTAAACAATAGCGATACATTGACTCAGTTCTGCACCTAACTGTACATCTGAACGTGACGTTTCAGCCTTCATGAGACCGTTGGTTCTGTCTACCCGTATCCTTTACGGGGTAAAGACGTGATTATATGTACATATGTATGTAAATTCAACTGCATTATCGAGACAATGAAACATTTCAAACGGTAAAAAAGGTACATTGGAAATACAACGAAACAGAATATCGAGAGCACTTGACTCTATTCGAGTTTCTTTTTTTTTTCGTTGGACTGAAAAACGTGGCATTGACGTTGGTTATTTCCACTACTGCCTTCTGCTAGGGCTTTCGCTGGCGTAGGTATTTTCATTAAATGTTGCTCCTCAAGATTTTGTCCGTCTCTGTGTCAATAACCATCAATTTATAGTATAGATAGTACTTGTACATACATACATACATATGATCACCTCTATATACCTTGTGGGGTAGACAGAGCCAACAGTCTTGAAAAGACTGATAGGCCACGCTCAGCTATTTGGCTTAATGATAGAATTGAGATTCAAATAGTGACAGGTTGCTAGCCCATTGCCAAAAAAAAGAATTCTAAGTTTGTAAGCCTATCCCTTAGTCGCCTTTTACGACATCCATGGGAAAGAGATGGAGTGGTCCCTATTCTTTTTTGTTCTGGTGCCGGGAACCACACGGCATAGTACTTGTTGTTTATAATTTACTGGCGACCCGCCCAGGCATCGCACGGGTGCAAAATTCGGAAAAAATTATACATAAAAACCTTCCTCTTGAATCACTCTACCTGTTACAAAAAACCACATCAAAATCCGTTGCGTAATTTTAAAGATTTAAGCATACAGACAAACAGACTAAAATAGCGACTTTGTTTTATATTATGTAGTGACTACATTGAGGCGAAAAGGCGAATTCGGTGGCCTCATTTGATCCTGAAAAAAAATCACTCGGGCATCCAGGTGGAATAATTCGACACAAGCGGAGGACTTTGTTCATCTTAAAATTAATTCTCCGATAAAAGGCCACATTATTTATTAATTTAAATATCTTGAGTACATATCAAAGGCTGATGAATACTTTCAAGTTAAATATTTTATATTAATATTAAAGATTTAAGACCTAAGCTGACATCGTTGCAGAAAACGATGCAGAGTAAATTCGTTACGCCGCTTTTTCCACACTTGCGCTTTGAAAGTAAATGTTTTACGTCAAAAAGTGACCCAATGTCGAAAAATAAATTTAATCTTTTAATATATATCACACATGTGGAATAAACCATGACGTTTAGCTGTCCCAACGTAACTTGTTTCAACTTGTTTGTCACAAGGCCCTCAATACAAATACAAGGGATGTACCCTTTCACAATGTGGGCAGACTATAGGGTTGTGACCCGGATAAAACTTTTAGCTGCAGCCCCGTACGCATAAGAGATATTTGAAATTTTCAAAGTACGTAAAACAATTCACTTTACACCTGAAAATCCTTTCTAAATGCACCTTCTGATCACATATGAAACCTATATTCCAAATTTTAAACCTACCCGACGGCTTGAGCTGTGCTTTATGTCCGTCAGATTTCATTCATATTTCTGGATTAAAATTACTTCAAATAGTTCTACATACGTTAGTCCCGGCGCGGTACCAGCCAGCCGCCTGAGAAATTCAATTCAATTAGCTGGATTTATGTCCTCCGTAATGAACAAGCCTACGTGCGTCACGTTCACATCGCATTCTACATGTACTGCTTGCCAGGATCCGTTCACTAAGTCGATTTTGATTTCCAAGTTTGGAAGACGAAATTGAAAACTGGAAATGATCGCATCAGTAGATTTTTAATACTGAATTTCTATTTTTAAGGTTTCTCATCAACTTTACGAGACAATGTTTATCAAGTACTAGACATTCTACTTGTCTAGCAGTTTTCGTTCGAATAGGTTCATTAAAGTCTATGTCTCTTTACGCCTCAGTAAGCTCGTGTCAGATGCTATTTCTGTGGTATTATAACTCAGAAATTATGAAGTATAATTTTTCAGGTCAGTTGCATCATGTGTAACCATGATCGATCCAATGCAGGTTAGGTTCCCTTTCAAGGGTTGCGAAGGTCAGACGGGAGTCTCTTCGTGTAAAAACCTGACTCACTAAATCCAGGATCCATCGTCAAAGGCATACCCTGGGCTCCTCTCCAGAGTGGTGAGGATGCAACAGAAATGATTTTCTGAAACTAGTCAATTGAGTTGTAACCCACTGCTGGGAACGACACTTGATAACAATCCAAAAAAAAAAACCAAAAATCAGATACACGAATGAAAAAAACTGTATTTCTTAAATCTAAAAAGAGATATAGCAGTTAATTCCTTCCAAATTATTGATGTGATTATGAAATCAAACCAAAAAGAAGACATTTATGACTAAAAATAGCCAGTAAGCATTTATAAATAGTCACTGTAGATCGACCTAAATTTATGATTCACATAAAAATACTCTGTGCACATTTACACTTAATGGAAATCGATTGCGACAACAGCTGTATAATATAGTATAATATACAACATTCAATATCGTACAAAGGCGAATATTTATTAGTCCTGGCCATGTCTTGCACAATTTGCACGCGCTCCACGCCACAGGAGGGCTGGACTGAATCATAAGATAGGGATAGAAGTCTGAATAATAAAAATAGGAATGAAAATTAACTACTATTTAGATGAAAGGGAGAGGCTGAACATAAAATTGAAACCTAGATTAGAATTAGACGCGATAAGTAATATATATTAATATGATATGTCAATGATATATTCCCCACATACGTTAGGTAGGTATAGGAAGTGTGATAAAGTTGAGAAATTAAGACAGATCTGAAACATTGTCTATACCAAGAACTGTTAAAACAATTGTTACATAGATACCCAAGATTATTAGTTCTCCTTTTATAATCCTAAATTTATAGAAATACCTAAAACCGTGAAAACGACTATTTGAGCAAAACGAGATAGGATTCCGACGAGGTTTGCCGAGAGCCACCGTGTGCAATAGATGGACGCAATGCGAGGCATTCAACACTTGAGCCTCATGCAGACTGTATCAGAATATAAACCGCAGCTGGACTGCTTTCGGTTCGATGCAAAAAATCAATCAATCGTGGAATTGAAACTGGGTGTAATTGATCGGAAAGGGGTTACAGAGCCTATAGGGTGTTAAAGTATGTATAAACTCGCGACCTGTGCTGGCTTCGTATGGGACATTGCCCGCTAAAGTTGAAAAATTTGCAGTGCGCTGATGATAAAATTATAAATAAGCTAAAAAATAAAAATATAGATACACTTGATGATGTATCAGAACATATTAAGGCTTAGAAAAACCTGAACGAATTTTGTAAAATAGCTTAGAAATATTAAAATCCATCCGGACGGGATCAACAAAAATCTTGAGTGATCGATATCTTCTGTCTTTAATCCAGAGAGGTGAGGATGAAGAAAGAAAAATGAGTTTTCCAGAATTTAGTTCAGAGTTCACTTATAGCTACTTCGAAATGTTATTGAAATGAACCTATTTGCACAATCTACTCATGTCTTAGCAATCCTGATGTCGTTTTATTTGAGAAATTGATCTATTTTAGATTGAGCGTCAGCGACAATGCCTGCGTCATGCCGTCAGGATGTAGTCAATTTGCCTTTATTTTGCTAAGCTCGAGAAACATCTGCGTTGGGGACTTGATGACAAAATTATGTTAATAGTTGCATTGCATTAGTAGGACTACTAATAATCTTGTTATATTAGTCAAATGATATAAAGAACTTACAACAGACTTTGGACGATGCAAAACTCTAACTCTAAGTAAATGTTTTAGAGAAAAATTTATTGAAGGCGAACTTAAATTGTTAATAGAAACACTTAAAGATGCAATAGTATTTACTTAACAAAAACAACTTATAAATTACGTACCTACTAATAGCCAAATATATTGAACAAGTTAATAATGGCAATTACCAACAAAATGCCTATTTTTAAACTCAGACAATAAAGATACAGAATTCTATTTTAACAGACATTTATTGCTAAAAGTTAAGACCTAAGAGCAAAACTGATAAGATATGCCAAAAGTAAGTACCTACTCAAACAAATTTTAACGTTATCACGAGCAATAAAGGTTGTTGCTAGCTAACCTGTAAATGGTTCACACAATTAATTAATAAAGAAGTCGTAATGGCTGTGCTGTGGGACGCGTGAAACATTAACTAATTAATATGTAACCAACGACTTAGCAACACATAGTTTAGGATAATTATCTCGTTTATCTAAGAATATTTATTAGGCTAGAAGATAATTACGGTCGCCAGAATTTTGATTTAGTTTTGTATGAAAAGTCTTCTTCTCTGGAGATGAATGTTACCTACATATAATATTTAAGTAGTTGCCAATGTGACTTTTAATTGACAATCAGTAAAGAAGTTACCATTCGTAATTAAAGGTAAAAATGTTTAGGCTGAAATGTCAAGAAATGCAACGCTAATAGCAATATGACATAGATTGCTTGAGAAAAACTTTCTATATAAAACTGGTCGTCATTAATCCTTTCACTAGAAGAATATTTTAAGATAATATGAAAATGGCAGTTATCGAAAGGATTCTATAAAAGGTATGTTAAAAGTTGTCTTCAACAAAGTTAATAATACAAAAAAAAAAAAAACATCTAAAACCACACTGACACACTTGGCAGAATTTCGCACCTTGACCTGCATCATAAAAATTTATGACTTTCTGACGTGAAGCATGTTTACGGCGATGCGCTGTTTGAAATTTGATCTAAATCAGTACATTGCTCATGTTTGCGAACCAGATTTTGATGAATTGGCATCCTAGGAAGTAGTGTGGGTGTTAAACAACATGAAACTCATAATTTTCCACATCATAGTAGAGTTTCACAGTTTTCTGTCGTGATAACTTTACATGGACAAATTCTTTGAAAAGTTACGAAGTTCTTTTTTGGTACCTCTAGGAATGTAGAACTAAATTTTTTCTCATGCTATTAGAAAATTTAGCAGTCAAAAGAGAATTTGAATATTACATTTATTCGGTATACATATGGACACATGTTTATTAATTCCATATCAGAACCAAGAACTATTTCATTTTCCTCCGCGGCATATATAAAACAAATTCACAAACTTCCTAATCTCTTCATATCTCATGTTCTCTGAAAGGAAAATTTCAGCGTTCCATCTGGCGGTCCCGCACGCTGCATTGTGTTTTCAATCAAAGATTTATTGACGTCTCATACTTTATATATTCTTTCAAAACCTCTTAAGAACACAAACAAATTTCACTCAAGTTTAATAAAACATTCAGTGTGACTTGAAGAAGGGAAACGTTATGTCGCCTTACAGAACATTACGATTTCGTTACGAAGTCACAAATTCAGAATTGCATATTTCTCATAACATTACGACCCGAGTCGAAATTGCTTCCCCGAGATCAAAGGATTACTTAAAAGCAGACATTTTCGCAAAGCAACTGTTCACAATCTCAGTATATTTGTTTGACATTTATTGATAATAATTTTGTTAGTTTAGTTAGATGATATTGAGATCTTAAACTTAAGAATTTAGTAATATTTTATCGTAAGAATTGGTTAACCATAACATCGGTAAAAAGTAAAATGGAACTCTTTTAACATTGTATTATGTTACTGGAAATTCAGTTACTTATGGACTAACTTATAAAAACACGAATTATCAACCCATAAGAAATACAACCCTTATAAGCTAGATTATTATCCTTATAGTAGTAACTCACAGGATGCGATAAGCATTTATATTTAGGAACAAAATATACACATTTCCTTTATAAATTTTTCTTCCAACTTCCATATCATAGTTGAGTCAATTTCACTCGTTTTGGAAGAAATCATACAATTTCGAGAGCTGCGACGTAAAATTTGACCAATGTGACAGATGCACCGGTAGCTGCATGCGAGCAATACTCCGATGCCATCCGGCGCTTGGAGCCGTGCCAGGGTATTGTCGAATATACCTGCCCAGGGCCGGCGGGTCGACGACACCTTCCCAACTGGATGAACGAAATACAACTATTCTATCATCATCTTCTGGACTGATCATATAGATAAAAGTTATTAACGTCAGTTTTGTATAAAATAGTGCAATTTAGCTTGAACTAATTAACGGTACTTAATCTGTTTGATATGATATAGAATCGTAACTGGTTAATTTTTTTTAATTATGTCTAAATTGCATATTTAAGGTCCTTAAGTCATGACTAATAATAAGTAAACATCGTATGCTAAAGACTGTGTGTTGCCACAACAAAGAAAACAAGTTATTACATTACATAGGTTTTTGAACTATAAAATTGAGTAAAAATTCAAACGTCACAAAAAGTTATTTATGGACGATAATATTATGCATGGCAAAACACATAAGATCTTGTGATAAGACTCCATCATGTTCTAAAATAGCCGGCCCTGTTTCAGCCAAGACATGGTTATAAACATCAGCTATTAATCAAGCCGATGACGACTATATCGTCATCGTCTTTACGTCACTTCCACAATCATTGCACAATTTTTCTTGCGCCCATATTCAGAGCCTCTGCAGTATTATTTCACATCTGAATGCATGCACTGCAGTGAATAAAAATAAACTGTGATGGAGTACACTTTGAGTGGGTATTCCGTTGGCTAAAATGTGAAGAGATATTATGTCATATCTGACATGAAAGGCATATCTTAAACATTCAACTGAAATTTTAGTTCTGAAATTTAGTAAAGAAAGTTTCATTTTAAGACAGATTTATTGGGATGTTTTTTAAGAAGCTGCAATTCAAATTAAGTTGAAAATATTTCCCAAACCAGTAAATATAACTTAAACAATGATAAGTCTTAGTAATCTATAGAGATCAAAAATAGACATAACTAAATAAACGTATCAATTCTATCAATAACCTAAGATATCTGTTCGAATCATGACAATAAGTGGTGAACCACCAAATAATAAGCACTCTGATGATGGTCTCATGACAACACTGCCTCGCAAACTGCAGACCCAGAATAGATCTACACTTGACATTGATCCGACGACGCAGGCGCAGCGTGCGTGCCTCTGGGGGCTGATCCAACGCTGCCACGACTTGGAGTTCAATGTCAAGCTCTTGAAAATTGTCATAAGGGCTAAAAGGAAATAAATTCTAAGAAAATATTTCAATACAAAGGTACAAATCAATAAATTTTGTTGTTTTTTATGTGGAATTTCACGGTTGCCTCATCAATTTCATCACAATATAAATCTGGAGCTGTTCTATTCTCGTCATAATTAATCACGATTCCCCATCGCGGTTTCCATATATTCATCTTTCTTCGATACTATTTCTATCTCCCATATAAATACCAGTCTCTACACGTGCTTGTTTATAAGACCCCATCCAAAAATGTTAGCATAACATCTAATGTTTTCGTGTTTATTTTGACAATGGGTTATTTAAATTTTTCGACCGGCGCCAACGTTCATCCTACCATAAATCTTCTGTACGATTACGGTTAATTTATCTCAGATTAGAAGCGAGATTTGAGCATTATCTTCTTTGCCAATTGGTTGTCGGCCGGCGCGTTTAATCATGTTAAAGTCACCTTTTGTGGTGACGCAGTTACACCCCGTATTGTGAAGACAGTTGTTTCCATCGCGTTTGGCTCCAATTGACGTACTGTCTGGTCGGCTGTTTAATTTTACACCGCCATAAGTGTTAGAATTGACACGTACATTACATTATATCCACAAATATATATTCTATTATTATTTATTTTGTATATTGATAGATTGTAGCATTGAAAAAGATACGACTAAAATAGCAGAATTAATATGGATTTTTTTTTAATTTTACCTCTTTATTTTTTATTTTACCTTTTTTTCTAATTTGATTTAGTGGGCTATAAAATGTGCTAAGTTTTTCGTATCGTAACTGAAACACGCCAGTGCAAAGTTGCTCATCAAAGGTACGTACGTACATTTGGTAATGAAGTACAACTATTTTAAGGATGTCTTTCATAAAGGATACATAATATTTTATCAACCACACTTAACATAGAGCGAAAGATTTAATTAATTTATTCCTATATACGAGTATGTCTATCAGAAAAAGTTCTATAACATGCTTGATTTCTAAATGTATGCTTTGTTTGTTTTCTCATGAAATGAGAAAAGTAGTCCAAAATTTCGAATGAAAGAAAAATAAAGAAATAGTGATGGAAAAATATAAGACAAGGTAATCCTGTCTCTTGTTCGAAATGTGAGCAGTCTCCGCTTACTAATGAACCGTTGTTTTGCAGCGCGGTAGGTACAGATGCGTGCCAACTTAGGTAGATATACGAAGCTTTATTGCTAAATCGATAACTGCTAGCTTTGGGAGCTCATCCAAATCACTAAAATGCTTTTATGTAATGGCTTAGCAATTTCTTGCGGGGCAACATAAACCTGATATTATTAAGGTCTTATATAGCAATTACTTTCTTTCATTATGTGCTTGTATTGTATTGTGATTAGACTTTTCCTTGCTTCCTTTCCTTCCTATAATAATTATATATTGTTTGTTTGTATTATATTGGATAACAAGTCCTAGTAAAATGTTTATTATATTCTAGAGCCTGTTAAAACCCCTTTTTACAGTTATATGTGTCAGCGATAAACTATATCTCTTACGGTAATGTTATAACATTTCACTATCGAGGGTAGGCAGTGGTAATTGGTCACGTGGGCTGCCATCGGTACTATTGTTTCTACCAAAGTTGTCAAAATAATCTTGTAAGCGTGCCGGTTGAAACCTAATCAACCTTGCTGCGTGACTGTCACGCATTCGTGAACTAAGAAGAACGCCTACTCGTTATATTGCAACGCTGGATAAGACTAAATGCAATGGATCGTGGCTAGTGGAAATGTGTAGTATCTGCCTACCCCCTCTGGGAAAGATGGCGTAATTTGATTTATTTTTCTATAAGACAAGACATGGCATTTTGTAGCATAAACTGTATTATGTTGATCGGTTAAATAATTAATATTTGTTAGATTTAAATGAAGGACACAATTTTGAACACATTAGTATCGTAAAGTTATATCCAGTGAGAATGACTCAGTCAAAAAGTAACTAACTCACAACAGCCAAGAAATGAACAATATTAAAGTATTTATAGCTGAAAACTATTTGTAGAAGACCTCACTAGTATCTTTAATCTACCTCACTAGTCTCTATAATCTAAATCAATCCTAAAGTTGGTCACTGACTCATGGTCTTCAATACTAGGTTAGTGTGACGTAAATTGAATGAATTGATTCATCCATCATCCTTTTTGATGTTATCTATTTGTTTGTGATCATGATACGGACCGAACAATAATACTAGTTGTATGTGTAACAAGTTTTCTTGGAAGAACATTTAAAATAAAAAATCAGCATAACTTACAACGTAAAAAATTAAATTATATTCGAAGTGTTTCGGCCATCAACTTAATAATCGGGAATGCCAACCTAACCGAAGCTATCGCAGTATATGCGTAAGCCTCCGACAATATAAGAAGACGGACATGACTCTCTTCCTCCTGGCTAAAGTCCCGGTTGCATCCACACCACCCGATCATGAATCGGGTAAGTCGGGTTTTTACACGAAGCGACTTCCATCTGACCTTAGCAACTTTTGCAAGGAACCTTATCCGTATTGGATCATATGGTTGCACACCCAAGTGCCAGAATGTGTAGGTTACGATGTTTTCCCTCACCGTAAGAGCTTAGGTTAGTATTGTAACTAATGTACATAACTTCAAAAATAGTCATTGGTGCACATGGCCGCGGTGGGATTCGAACCGGTGCCTTCATGCGCAAGAAGACAGACATGACTGTTACTGTTAAACTGTTCAGTCACTTTCTCGTGACTTAGGTCTCCAATCGTATTGTGTGCTTACTCAACACAAGACGTGAGGGTTAGCGCGAGTTTTATGAGATTGTATGGAGGCATTAGTACCATCAGGTTACCACTAGGTGGCGCTAATCAAATCACATACAAATTCGCGTTTACTTGATTGAAGGGTTTTATCGAGAAAACTGGTACTAGCCCCTCGGGTCAAATTTCGACTGTATTGGAACTGTTTTGGAATTATTGTTGTTGTTATCCGTTTCTGTAACGTTCCTTCAGGCCTTTTGGAAATCCCTTTGTTGTTAGTGTTATTACTCGTAACATATTTCGGGAATTAGTAACATTTGTTGTCATTGTCAGTAAACAAGTGTATTTAAATCATAAGATAACATTCCTTCACCGCGACGTATCAGAAGCTTATCAGTGACGTGACACAACCGTTTGTTTGTTTGTTTAATCTATTTGTTGTTATTGGTCAAAAGCATGTTCTCGCGATCCTCGGATTTGTAATCGGTATATGATTAACTGATTAATTTTATGCTACTAGCTTTTACCCGTAGTTTCGCCCGCGCCTACCTATTCACAAAATGAGACGAATTTAGCGCTACCTCCAAAAAAATAGAGGTATTTCGCAAAACCCACGGGAACTATATCTTCACCGAGATGAAATGTACTTATATGTACTCAAACTTTTAATATACCTACGCAAAATTTTAATATTCAGATAACGCGTGAAGAGAGAATAAACAAACTTACTTTCGCATTTATAATATAACTTGGGATAATATTGCAATTCCTAATTTTCAATTATTCTTAGTTGCAAATAAAGAGAGAAGTAGAAGAAAAATCAATTATGCTATTAACACAAACAAAAATTAAAGCAACACAGGGCATATCACAATTAAAATCTTTTAAAATGTTCCGGTACGATTTGTTCAATTTAGTGCTTGCAAATCTCCACATGATATTAATTACTTCGGTATCCCCAGTATAAATCTGCTGTATCTAAATAATTGCCGATCTGAAGACGTTAATGGACGCCGGTCACGCGACCACATCGGCTGGATAACCGAGAAATGGCTATCCAAATCGAATTTCCACTAATAGTGATTATCTATTTTGCTTGCAATTTTGTTCGCGTGATTCTGGGAGTTTTAAATTTTTAATCGATTGATTTCAAGAAATGCTAACTGAAGACGTGGTGAATAGTAAAGACAATGCAATTCAATAATAAGTTTATCATCAAAAGAGTTTTTATTACGTTTGTATCGAGCGTCGTCGTGATATTAAAATTTTATTGTTATATGCTGAATGAAGTAGTATAAACATTTATTGGACATAAAATGTTTAATTACATCAAATTGTACTTTTATTATAGGTACATAGTTTTTTATTAGTATCGTTATTTAGATACAAATGGCATTAATTTCTTTAAGAAATCAAAAATCAAACCCGAAGGCAAAATTTTATAATGTTTTGTTATAACAGATATTTTTAAATTTGTTTTGTTGAAATAATATGAAGGAATAAGGTAAAAAAAATATATGGCTGAAGCAATATTATTAAGATTTAAGAGCTCTTGAGTATAAGTAGTCAGAAAGCAAGAATTTGAAATATACTTGAATAAACATTTTTCATACATTTGTTATCTCTTAATTTATTATCAAAATCTTGTACTTGGGTCTTGCTAGTGACAACATTGCTGATTATAAACCAAATACACAAACCTAAAACTACGGCTATCTAAAAATACATCTAGACTATTTATATAACTCTTCAAATCTTCATACACATGTTACGTTGTATTTATGACAAAAGTACTCGTCTGAGAATTATAAACATAATAACGGCGCCAAGATCTCGCCAAAACCTTGACGTTATAGTTGACGGGCGGTAAACATGCGCGGATTCATGTTTTCTTGATATCTAAGAGTTGTTTCTTCATATGCAAATAATTCTGGAGGGTTCGTTTTATAGAACCTAAGGTTTATATACTTGGGGATTCCCCTTCTAGTTATCCATGGCTAAAATCCCCTTTATTAGATATCTCTCAATCAGAATTCGAAAATCAAGCCTTCAGCTAAACGTAGTCTTTGAGTAATAAACCTCATAAGGGATAAAGACATGGTTTGTGTCTTTATACGAACCTAACCAACAGCAATGGAGGAATCATTGACGTCGTTGGCGAAATGATTAATTCCGACGAATTTGGGTTACAGATTTCAAAAATTGAGCACCTAGCTGTCCAGTTTAATGCTATGAAGGTTAAGTATTAGAATTTTGTGCCAAATTTTTCTTCTATTCCGACGACATAACAATTCAACGCTTGTAAAATTTTACAAAATTTTGTACTAATTTAGATTGCACTGCTTTTGAACCTGTCACAATTTCACGAAACCATTTTGTATTGGCATTAGCTTGTGCCACATACTCGTAGATAACGTTATCAACAATATGTTAATTGATTGATTAACTAATTGGGCGATGTGTGTCGCGCGTTATTGGAACGCCTGATTAGCAAGCTGTGACGAGACAGGTCATCGGATTATTTAAAAAATTAATTAACAATTATAAAATTATGCGCAATCAGGTGTGAGATCAATGGTCGAATCTTTGTAAACTATGAGAGAAACCTAGTAAATGGACTAGTGACTCTGGAGATACTAGTAAACCTTATTTTGAATACATCTCTTTTATCATTCTGCAGCTGAATCGTAGTTTTTTTCGGTTAGACTGGTTATACTACTTTCCGGAAACCACACGGCTTTACAAATATCAATTGAAATATTGGCACACGTACAATAACGATTTGGACAGCGCTAGAGGCACGTTCGATAAATACTCGAAATAGAGGCAAATATTTACTTGTGACATATGAGTATTCTGAGGTACCTTTAATTAGTTGAGTGTTTTGTTGTTATAAATCCCCAATTCCAATATCAATCCACTACAATGAATTTGAAAGGAAATGATGGATAAGTCAGTGTAACGTAGGTCTGAGCCGCCCTAAATTGGCTGATTTTATCAAAGCGGTCGTTTGTAATACTTTACCTAACCCTAATGCGCACTACGAACTTGATAACCCACCTGAAACAAATACACATGATAAATTAACAACAGACGAAAAATGACAAGTTAAATTTTAAAAGTTTTAAAATATCCCTTGGTTCTCTCTGACGCTTTAACAAAATAATACAGATCTAAATAATAATAATATATATTGTTTCATTCATTCAGTATTTTTTTAGATGACTATGGTATTTAATTTCACATAAAAGTGAAACATTAGGTGGGGATCGTTCTTAGCAGTGACGTGCATAGACGTATTTCACAGGGTAAGCAAATTTACGATTGATTACTCGAACTTGGACTCGGAGATGTCATACAATTTCGAAAATTACAGGACAGGCACTACTTTTTTCTCTTTGAAATTCACGTCACAATACTTCATTAGATAAAACCGGACAAACTGAAATATTCCGTGCAATTATTAGAAAGACACAAGCTTAGAGAGATTGTAACATTATGAATCTCTCCTGACCCATACCCAGTGTCTCACAAAGGGGTAAAAACAGCCGTGACAATAATCCTGTATGCATTTATCAGTTATATTGTTACGGCATCACGTTGGCAGACGCTTACATCCATAGGAGCACAATCCATACTATTACCTAAATACATTTTTCACATTCCAATATATTTACCTCATCCATATTGCTTATAGCTTTGTGAAGTTCAACATTAAGCATAATCCCTATTGCATGTCAAGCTTTGTAAGCACGACATCTTACAGCCACGCGACTTATTTGTAAAACTTTTCTTTTTGTATTTGCTGTACAAGTTATATAATTTGTTTCAGCGCCCAGTCATTCACCTCCCTCCTCACTTGCGTCAGTTTTATCAAAAGCGTTACATAACATGATGTTTGCATTGCATGCTTCAATTAGGTACTGCAAGTGCATAGTTTTGCATTTACATAACAACTCGCACTTGCATATTGTCGTATATTATTTAATTGTAATTATACAATGTTTATCTTTATTTTTAAATCACTACCACCTTTTGCGTCAACTAGAATTTGGCTAGTTTTTTAGCCTAGCTACTTTTTTTTGTCAATTTGTAGTCTAAATAATACTAAAAGTTTAAAACCCCTGCATTTGAATGTCAAAAAGTACCGCCTGCGAATGATTTGAATCTGCTTAACAAAATCTCTTGGAGATTTCGGGAAATCTAGAGTATTTCACATCTACCTACACGTCCCATATTGTGTAAGTTTTGCATTTACCAACATCTTGTCAATCTTAATTTCCGAATGAACTATTGTGTGAAACGCAAAATATTCTATCATCAGTTCCGCAAACCGTCGCTTGATACTGAAGATTGATAGAATCGATTCTGAGAATAGGGCGGTGTCTGATACACTACCAGCGCCAGCCGATCTTGGCTATTTATCAGATGACAATAGCTGTTGTGGAGCAACCTTGGTGCTCTTGGAATATGAAACTTGTACTTAAAGATACCCATAGACTACATCTTGTCACGACTGCATCCACGTTCATCAACCAAATAGTGTGTGACGTGTACTTAGATGTGACGTTTTCACTCCCACTCTTCTTGTATATGTTCAATTATATCTAACATTAAGTCAAACAACAGCTGAACGTGGTCTTTAAGCCTTTTCAAGACTCTGTCTACCCCGCAAGGAATATTGACGTGATCACATGTATGTATATGTATATCTAACTAACCACGGAATTACTAAAAGTAGTTAGGTACTAACGTCATAACTGTGTGGGTATTAATTATGATTGATTGAACAATTTTAGCGCGAACTTTTATCCCGAGATCCGCGAAAAATTATGATAAATAGGAATTCTGAGGGCCCTGAAAGTAGTTAGATAATAATTTTCTACTAATATTATAAATGCAAAAGTTTGTGAGTATGTCAGTATGGATGTTTGTTACTCTTTCACGCAAAA
Source organism: Amyelois transitella (assembly GCF_032362555.1). Classification (NCBI taxonomy): domain Eukaryota; kingdom Metazoa; phylum Arthropoda; class Insecta; order Lepidoptera; family Pyralidae; genus Amyelois; species Amyelois transitella. The sequence continues at coordinate 469,320 of NC_083508.1, read as the reverse complement.
ACTACTGAACCGATTACGATGAAATTTGGTATGTAGGTAGCTGAAGACCCAGAATAATATAAAGGCTTCTTTTTATCCCGGAGTTCCCGCGGAATTTATAGGGTTTCCATGCGGACGAAGTCGTGGGCGGCCTCTAGTTAACAATAAGCAAGATATTTAGAAGATGCACCGCAAATCAATGCCTGTTTATACATCCATTGTGTTTGACCAGAACAATATTAAAGATTTTTAATTTTATAGACCCTGTATTACTTTCATATTAGTTAATATCACGGTGTCCAGTTAGTAACTCTGTATATTTTAAAAAACACCACTCTATTTGACTGCCTTTTCCATCCATATTTTGTGATAAGTTGTAGATTAACCTTTTTTATGGTAATATAGAATCAAAGAATAAACTTATGCGATGCCAGCTATTCTTCAATATAATGTTTAGCGCTCAAGTCGCCCAAAAGCTAAATGTAGTATGTGTATTTGATAAACTGAGGTTGTGTCTACACCGAAACAAAGAAACAACGTGCGGTTCTTCGTGACCGGATTTATTTGTACGACGAGTAATTGCGCCGCAGAACATCATTACGACATAAATAAATTCGACAAGAAGAATTTACACAAACGACTAATGAATTCCGGTAATCGGCAAAGCGCCCTTCATTACTCTGAATTGCTGTGACAACCAGGCCAAAGTATGATAACTAATGAGCATCATATGAACACAATAGACGCAGATTGTTCATAAAAGTTTTAAAAAAATATGGAAATGCGATGAGGCGCATTTTAGACTCTTTTACAGAAAGATGAGGACTTACATAAGAAGAGAGAAAAATCAAGAAACGTATATATTAAAATAATCTATACTAGTAATATGAAGAGGAAAAGTGTGTAACTTTGATTGTTTGTGAGGCCTTAACTTCGGAAATACAGAATTTAAAATTTTTTTACCGTTAAAATGGTTCATTTTCTGCGGGTGACCGGGTGGTTTGGCTTTAGTCGCAACGTCTGTGGTACATACCTACATACTCGTACAAAAATATATGTACCACAGGCGAAGCCACTAGTAACCTACTGCTAGGTATATTGTTGTTAAAAACATGAACATAGAAAATTATTACCCCCTTAAAATAAATGTTAAATAACTTCGTATTGTTCTTTTCATATGTATCTACAATGTTTGGATTCTTGGCACGTGCGCCACATGTTGTTTTTTGCTTGCCCGCTGTAATATTTGCAATTCGTCTACTACGCGGTGGGCATCATCAAAGACGTCAAATTTTAAAACACCTGAACATACAATTTCTGATTTTCCAACATCAACGTTTTTAGACAAAAGTTGTCATATTGATTACAATCATTTATAGTTAAATGATGATGAAAGTCGATCTCGATCTCGTAAAATGTAGTTTAATATTGATAATACAAATGCTTCTGTTTCTGCACGGTATTTACGTCCTTGAACTAGACTCATAAATTCTGCGTCTACTCACAATACAAACCATAAAGAAATCACTGCAGGGCTCTAAACTTACTTTTGCCTCAGAATTAATAACAATATTTCTAGTGTGTACTTACTACGGCAATTTCTTTTCAACTTCATTAAATATTTATTTTAAAAAGTAAATCACCTTGAACAAACTCACGAAAATGGCAGGAATGTCGAATCAAATAAGTTGATCAACCTGTTCTTTTTAAAATCAGACACTTTGTTGACAAAAAGTCGCGTGCATCCGTGGAACAGCACGAATGTGCCGGCTCATAGCAACGTGATCGATTCTCATTATGATACCCGGCTCATCGGCTTACGGCACCAGTAATCCGACCCAGCCAGCCGCACCAAACGTATGGAACCAAACGTTTCCAGTTATTTTTATAAAAGTGTGAACTTTGTCAGTATAAACAAACAATGTTTATTTCTAATATCCTTTTAGGAAAGGAAGGCAAAAGAAACAATAAAATAGTAACGGAATTTTTGATGTAGGTATATTTTTTTTTTTCTTTTACAATGAGCTCTAGGTATAATATGATTCGAGGCCAGTATTTTAGTGCTTGTCTGTCTGGTTGCTAGCTAGCTAATTAACTGTTCCTAGAATATCTCAGATTTCAATTTCCACTATGTTGCTAAAAGTAGTCGACATACATTTTATTTCAACGTGCCGCGTTCGTATTCTTTGACGTAACGCTATTGATTGTTTTTAGTAAAATGATCTTTTTTTCTTCGAAACTGTATCAACTTATAAATTTGGTATATCTCAAGGTTCTTCATAGTAAAAAGAATATACTAATTTATGGTCACATTGGTGCACAGTAAGTTTATTTCTATACATTACATTTTGATGGATTTAGCAGAGGCGTGAAGCGTGAGGCGGCAGCTGTTAAAAGTGCATAAACATTTACTTGTAAGATTGCCAATAAAACCATTGCAATGAAATGTATCTCGCGCGTGAAATATGTTCGTGGTTACCTTTCCGTTTCGTTCCCCGCAGATCGGGGAACGACGAATAACGTGAAATCAAAAGATTTTTCTCACGCCTGTTTCCCGGAGGGGTAGGCAGAGACTACATCTTTCCACTTGCCACGATCTCTGCATACTTCCTTCGTTTCATCCACATTCATAACTCTCTTCATGCAAGCTCGGCGGTTTCGGGTACTGTTGACCTGACCCTTTACCTGGACGTAAAACGTGTGAGTTTGTAAAAGTGGGACAACGGCTTAGCATGTGTTTAGTAAGATTCACAGATGCTAGATCTTTTACCAGTAGAACTTTACATAAGCATTATAGATGTACTGTACGTTTATATCACTGTACACACAGCCTAAAGTCGAAACTGCGACATCAGAACCGGTATTTATAACGCAGTTACGGCGTTCTGTTGTTTGAGAGCTTAAGGTTGCGAAGAAAACGATTCAATATATATTTATGGTTTTTCAAGATATGATTTTTATATTTGACTCCATAAATACATACATATGATCACGTCTATATCCCTTGCGGGGTAGACAGAGCCAACAGTCTTGAAAATAATAATAGGCCATGATCAGCTGTTTGGCTTATACTGATAGAATTGAGATTCATATAAAGTGACAGGTTGCAAGCCCGTCGCCTAAAAGAAGAATCCTAAGTTTAAAAGCCTATCCCTTAGTCGCCTTTTACGCCATGGGAAATACATAGATTGAGTGGTCCTTTTCTATTTTTTTAATGGTGCCAGGAACCACACGTCTCCATAAGTATATCTGTTTTTTTATATTTTTTCTTGATTGTAACTTTTTCAAACCATTTAACTTAATAATACTATAAGCTGATTCAACTTAATATAGCTTTGAATTTTAACGAGTATATCAGGCGGACACATGAATCATACATAACAAAAAACAGAGAAAAGAAAAAACAAACCAAATGGAATGGACATTCTGTTGGTTGGCGTGTGACAAATTGAAAATGGGAGATCATTTTATAAAAACCAAACAGGAAACGTTGATCACGGTTTTGGTGGGCAATTAATTTTGTGTGTAAAGCGCAGACAGGCAACGTATCAATTAAAAAAATCCTATAGCCATTGACTGAATAAATGTTGATAAATCATGATGATCCTGAATGAAGCTTAGTGACTGCCACAACAAACCCACACACATATTCCAGGAATCTAAGAAGTATGGGATATAGATACTTTAGTAAAATTATTCCAAATTTTTTTACAGGAAATCTAGACTTTAACAGACAGTTCGTGATTTGTTTAAAATTACGTATTGTTGTTTGTTTGTAATAAAAAAGATTTTGCACAGAAATTTACACATTTACAAGAAATAGCACATAGTTATAAAAGTTGTTCGAGTGAGATTTACTTAAACGACTATTGAAGATAAATTTGCAAAATCGTAAAATGGATATTTTCATAGTTATCAAATCTTATGTAAATGTCATGTTTTGTAAAAATTTTAATTAAACCTGTGTTTTTTAAAGGATTTTTATTATTTGTTTTGTGTCTGTAGCACTGTCTAATAAACGTTTTACATACTTACATACATAAATCACGCCTCTTTCCCGGAGGGGTAGGCAGAGACCACATCTTTCCACTTGGCACGATCCCTGCATACTTCTTTCGCTTCATCCACATTCATAACTCTCTTCATGCAAGCTCGTCGGTTTCGTATATCTATCTAATATATTTCGTTTTATCTAATATTATCTTCAAGCTTTACGCAAGCTGAGTCGTCAGCGTACTCGAGTAAAAAAAAAAATACATCCCCAAATCATCTGTTCGAAATGATGAGTTTGAACTGGGGAGGCTGAATGAACGATATTAGCGGGCGACGTGATTAATTGCGTCGGAGAGTTCCTGCGTTCTCGGGAGCAGAAATGATAGTCGGGATGCCGAGTGATGAACGACAGCCAGCGATTCACATTGGGCGAGCATCTTGGATCGGATTAACATTCTTAACGAATTTACAATGGTAAGTGATGAATAACGTAGGCTATAATCGAAAGTATTGTAGAGTTGTAGACTTTGGAACTTTGAATACAATATTTTTTTTAATAATACGTCAGAGGCAAGATTGAATACATATTTTGGAGGGTGACTTATCTTTTATGGCAAACTATATTCTAAGCACATACTTACAATTAACTTAATCACAAAGGGAGTGTGCGCGTAAGTATAAAAACTCGCCTTAAATTTAGATGTTTTTATAGCACATTCATAAAGTTGCCCAAAATGTCCTTATATACAACATCATTATTCCGATCCTAAATGGATAATTGTATGCTGCAACTTAGCGGGACGTCACGCTACTAATGCACCTTATATTTATGTCACCATTGATAACTTCTCGCTATAACCAGCACACCTTTTAATAAGGCGAGTCCACTCGGCCAATATGATTATCTAGAGCTATGTTACTGGAAGTCGCGTTGTTGCATTTTTACATCCATACACCATCCCCGGCGATTCCAGAGCGAAATACAAATGACTCCTATTATCTCCCTAGCACGTCAATCGATACTGCCCAGCCTGGTGTTTTAGTGTCTAGTTTATTTGTTACCCAAAACCGCCGAGCTTGCATGAAGAGAGTTATGAATGTGGATGAAGCGAAGGAAGTATGCAGAGATCGTGGCAAGTGGAAAGATGTAGACTCTGCCTACCCCTCCGGGAAAGAGGCGTGATTTTATGTATGTATGTATGTTTATTTGTATTTAAGATTGCTTGACAGCCAACAGGTTATGTGTAACATGGTATGTTGGTATTTCTGGCCTTAATAAAACTGAAGAAGCTGAAGGCCGGACAAATTTGAAAGATAACGGTCGGTAAGCATAGATTCCAGCCTAAACGCGAAAAAACATCGCTGTCCCTTTTCTCGTTATAATAAATAGCGAAACAGCAATAGGTTTTAGGGCAAGCCCGGAGCGCATAGTAGCGGAGGTGCCACTGGGAATATGCAAAGATGAGAGAGAACTTCCTTTTTTCGGGCTATTTATATTCCACTAGTGTCAAAACTGTATAAACATATAAAAGAATTCATTGAGCAAACGTATAAACTTTTAATCCACAAATTTCTACAAGAGGCTTCGGCTTCGTCAGATCAGAAGTTAGGGATTCAATATGTTGCGTGTTCGCAGTCACGTAGCAACAACGGCGGAGCGGGAACAAGTTCGTACGGAGCGGGATCAGACGTGTCATTTATCACGGGACTGTTCGACGCCCGGGGAATAAAATGAAACTCGACAAAAACAGGAGCCGTATTTTATTTTTATCAGAAATTATAAAAAAAAAGTGTATCTACTTAAATTGGTGTGTCTGTATGTAACGTAAGGAAGCACAAATTGTAAATTCAACAACAGTCGAAACGAAAAGTTGTGATTTTGTTTTTTAAAATGGAAACCTATGTGTGGCAAATTAATATCAAGTTTACTACCTACTTAAAAAAAAAGATTAACTATCGATCAAAACTGCCCCAATAGAGCTAACTTCGTAAAATGTTAAATATATAAGTCTCAGCGTGCTCATCAAAATTATGATTGATGATTCATGTCGGCGTGTAATGGAACGGTTAGCTGTGCTGTGCGCCGGCGCCGCGACTTTCGCGCTCCGTTCCACGCAAAAAACGCCCAACATAATACGCCTTAAGATCTTGATGTTACAGTGTGACCCAGTCTTAGTTTTATCTTTGATACCGCTGGCGATCTGCCATTGATTTAAAAGCTATCGGAAACTGACTGCTATGATGTTTATTGTTTTTTATTTTTAATGTTCCATTGTGTATTTTTTATTGCGGATAAAAGCCATTAGGAAAAATCATCAACGGCGATAGAAGAAGAAAAATACTCACTTCTTACTTATACCCGATGACTGTATTGTCAATCGATGACAAATTAAAAAATATTCGTCCTCACCTAGAAGTTTGATATCCTCCAATCTTACCTGTAAAAAACAATAAAAATACTTATTTTTTTAAACTTTATTGTACATTACAAATGTATAGCACCTTAATGCTCGAAGCATTAACTATCGACTAAGGGATGGGCTTATAAAACTTGAGATTCTTCTTTTAGGTGATGTGCTAGCAACTTGCCACTATTTGAATCTCAATTCTACCATTAAACCTAACAGATGAACGTGGCCTCTTAAGATTGCTGGCTTTGTCTACCCCGCAAGGAATAAAGACGTGACAATGTGAATGAATGAAGAAGTCCATACAAAATGGTGACAACCTTCACAATACCAGATTTAATTAAAGCTGTTGCTGGGCCGGGTGTGAATCACCGACTTCTTGCGTGAATCACGATCAGGGCGAGTCGCATTAAACTCACATTAAAGGAACGACAAACGCAAAGACACTATTGTATGGCGTGTCTTATATTTCAACTAAATGCGACTTAGAAGAGGGTTAGTATATATTTTTTAAAAATATCGATAGATTCAGCACCGAATATAAAGGTTCGAATGGCAGAGAATGTGATAATGCATAAAGTACACCTTTACGTGCAAAAAGTTAAGACATTATGAAAAAGTCAAATTACGTTAAGAGCTCTCAATAAAATTGGATTATTTCGCATATTATGGCTTCTTTACAAGATGATAAGTAGTTATTTGATAAAATTAGTGAGATATCCATATTATTCAAATCCTATAAGTGTTGCGAAGGAATTGTACGGATCGTAATATAACACGATCTTCTGCGAGACTACATCATAGAATTCGTCAGATTGTCATAAAAATCTCCGTCACCATCAAAGAACTGCTCTCCATCAAGTGGGCCGTATGCCTCACCTAGAACAGAATTGGTCAGCCATATCATCACATAGTCACCGATGATTCATCATCTGACACACGACAGGGAGGCTCACGAGCAAAACAATTTCGAATGCGTCGCGCGTGCGTGCTAGTGTCGAGCGGTTAATAGCAGCTAACTTTGTTACTTTATTTATAACTATACTATATTTTTTATCATTAGATTAATGACCGGTGTATTAGATCCTTGAACTTTCGTTTTTTCGGATAGGATTACTCCTTTCTTTATGTTTGGTTGTTGGACACACTCCTACAGGTTGATGCTATGCAGATACTGTATAATTTGTAAATTTTATTTTAGTTTTTTTTTATAAGTAGTTTTAGATTGTATTCATGAAGTTATTTAGATATTAAATTATAAAGTAAATAAAATATTGTGTTTTAGTACAATCTAACCATCGAAAATTCTCAAATGAATCCAAGTCTGTCGTCGTCTTAACTTTAAAGCTGAAGGGATAGACAATTCAACACAAAATGCGATATAATGAGAGTCATTGCTTTCACTGTAAAGGCTTCATTCGCTTCAAATTGTGAGAAATAATGCTTCTTCAACATAGCGTTTTTTTAAAGAGCAAAATACTTATGAGCACTAAATTAGAACTTAATGCGAATTCACCTCAAACCTACCACCTAAGTTAAGGATGGACAAACTTTTCCTGTATAGCTTATCTGTCAAGAAGTTTTCCATGAAGTGTATCTATAACAAGCAGATAGAGACTAGGCTTTAATGCGGAAAAGAGGAAACACACTTATACGAACACAAATCTATAGAGCTTCCTCGAAGCGTAGGCGTTCTCTCAGCCGCGAGACGAGTTAGAAATAGACTTAATTGAAATACTAAGTTGCGGGTAGCGTGGCGAGAATCGCAACGTTGCATTTGTTGCTCCTGACACTAATTGAAAGCGTTGCAATTTAACATAACGTTCGGCGATGTGTATTAGCTTGTACGAGTACGATTAACATTCAACTGTATGTTTTGGCTAATGATTAAGGAGAAAAGCTTAACTAGTTAAGCCTATCACAAATTTAAATGAAACCATTAATATACTAATATTTATGTGCTGATAACTTAGGATGACAACGAATACTTCTTAATACGATTAGACAACAATACAAGCATAAAATCATGACTCCTCGGAGGGCTACGTCTTTATACTTGCCACGATCCCTGCACTCTTTCTCTTCATTCACATTCATTATTCACTTCATTCAAGTGCATTAAACCAAACCCAAAAGAGGGAAGGATAGCTTAAACAATGTTTTGAATGTCTCCTTAATTGTCATATATGTTTCTCAAAACGCTAATGCTGAAAAGATGATACGCGAGCCAATATAATAAAAGCCGAAGGTGGACCCTGGGTCCCGACACTTCACACTTCTGTGGAGGGTACAACCGGGAACACGCAGAGATGACAGAGAGACACTTTCTTAAAATAGTTCATTCCTTGTTTTTGTCTTCGTTCTCACTTTTGATTCTTTTGTCTTTCAAACTCTGCTCATATATTAAGTACCATATTAATGAATGTTTACATGCTACAAGTGTAACGGAATCAAATTAGAGTGTATACTTGCGAACATTCGTCACGTGCTATATATGTCCTCGTGCCCGGTTTTTGACTTTCGCTGACAACCACTTGACTTTGACATGCGTGTCATGGGGGCCCCCCATCACTAACGCTTTTATAGCTATATTTCATTGTGTTGCGTAATACTGCTAAATAAAATTGTCCTTGTGGATGTTTTTTATTTATTTATTTATTTGGACAGTTATCATTGATTGATACAAATAAAATACGATTTTTTTTAATTATTGTTGTTAAATTCATCATTACGGACGATATAAATTTGTCCGTCGTTCCATATTATTTTAAAATAGCGATGCCTGCTTACTTGTATTTTACGATATGCAATAAAGATTATGAATTGAATTGATCACTGGCCCCAAATAAATTGCAGACGCGTTTCTATTTCATTCCTTGTGGGTTGCTCAGACCCTGCAGACGACGTTAATTCTTGGTCATACTGGTGGAATCTTATTAAAAAAGTGGTGGAGGCTGATCGGCTGATTGTGGTGTTCTTACTCACTTCGATTTTTGTAAGTTAAACTATTGCTGTTTCGTTTTCAATTATGACGTGAAACGGAACAGCTATAGTTTATTGTGGCTGCTAGGGAAATCAAGTATCTATTGCTTTATCTGAACGAATAAATTATACATTCATTGTTAAAAAGTCACTTCGGATGCTGTTTAAAACTCAGTCTTGCAAAGTCAACGAGATAAGCTAGACAAAACTAAGAAGTTATGTCAGTGGCTTAAACAAATTTATGAGCGAGTAATTCGAGCGGGCTGGAAATCCTTCAAAGCCTTGGAGAAAGTTTGGCACCCTCTTTATAATTTCTGTTCGATACCCTTCACATAATGCTGGGTTAGGGGAACCATAAGAAGGAATATTTATTCTAGGCAATCTTACAAGCCCAATATTGTCCGAAAAATATTCTGTAATATCATCTCGCAAACTACGAGAGTAGCCTAAAATAGACCGCACAGATTTCAGATGGGAGGATTACGCGAGGGATGAAAACGGTGACGTCATTAGTAAGAGTGAGACACGTTTAACGTGCGAGTGACTTATATAAAAATCACGCCTCTTACCCGGATCGGATGTTTTTTAATGAGCATGTCCCGAAATCCATCATGGGCCCCTGGGAAGGAGGACCCAGGTAGTACCGGACTTACCATGCTATAACACCACTTTCTCATGAAAAAACACTGTTTTGAATCCTGTCCATCTGAAAGTGCTGCAGTGTAGTTTGTTCCGCCACTTCTTCTACACATGCGCTTTGAAAGCGGTAGTAGTTATAATTAGATTTAAGTGATGTGACGTCAATAAGTGGTACTTTGTATCCAATTTTGAAAAAAAATCTATTCTATTCTTGTCCCTCTCTTCATGCCAAGTCATGTTTAGGTTACTCTTGACCTGACCTTTCCCAGGACGTACCCGATACGAATAAGGTTTTTTCTTACAGCGTTCCAATTATATACTCTCCTTGTATATTTGCATAGACAAACTTGTTTGTGTGGGTGACGTCGTAGACATAACTTGTTCCAGTTTTATCCCATGGGCATGTAAGTTTCATGTAGTTGTATTATAAATAAGGTGAGTGGGCAAAAGCTACGTCTATAGTCTGTAGTTTGTTACCGCTTCTTCTGCACTGACGCCTTGGAAGCGGCAGTAAACTTAGTTTTTAAGTAATTTATTTGACGTCAACCAATGTTGTTAAACCATACGACAATTATTAAGCGATATATAGTATCCTATAATAATGAATAAAAATTTTGAATTTGAATTTGAATTTATATTTAGATCACTTAGAAGTATCTAACTATTCATTTCCTTTTCAAGAAAAGTTCTCGAATTCACGGATTACGACGAATTAATGACATACTTATCCATTTTCTATCGGGTATTATAATTATTGATCGATTGATAAATTCTCAACAGTTGAGTTTAAAGCTCTAAAGTTACTACCGCTGATTACAGCATGTAACTTATTCATATATCTAAGCAGTGAAACTTACTACGCCGTGCTTTAATTAACCCTTACCACCGAAGACATTTAAGACATTTTTCGTAATCTACAAGGAAATGAACCTAACTCTGCCGAAAACGGCAATATATTTGTGTATTTTTTTAATTTGTTTGGCAAATCCATTAGTGTCATCAATTCAGATCCACCACGAACAAATATAAACGAAAATTAAGACTTTTCATGACATTCAGTCTTTTCAAGACTGTTGGCTCTGTCTACCCCGCAAGGGATATAGACGTGACCATATGTATGTATGTATTAAGACTTTTCCCTGGAGGGGTAGGCGAGGCCTACCTACATCTTTCCACTTGACACGATAATTGCATACTTCTTTTCGATTCATCTACATTCATAACTCTCATCATGCAAGCTTCTATTAAGAACCTTGTCATGAAATGGGGCTTGTATCTATAAAGAATGTCTGCTTTCTCCCGATCGCTTACAGCCTATCCCTCGGCCCAGTCGTTATCGCCGCCTACGCCACAATTTGCACGACAGTTGCGCAATTTATTACCGCCTTCAACTTGGTCCGACACGGCGGGTCCCGTCATTATCGTACTGCAGATAGCTATCAGAAACCAGCCGTAAATATGTTTCAAACATTAGTAATTGACGTTTACAGAGATTAAGACTGGTAGACAAAATATAATAGCTTCAAAATCTATTTTGCTATTAACGCTTAATTACTGTAAATCTAAGAATCAATTTTAGTAAATTGAGTAGTGATTGAATCTTAGATTTACAGTAATTAAGCGTTAATTGGCTCTGTGCCTAGTGCAGTGGCTTCTTTTCTTTCTTCTCTTCTTCTTCGGTCATATGTGGATTATTCTTGTATCAGTAGTAAATAAATCAATTCAATGTCTACTAAAATGTTTATAATCAAATCTTTCATCACGCGAACCGCTGGGATTTGGAATTCCCTCCTCACATCTCTCTTCCCCGATACAACTTGAAGTTTTTCAAGGCAAGATTGAATTCTTAGATTGCGTGCACCACCTTAGATTTTTGTTCAGATTGAGGTCAAACGCACTCAAAAAAATAAGTTTCAGGTATGTTCCTTGGTAACGGTGAAAAATGACTATTTTCATTTTGTATACTTAACATGACCTTAAACACCACTAAAGTTACTTTTAGGGCTAGCTTTTTGCATAATGACACTATAAATAAGTATCTATTTATTTATGTACACAAAATTATATACAGGAGCATTTATTACAGTAATTCTAGTACAAAGGTGCTACTTAAATATCAAAAGAAATCTCTTCCAGTAGACCCAGTAGAGGACCACCACATCTTTATAGGACCACCACAGAACGAGACAATATCTCAAATTAAATGCGTACCGTGTTATCGAGCTCCGATAAGAGTGCAATAACATTTCTCGTAATGGCACTAACTAATCAGCAAATAACTATGTTGGTGATTTCTGGTGAGTCAGGTCCCGATTGCATTTTCTGGAGGCGGGACCGGCGCGCCCACACACAGGTCAGGAATGAGTTGGTTTGCGGTCTACAATGTGAAATAAACTTAACGTTTTGTCAAAATGCAAATGACACACACTGCCGTGTGGTTCCCGGCACCAATACAAAAAAAGAATAGGACCACTCCATCTCATTCCCATGGATGTCGTAAAAGGCGACTAAGGGATAGGCTTACAAACTTGCGATTCTTTTTTAGGCGATGTGCTACCAACCTGTCACTATTTGAATCTCAATTCTATCATTAAGCCAAATAGCTGAACGTGGCTATTCAGTCTTTTCAAGATTGTTGGCTATGTCTACCCCGCAAGGGATATAGACGTGACCATATGTATGTATGTAAATGACAAGAATAGAAAAGGGCGGTTTGGACATGTGTGGAAGATGAATGTAAGATTTATCAAGGGAGAGTGATTGGATACGTCTGAAGGGGAAAGCCAAGGCAAAATAATCGGAGAATTTCTTGTGATAGGACGTGTCAAGGGTAAATTGTTTTAATGCTGTGCAAATTCTAAGAGTCAATAAAGGGAAAGGCGTATGAATTTGGGATATTTTAGATGACGGACTTGCCACCTATTACTAATGTATCTTGATAAATGTAGTTTTAAGTGTTAAAACTAGTTTCAATCGTAAAAGCGATAAACACACATCATATGCGTAAGTTATATAATCTGAAAGCATATTGTGAATCGATCACTAGGTTCCCACATAGTGTGTCCCATAAAATCGATAGTTTGCAGCGTTCCAGTCGACCGTTACCCTCGGACAACACGGCATAAATCTTAACGCTTGTGTACCTCTCATGTCGGAACTCACAACGATAAATTACGATAAAGGTCATAGATTCAAGAGCGGCGTTCACGATGACTAGTCAAAGTGTAAATATACATACATACATATGGTCATGTCTTGCGGGGTAGACAGAGCCAACTGTCTTGAAAAGACTGAATGGCCACGTTCAGCTATTTGGCTTAATGATAGAATTGAGATTCAAATAGTGACAGGTTGCTAACCCATCGCCTAAAAAAGAGAATCCCAAGTTAAAAACTGTAAATATTGAGAACAAATATAAATATACTTCATGAAAATCTTGAAAAAGTATCAAGACACTTGATCCGATTGGAAGTAAATCGCGCAGAGAGAATAATTCGAAACAAATAGTTGATCCGTTCCTTTAATCGACATTGAAGTAGCAAGAACACAATATGAGTGCCACATTCCCCATGAAAGTACAGAAAATCGTCTCAGTTGTCCTATAGAGCGACAATTCGATAGGACTATTGGGATATCTCAATGGGTCCCCAGGTATCCCAGGGTAAAGTATTAAGAAAAAGAAGTCAAGAAATAAGCCATATGACAGCTGTCAAAAACTTTTGTACATTCCAACGTTGCGCTGAAGTAAGGCATGCAGGCAATTCTTTCCTCTCAACCGAAACGGGTATATAGAAATTCGCACTCCGTTCAAAAGCAGTGTTGCCATAACACAAACGTTTAAAAAAATAGTTTTGTTTACGAAGAATTTCTTGTTGGCTATCGCTTGGTAAACTTAAAGAAGGCGACATTTCCTTGCGAGCGGAACGAGCCAGCCTTTAGTGTTTCCGCGACGGAGTCCTATTTATAGACACGAGGGAGGAAAAATACCGTGAAAATATGGCCTTTCATTATTACTTGCAACTTATTATATTGAATTTGGGGAAGATTTGCGGTTTCGCTTGTTAATGGAAGTTATTATTGCCATCAGCGGACGGTGTTCATTTCTGATGAAAGGTATCTAAAGTTATTCAAAATTCATAACTTTTATTCATTTCAATATCAATTAATAATTTGCCATATCTTTTGGTTTTACAACATGGGTCAAATATGTAAATTACTTAAAACTATGTTAACTGCCGCTTCCAAAGTGTCAGTGCAGAAAAAGCGGTAACAAACTGCACTGCAGCATTTTCTACAACAACGTCAACTTCACAATTATCCAAGTTTGCATAGAGTATATCGTTGGATTGGTTGTAGTCTGTTTGCAAGTGGAGAGACAACTGCGACTTAAATTGTCCCGTATACATGTATTTATTTATTTATCTATTATTCTATAGAAACAAATTTTTATTTAAGTTAAAAAATTGTAATTAAATATGTTGAGATTATCGGTATAATAAATGTTATGTTGTATTATTTGTGACTGTTCACGACTAGGCAAATTCCAGATTGAAATTTTAAATTTGACTTTGTACCAATAATGAAAAAATGGATGTATTCACGGTATTATGTATATTTAAACATATTTATGCAGTAATTTTGCGCTGACATGTGAACTTGTCCACACAGGTGTCAACATCATTATGATGACATAAAATAGCAATGGTACATGTGGACACGGGCTATCAATTGCCACTTCATGCCAAGACGTCTTGATAGCTTGCTTTCAACTAATTGAAAACATTATTTATGTTTATTTTAATACGTCAAAATTGCTTATGTATCTGCCATCTAATAACATTTTATATTTTTGATAGGTGTGCCCGCGACTTCGTCCGCGTGAAATAGTTATTTTGGGCACCCTTGAAGTTCTCAAGGATAATTTTCCCTGTTTTTTTTTTACATTTTCTATTATTTCCTCGCTCCTAAAAGTTGCAGCGTGTTGTTATTATAGCCTAAAGCCTTCCTCGATAAATAGTCTATTAAACACAATATAATAATTTTTCAATTCGTACCTACTAGTAATTCCTGAGATTAGGGCGTTCAAACAAACAAACTCTTCAACTTTATAATATTAGTATAGATTATCATAACTCGCGTTCAGTCCGTGTATCGCATAGGCGATGGTATAGAGGCCTGTAGGAAAACTTGACCGTTCTACCTGGGGGTCATGTTTCAGTGTAGGTGGCTGTACAATAATCTCTGCGCATTTTCACGGGTCATTGGTTACGTTCAATGCCATTGCATGCTCACATGTGAATCGAGTATGTATGTATTGTGGCAAACATTGATGCAATATCAGGATAGATACGGCAAGCCTATGAAACGTACCTTTGAGTGATGTGAAAATTCTGTTCAACAGATTTCTCTGCTA
Source organism: Amyelois transitella (assembly GCF_032362555.1). Classification (NCBI taxonomy): domain Eukaryota; kingdom Metazoa; phylum Arthropoda; class Insecta; order Lepidoptera; family Pyralidae; genus Amyelois; species Amyelois transitella. The sequence continues at coordinate 453,906 of NC_083508.1, read as the reverse complement.
TTTCTATGAGTTAAATTGTTTGGTAACATGTGAACCGAACATTTTGGCTTTCGATTGCAAATATATTTCGCATGAAGACTCTAATTATTTTTTATTTTATCAATTATTTTTTCACCTTCATAACAATTTTTTTCTACACAGAGATAATAATAGTTGCGTGATCTATTTTGATGTTGGTCCGTGGTCCAAAATCAACACAATAAATACTCGTTGTTTGTATACCGAAGCAGGTTGTGATGGGAAATTCATGTTCCATTTGCAGCTCATTCTTTAGTTTAAATCATTAAGCCTCCCAGCAGAACGTTGCCAATCAGTCTTTTCTTGTTGGCTTCGTCTATCACGCAACGGATATAGACGTTATTGTATGTAGGTATGTCAAATTTTGCCTCGCGTCTCATATCTAGTGTGAACTGACCCTTAGTTTATTTTATTTAGTTAGGTCAAAAACAATTGTACCTACAGAAGATAGGTAGTTATAACAAAGAAGGTAAATCACTAAGTTTATACATTTCTACAATAGAAGAAGAAATGTCACCTTCGTTTACAATGTACCTACACCAAAAATGAGCATTCACTTTCGAATCTCAATTAGACAAGTCATGGCCTCATGGGTGCAAGTACAGCCGGCATTGGCTATAGACGTAGATCATTGCTCTCGCGCCTTTCTCTCGTCTGGGCACCGTCTGGCCGAGTCGGCGGAAACACAATGCCTCCGAGCGTACAGTCAACGGCACATCAACCTACTCGCATTTCTTATCTTGACAAGGCATTCAAAGCAAAATGCCCTCTTACCTACTTATCTTTTGTCTTTTTAACTTTGCTTCAGACAATTCGAAGTTCAAACGTTGTGTGAAAATTTAACAGTGACTCTTGTATGGCCGTCAATAACATTTCCTTACGTTATTTCCATGTATAATGTTCGAGTCAAATAGCTATGCCTTATAAAGGTCACTTCTCGTCTGTATTGTAGTCAGTAATAGTAATGTTGCCCTTAACATAATATAAAGCTTCCTAGTTTGTTATTTTAGAGGTCGCAATAAAAGTATGTGGAGGTTAAATTGATGGCGGAAGATAGACATATATGGAGTATTATGGAGAATTTTCTACGGATAATTGATTTGAAATAAAAGTTTGGGGCCTTCTCATGACTTTCTACTTTGAGAAGGATGTCTTATCATTACTACTTACTAGACTTCTAATCACCTGATAACGGAATCTTCCCCTAGCCATAAAGTTAGCAAAACTACTATCACATTCTGAATTTCCTGTCAGTGGCGGTGGAAATTTCAGCAAGAACATTATTAAATTAACACCGCGTTCGCTATATCAGGTCGGCGATATAGACGTCGACATACAAAATGCAATAGAAATGGCATATTAAGCGGAGCCAAGGCTCCGAGGAATTGTGGCGGAGGGTGCAAGTGGGAACACGCAATGATGAGAGTGAGAGAATAGAAGCGCCATATATTAATTAAAAGTATAGGAATTAAACGTCGTATTGTATAACAGGCAATAGTTGTAAGGCTGTCAAATCCCATATGAAAATGTTATGGTGTCACAACCGTCTTTATCGCACCACCAACTTAAAGTTTTTTCTGTTTGGTCAGCTGGTTGACTGGTAGAGAATGCCAAACGGCATTAAGTCCGCCTTTTCTACATTTTTGTTTTTGTGCAATAAAGTTTAAATAAATAAATAAACCGTCAGTCACTTCTATAGTCTTATAATATTCCGAATTCTACGGCCAACGCTGTCTAGGGCTAGTCTGCTCCTTGCGTCACTCCCTACGTCACAATCCGGTAATTGGTTTGCGTCGTTTTTGTTAGCTACCGTTCAAGGTTGAAGTGTTTATGCAACACTTCAGAATTCACTAGAATCTAAATGCCCTTTTGGAAAAGTTTTAAATGACGTGTTGCGGTGGATTTCCCTGTTCATGTGTTTAAATAAGTGTGTCTTTATTTCTTTAACATGATCGATATGACTCGAAAATAAATAAATAAATAAATATATACGGGACAAATTACACTGATTGAGTTAGCCTCGAAGTAAGTTCTAAACTTGTGTTACGAGATACTAACTCAACGATACTATATTTTATAATAAATACTTATATAGATAAACATCCAAGACCCAAGACAATCAGAAAAAGTTCTTTTCTCATCATGCCCTGACCGGGATTCGAACCCGGGACCTCCGGTGTCACAGACAAGCGTAGTACCGCTGAGCCACAGAGGCCGTCTCCGAAAAGACTGGAAGGCATTAAATTATCTAAGCCGTTGTAAGCCCCTTACAGGGTAGACAGAGCCAACAGACGCAGAAAGACTGAAAGGCCAAGTTTAGCTGGATATTTTAATGGCGTCATTGACATTAAAAAACGATATTTACTATCAAACATCTTAAATATAGTTAAGGAGAAAGAAACCTGAAAAAATAAAGTATCTCATAAAATATGTAGTAAACATAAAACATCAAGGGCCGTGACGAGTTAACTAAATTTCTATTGTGTCTCATTTCATTGGGCTTTCAACGGGGTATTATTTTGCCTAATGCCTTGAGTAAAGCCTCTTCGTAATACACAAACGTAAGCTACAAAAACAAATTTACTGTGTTTTCTCCATACTTAGACGATTTTGTGAAAAAAACCTAATAAAATAGTCTCCGTATGCTCCATTTCACATATCCTTAAGAATTATTTCTCTTATAAATTTTCTTGTAAGCCAGATTCTCTTATCTGGATTATTACAAACTGCTCAGAGTTTGTAAAACACAACAGTAAAAAACATATTATTTCGGGACTTTTTATCTTGTGATGTTTTCCATAACAATCTACGATGTAATCACGTAATCAAATGAAGTGTAAAGGGTCGATAAATAGCGACATTTCAAATGGACCTTTGCATACTTCCAATAACCTGGCGTCCCGTTCAATATCACCCACGCGCTGAAGCTCGCCCCTCACCAAACACCCTTTAAAGGCTCTCAAAATCCAATTAGGTTAGTAAGAACGTTTTAATTCGGTAAGACCGTTAGAATCGTTCAAAATAGAATTTCAAAGTATATAACGTTTTGCAGCAGCAAAAAGTTATATACTTTGAAATTGTACATTTACGCAAATCATATTATACCTATCACATTATTTACGTGTAGAATAGGTACCTACTTTTTGGCTAACTTAATTTTCATTTCTATTTCTCGTCATTATTTCTTTTGAAACCACCATTGGTTACAAAACCTAAGTCTAGACTTATTTCAATTCCAAGAAGGCGGACCCCGGGGCCCGAAAATTGCTATAGAGGGTGCAACCGGGAACACGCAAAGATGAGAGAGAGAGTTGAAACCAGTAGCAAATGCGAAAAAGAAGATTTACCTTGATATAATCGTACTCTTGAAAAGAAATTTCAAGAAGTAGAAGCAGGAATTAAAGTTAGTATAACATGTAGACATCAACAAACCCGCATAAAAATAGCCCACTAGTTCAAAATTATAACACCTTTTACATTGTGGTTTACACGTTAAAACGTACAAGAGATGAAATTAGCTCTTTAATTAAAACGGTGAATGCACAAAATCATCTCTCTCTTCATGCGAGTATGTCTGTGTCGTTTATAAATACGTCGACAAGTTTTAATTAAGCTTTAGAATTTCACATTTTACCTGTGACCTGAACTTCAGAATTACCTACGTATTTTCATATGGTGTATAAGTATCGGCGACATTTGCCTTTGTGAAATGGAAGGCAATTTAAAATTATTTAATTAACAAGAGAGAGATTTTATATTACATTTGAATGCGCTTGACCTCAACTCAATCGGCCTGGTGGTACAAAAGATTAGGCTTAAGGTGGGCAAGGAATATAGACGTGATTATTCGTGTATGTGTGAAAAAAACGCTTAGCAGTGGGACAAGGTTGTAAGAAAACTTTTTAAAGACTGACAAGAAAAATATTTTTGGACGTTTAAAAATAAATTCGTGTATACTCCTCATTTATACCGCTAAATAACCAGCTCCCTTAAAATTTTTCGAACTGGTTTTTCATTTAACATGTACAGTCAACCGCATATTAAGTTGGAACTCAATGACACCATAATAGAGGTGAATTTCCAGCGAAATTGGTCCTTTGTCGAATTGAACAGAACCTACTTACCACAAATTACTATTAATGTATATATATTTATCACAAACCAGCTGTAATGGTATAGCGTGCAGTGTGGAGTAGACCATACTTTATATTAATCTAGATAAAAACCTCCACTTGCAGGCGCCGTTTGAGAGAATTACATAGGGCTGGCCTGCTTACAATAACATAGGTATATTGCTCGTAAACGGTATTCAGTAGCACGAACAAAGAGCTAATTACAGTCTTCTTTACACATGAAACAGTCTTCTTCCTCTTGGCTTTCTGGCCCTGGTTGTATCCTCAACACCCGGGTGAGGAGCCTGGGTATGCCTTTGACCATGGACCCTGGATTGGGTGAGTCAGGTTTTTGTATGAAGCGATTGGTTTACGGCGCTCATGGGAAAATAAATGGAGTGAGTTGGTGGTAAGATGGTAAGGTTCTTTTTTTTATTGGTGCCGGGAATCACACGGCCAGCTTATATTATTATAACGAGCTAAATAATGTAGTTGTCAACCCTAGAGCCAAGGCAGAGATGGTGTCCGAGCTACCCATATACAGACAATTTTCTAGTGTTAATTGGATGTTTTATCAATGTAGAGTTAATTGCCACCGACAGATGAGTTGGTTGCTCAGCCTGTACTGGACTTTACTAGATCTCATATATAAAATTCTCGTGTCACAATATTCGTTCCCGTACTCCTCCGAAACGGCTTGACCGATTCACCTTAAATTTTGGGAGCATATTGAGTAGGTCTGAAAATCGGCCAACATCTATTTTTCATACCGTTTAGTGATAAGGGTTGTCCACCCTTAAAAAAACACGCTGCTGAGGCAAATAGAGAGAAACAGATCTGTACCAAGTAAAAAATAAACTAACTACGGGACAAGAATCAACTTGATTTTAACTGAAGATCAAAAAAATAGATCCACAGGAACACGGTGATTGCACAACATTTGAAATCGTGTCTTGACGAGTAAACATTGCCATAAAACTATTAAATTAAATTCCGTTTGTAATCGTTTTGTTTACCAAGCAGACATTCTAGAAAAAAAAATTTGGAAGCATTCGTGAAGAAATTTTCCATCTTCAATTATTCATGATACAATAAATAAATACAAAGGAGACAAATTATAAAGAGAGTAATGATGGCATACCAACTCAATACATACATACATTTAATCACGTCTATATTTCTTGCGGGGTAGACAGAGCCAACGAGACCACGTTCAGCTGTTTGGCTCCATGATAATAAGCCTATCCTTTAGTCGCCTTTTACGACATCCATGGGAACGAGATGAAGTGGTCCTATTCTTTTTTTATCGGTGCCGGGATCCACACGGCTATTAACTCAATGATACTATATTACTTATAACTATCATAATATCAGAACATTTTTTTCTTAAACCAATTGCGGACGTGTGAAAAGACATACTCGTACTAACTATAAGAATTCCAACCACGAAACGATTCTTAGCAGTTTTTCCTATACATATCAGGAAAATTCCAGCGCAGATTCCGAGTGGCTTAATCCAGTGATAATCGGATTACGATCGGACATTACGCCAGCCAGACCGACCGCCCGACGGTCCGTGACGGTTCAGCGATAAGAGGCAATACTTTGAATCCAGTATGGGTTAGTTTCTCCAGCAAGGGTTGTGGAGGTCAGACGGGAGTAGCTTCGCGAAAAAAGCCACCCAATCTATACTAATATTATAAAGCTCAAGAGTTTGTTTTGTTTGTTTGTTTGTTTAAACGCGCTAATCTCAGAAACTACTGAACCGATTTGAATAATTCTTTCACTGTTAGATAGTCTATTTATCGAGGAAGGCTATAGGCTACATTTTATCCCGGATTTCCTACGGGAAACGTCAACAATGCAGGTGAAAGTTGAATGAGTCGGCCATCTGCGAGCTTTCCACGCGAACGCTGCGCAAACCAACAAAGATATAGTAAAACAATGTACTAAAGATGTGAAGTACTCATTTTTTGCCACAAAAAAGTCCGCGAGAGCATATATCTATCTCTTAAGGTTTACTTACAATAACCACTTTTATGTTCATTTTTTAAGATTATTTTTTCATTATAAACATAAGTTATTTTGAAACCAATTTTCTTTAATTCAGTATTAATCCTTATCCAAATAAATATATATTACTTTCGGCTTTTCATGTAGACTAAAATTGCCATTTACAGTATATAAATCAGACGAATAGGTTTTGAGATATAGTCGTTATAAGCAATTTGCAGCGAAACATTTAATACGGCGAACCAGCGTTCTTTCTAATACGCGTGACCGCGTGACCCTATAATTGATAAAGCCGAGGAGGATGTTTGCAAAAATAAATATGATGCCCAAAATAACTATTCCACGCGGACGAAGTCGCGGGCACAGCTAGTCTAGGATACATACATACATATGGTCACGTCTATATCCCTTGCGGGGTAGACAGAGCCAACAGTCTTGAAAAGACTGAATGGCCACGTTCAGCTATTTGGCTTAACGATAGAATTAAGATTCAACTAGTGACAGGTTGCTAGCCCATCGCCTAAAAAAGAATCCCAAGTTTGTAAGCCTATCCCTTAGTCGCCTTTTACGACATCCATGGGAAAGAGATGGAGTGGTCCTATTCTTTTTTGTATTGGTGCCGGGAGCCACACGGCACTCATCACAATCTTCCCAATCTAGGATCACGGTCAAAATGTGCACCCAGGACTCCGCTCCAGAGAGCTGAGAATGTCACTAGGACTGGATAGTGGAGTAAGAAAAGATCGTTTGGCCTACGAACGGTTCGACGAAATACCAAAATTTTTCGCTATCGGGAGATTGGACGTTAGGACTTTTTATCGACAACGATTTGTCGACAGAAAATCTATTGTGACGAAGATGAATATTTGTGTCAGCTTAACTTCCCAAATTATATCGTCGAACTATCGACGTAGAACCGTTTTTATTCGGATTATAAACTGTAAGGATAGGTAGCTCCATTTATCAAAATTATAGATAGATAATTCATTTATATATCATTTGCTACACACAATTTAGAATGTACATTATATGAAATGACAAATTAAAAAGGGTGTGATTTGCAGCAATAGAAAAATGGTCATAACTCAACGAATTTACTGCTTTAGAGCAATACGCTGATTTTCAGTTATTACCTAGGTGCTAGCGTAGGTCAATCAGGTCATCAATCGTAACAAAGACTCGTGTCGTGATTATACATTATACATGGAAGTATATGAAATGGAATCATAAGCTACTTATTGCTACGAACTCCTGAAATGCAAAAGGTAACTTCTGAAAGCATACTTTTTAAGGCATTTACCCAATTATAATGACATAATTTTAGTTTAGTTTCCCCAACGAGCATATATAGATGTACACAATTCCGTGTCATGTTATGGCATTTTCTAGTAACTTCTTCTTTGTAACTAGACGGGAAATCTATGCCAAACATGTCATTGTCTTGGCTGTGTGCCCTAAAGTTAATCTGCTTTAGGTAGTAGCATATTATTATAGAAAAAAGATATCAATATGTACATTAAAAAGCGCATATACTTCCAGTGCAAGCTTCCATGATGACGTGGTATGCTAGCTGCTTCTGTTCCCGTGCTGAATGTAAAAGTCAATCAAGGAAAATGTTAATAAACATGGTATGGCCTAGCAACCTATCACTAATAATATTATAATATTATCCATAAACAAACGGAAACTTTCACTGAACAAGGTTTTTATAGTCATGAAAAAACGGCAAGCAAGCAAAGACTGACTTTCTTTGCACATGATAAAAAAAAGATACTCAGAATCGTTATTTTCACTTTCGTAGAAAAAGTCACACAAAAAAATCCCCATAGAGAGCTTGATTCATAACTCATGAGTGTGCCACTGACCCAAAGATGAAAGTTATAAACGATACAATTTAAAGTCATTCAAATATGATCTTTACGTTCTCTCCATAGAGTTCAAGGTGAGTGGGTGGAGGGAGAGTGCCAACAAAAAATATGATAAAAAACAGTGACCAATATCATAATGATGAATGGGACCAAAGGAGGCTGTTCTTATATTTCTAATGTCAGTTATGAAGATATAGAAAAGGAGTTCTCGGAACTATTTATTACAATGTTATTTTTGATAAAAAAAAAACCATGGTACGAATACCCAAGCCGGCTTCGCTCGCATTTATTTCATTTAAGAACTTACTAATACTGACTTTAATGCATTTACTTTATATTTGACTGAAAAATTGTGCTAAAACTATGATTGATAATAACCAAAAACCAATAGGGTAATTTTTATAAAATCTCAACAAATATATAATACAGACAGGATTTATTTGCAAACGTATCAAATATCATTATATTGATCGACAACCTTAGTATAAAACTAGTGTCACTCACCTACTTTTCTATAATTATTTGATGGATGCTATATATGTACTTATCACGCCTATATTCCTTGCGGGGTAGACAGAGCCAAGAATCTCGACAAGACTGATAGGCCACGATCAGCTGTTCGGCTGAAAGATAGAATCGAGATTCATATAATTAAAGAAGAATCCTAAGTTTATTTAGCCTATCTCTTAGTCGCCTTTGATGACATCCATGGAGTAGTCCTAACCCTTTTTCAATTGCTGCCGGGTACCACACGACGTTATACATGTACATAGTTTGTACAAGTTCATTATGCTAAGACAAACGGCCGTAAAATATGTGTTTGAAAAAAATCGCGACTCACAACCGTCAGTTTTTGTGAAATAGCCGTCGGATCTATAGATGAATTAGTGGGACGTGTGGCGAAAGATGGACACCATTCGACCTTTCCCAAGGTCGAGACCGGGAATAACGCGGCCACAGACAACTTTAAGACTCTTTTGTTATTATAGAGGAAAGGCCGCTGGGATTGAAGACTGCTCAAAAACTTCCGACATTATTATCTTTTGTCCGATCGCGCGACATTTGCGAGGAATCTGTTAAGTTTAACCTGTCACAATTTGAATCTCAATTCTATCACAAAGCCAAACAGCTGAGCGTGGCCTATCAGTCTTTTCAAGACTGGTGGCTCTGTCTACCCCGCTAGGGATATAGACGTGATCATATGTATGTATGTACTTTTTATTCTGCTTTAATTTAAGATTAATATTCAAAAGGTTTCCGCGTTTGTCCATAAAAACAAATAAAGGTAAGTCACTGATAGAACAAACCAACAGTTAAAGGTCCGATGGTCAGAAAGCGACAGTGAAACTTGCGCAAGCGCCGAATCGCCGGTCGTTGACCGTCTAGTCTGGGGAAAGTAGCAGGCTTGTCAGTACATAATTATTATGCATATTAGTTTCAAGGTGGGTATAGATTTCCGGTAGAAGAAAAAATGTGATTCTTCTAGATAGGAGGCAAAGGACAAAAGCACTTAGAGAAAATTAGCAAGAATTCCCACGGACATACATAGATACATACATATGGACACGTCTATATCCCATGCGGGGTAGACAGAGCCAACAGTCTTAAAAAGACTGAATGGCCACGTTCAGCTATTTGGCTTTATGATAGAATTGAGATTCAAATAGTGACAGGTTGCTAGCCCATCGCCTAGAAAAGAATCCCAAGTTTGTAAGCCTATCCCTTAGTCGCTTTTTACGACATCCATGGGAAAGAGATGGAGTGGTCCTATTCTTTTTTGTACTGGTGCCGGGATCCACATGGCATTCCCACGGACCATAATTTTTTTTCACAGCTAGTGTTATTATGTCATTCTATAAGAATACCCACGACAGCTAAATAAAAAAAGTGTAACAATAAGCAGGAATGAGAGAGAAGGATCATCACATCACAGACATGAAAAAATGGTCAGATGGCAGTTATTTTGTGTAAAAACTTGACTTACTAAACCTGAATGATGGTCAAAAGAACTGAGTCAAAAGACATGAGAATATAATCAAGATTAAAGCCAGGAAGAACATAAAAACTTGAATTAAACTAGTCCCTAGGTAGATAATTAAAACATTAGCAAATAAGTTTCAGTAAAACAAAATTGACACTATGATTATTAAAATATTTTGCGAGCATTGAAAATACCTATCATAATTAACTAAATGGACAGTCAGTGCACTCTCAACAATGTTTGACATTAATTTAATGGACGCTGATGAGGGTACATAGCGTAGGTATGTGTAACGTGGCGCCAAGCCGAATTATTATGTGTAACTAGATATTAACCCGGACTTCGCCCTTGAAAATTTAGCACATGTTTTACCACGGATCATGAATCTTGGTCGAATTGAGAACCTCTTCTTTTTTAAACTTGGATAAAAATCTTCCTTTGATTTAGATAAAAAAGCATAAAAGACAGATAAGACTTGGACAATTATTAGTATGGTTTCATCAATAATATAATCACAGTTCACTGCTTCAGGAAGTGAAATAAAATTGTATGCGATTCATTCATGGTATCAGCACTTGACTAGAAAATATGATTTTTCTTTCTTGAATTTTCACATGATCTTTTATCTTTTTTGGGTGCCAGTAAGTATTCATTAGTAGGAACATCAACAGTTAAATGTTACATGGTATTCTTTTTATTACAAGTTCAGGAAATCATACGTATTATTTCTATACACCTTTAAAGCGAGGTGACTGGGACGTCATTACTACATATTATAAAGTCCCTCTATTCGCTCTGTCTGTCTGTATGCACTAATCTCGGAAAGTTGTAGATGGATTTTGTTCCTATTTGAAATGTTGGAAAGAGGGTTTTGTGAGGAGGGTTTATATGTATTAATGTAACCTGTGCAAAGCCTGGACCGGTCACTAGTACAATAAATCAATAAAAGATTCCATAGCGTGAAAAAAAGCTTAAAATGCAAGCAAACAATGAGTCATAAGCCAGATATAATGTTTATTTGCAAAGGTTGTGCTGAACTTCTGGTCCAAAGCATCAAGGTAGGGTGCAACCAGGATCACACAAAGATGAACAAGTGCAATTGTGCATGTAACCTTCAATCGGCATTCAAGAGCCATCAAAAATATATTTGTTGCATCAAGGAAAACTGTAATTCTTTAATGGTAATCCCAATGTTGACAATATGATTGTTTAATGACCAATTAAGTAATTAAATGTTATTAATATTATTAATGAATGTTTTCCAATTGCACAGATGTTAAAAATTTCTTGAATAGGAAAGTGTTTGGGTCAAAAACATGTTTTATTTTGGCTGCGCCCAGTTGCCTTGGATTTAATACAGCTAGTGCTTCAATTCTTGTGATAGTAGAAATTCTAGTATTGTTAATAATAGGAATAAGGAAAAAAGCCAGAACAAGATTAAAATTTAGAACATAAATTTTGGACATAACTATCACTCTGGTGCACATATTGTATTTATATTTAGTACCAGTTTTGTTTTTAATCATAACATAATTATCTTATAATATATTTTTTTGTAATGTATGTATTTTTTGTATGCATGTGCACTTCATCACATCACCAACTTAATGTTTTTTAGAGAATGCCGAACGGCATTAAGTCCGCTTTTTGTACATTTGTTTTTTATGCGATAAAGTTTTAAATTAATAAATATCAGAATGACCAGTAAAAGCACAATCTGTAAACCTTTACTCTTTATTATAGGGCTTTCAATTGCAATGAAATAAAATAACCATATCATCAATATTAAATACACAGGAAATTACGTTAAATTACACAAAAACGAAGCACAAATTGCGTCTCATTTCAGCTTTACCAGCTAACCTTGCCAATCAGCTGATGACAATGATCAGATAACTAGACACCAACACACATTTTTTTTTAATCTTTTGTGATAAAAATGTCTCAACTGTTCGACTTACCTCTTCACGGCGCTTCAACCAACGTCCGCATGGGCTCTCCTCCAGAATTTCACTCTCATCCTCGGAATCCTCTCCGCTTTCCCTGGGAGATTTCCGCTCCTTGTCGATGCTTCTACCACCCGACATTGTAATGTTGCAACAATACACACTTAAACAATACCACTGCACAGTCAACTTAATACCTCACAGACGTTTTCAATCAGAAAACACTGGATGTATTTTCAAAATACACCTTTTCTTGTAACCATAATATCCAAGGCTGCACTGCGAGACGTCACTAACGTTTCATCCCAAAGCATTATTCGATACACAGAACTTATTAGGATCTTGCACGCATAAAATAATTAACTTAAAAGGCTGATCTACAAGACACGAGAACACACAGCGTCTGCAGAGAGCTCACTCATTATAATTGAAATAAATTGTTCACCGGCGTAGCTCTCGACGTATTTCTGTCCGACATAAATATAAGACCATAGAGTCAAAATCCATTTTTTGTCTAGCAAGAATGTCCATAGACAAACTTCTAGAATCGCTAATAGCTACTAATAAAAAAATCAACATTGGGACGACATCTTATATATTTACTTATCACTTTTTCATGGAATTAAAACAATTTTAATAATTTTCAAAATATAAAATAAAAAGATATTTTAGATTCGTCGAGTTTACCGCCATCTATTAGCGCTAATGAACAAAATTTTCTAAGTGACAATAGCGACATCTGTAATATTTATAGAAACAAAAATCATAACTTTGACGACAGCATACTTTGTGCTTTTCCTTACATTTTTGTGTGGTATATACAGAATAGATGGCGTAAGTAAACTTACAAATCTAAAAAGGAATAATTTTTACCAGCTATCTACCTCAATCTTACCGACTCTTTTTATTGGTGATCTAAGATCTAATACTAGATTACAGATACAACCTGGGCCTGTGCCACATTATTTAAATTCACTCTACTTACCTACTACCCACCAATATCTTACTCAAATTACCTATTCAGCTGCGTGTCATAAAAAGGAGATTTAAAACAGTCAGCTAGATTACCCTGCCGTAAACGCATGGATGCGAGATCTGATGGCCCTAAAAACCTTTGAGTAACAGACACTGATTTCAACCCTCATAAAAAGGGAAAAGCAATGCTTCTCAAATGGGCGTGTTTATTATAGTACCGGGCAGCGATTCCCAAGCTGTTTCACTTCCATTATTTTGATAGTTTAGGCATCTGCCGGCGAATTTGTTTTTTACTAACTATTTCCTTTTCGGGTCAGGTTACACACTATTTTGTTATTTCATATTACTTACATAACATGATACTATCGCCCTGCCTCGGCTTCGCACGGATATCATTTATGAGTACCTACTTAGATAGAAACCTTCCTCAGAAAACCTTATTTCCAACATTTCAACCAGGAACAAAATCTTTTAGGTACCATAAAACTACTTCAAAAACAGCTTACCGAGATTAGCATATACATACCTACAGATAAGAGATGAAATAGGAGGACTTTACTTTATATAAAGTAGGTACTGATATATTTTTTTAAAATCTATACATAGGGCGCACATATTACACAGATTGAGTTAGCCACGAAGTAAGTTCGAGACTTGTGTTACGAGATACTAACTCAACGACATTAGATTGGGCTTCTTAGAAAAATGTTCTTGTCTCACGGACAGATGTAAGTACTTATAACCTTTTTTTTGAGGTACTAACCCGAAAATAACTAAAGTTTAGCAACCACTGTCTGTCTCTATGCCACATCGTCTGAGGAGCTAGACGCAATAAAACACACTGCAACTTTGCAACTACTGATTCATTATTCGTAAAAGCAGACGAACGCAAAGGGATTCGTAAAATACTAAAGGAAAGCATTGCTCCTTCTTTTAAGACTTATACGATACTTAATCACAATACATAAGCAACTTTATAAACCTATCCTTTAGTCGCCTTTTACGACATCCATGGGAACGAGATGGATCCTATTCTTTTCTTTATTAGTGCCGGGAACCACACGGCACTATAATAAAGCCTATAAATATAGCCTATAATAATATAGTTATTTCAATTGCTATGATTTAACCGGTACAATTCCACTATACTTTTTAAATTTCACATACGGCAACCGTAATCCCGACTGACGTAAGCATTACATTCGTAAGCTGCAAAATAAATAAGCTTCGTAATTCACGTTACCGCCGATTTTGAAAGCTTATGATTTGAAATTTTGGTTCAAATCAATCGGATAGTTGGACAGTTTGTAACTCATCAATGTCGGAGCTTTTATATGGACGGTTGTGTTATGAATTGGTAATGGGTATGTAATTATGTATAATTTAAAGATGGAAACCGCTTTAAAACGTGAAACGTGTAGTAAAAGGCGACTAAGGGATATGTTTATATACTTGAGATTCTTCTTTTAGGCGATGGACTAGCAACTTGTCACTATTTGAATCTGAATTCTTTCTTTAAGCCAAATAGAAACAATTTGAAATTATTTTTTTATAGATTTCAAATAACAATTTCATTTCTCGTCAAGGTATTCCTTTATAAAAAAATAATTTTCTGAAAATGTCTGCTGGTAAGCAACAAAGCCTCCAAATTTAAAAAATGCCTATCTATTCTACTCAAATTCAAATTCAAATTCAAAATTTTTATTCATTATTATAGGATACTATGTATCGCTTAATAATTGTCAAAACGTATGGTTTAACAATATTGGTTGACGTCAAATAAATTACTTAATTAAAAAAAACTAAAAAACTACGCTTTTATTGCTAATCAAACTAAAAAATAGAAAATAAAAATTAATGACAAAGGAATTCAGTAGTAGCAAGTCGAACAATCAGTTATAGTCAGTTGTAGTAGTAATTACCTCGGATTAAAATTATAACAAAATTAAATTTATAAACAAAACAATTTAAATCAGAGTAAAAAGCGTGGGGTGCCTGATGTAGTAAATATTAAAATCATTCTATAAGCATATATTTATGACAAGAGAGTTATGAAAATGAAGTAAAATGCACCCCACGCTTTTTACTCTGATTTAAATTGTTTTGTTTATAAATTTAATTTTGTTATAATTTTAATCCGAGGTAATTACTACTACAACTGACTATAACTGATTGTTCGACTTGCTACTACTGAATTCCTTTGTCATTAATTTTTATTTTCTATTTTTTAGTTTGATTAGCAATAAAAGCGTAGTTTTTTAGTTTTTTTTAAACTATTATTTATTTTCTATTTTTTAGTTCGATTTGCAATAAAACGGGTAGTTTTCTAGTTTTTTTATACAATTATTTTTTGGAAGTTAACACTTCTGGTATAACTATCTTACTAGAAAAGACTTTCGCAACCATGCGCCCATCACCGGAGGTTTTCACAACTAACTTTCTTAAAGTTATATGTGGCCTGATTGGATTAAATCTCATAATATTCTCATCATCATGATACTTTTTAAGGCGATGGGCTTGCAACCTGTCACTATTTGAATCTCAATTCTATCTTAAAGCCAAATAGCTGAATGTGGCCTATCAGTCTTTACAAGACTGTTGGCTCTGTCTACCCCGCAAGGGATATAGACGTGATTATATGTATGTATGATGATTGTTAAACCCAATTGAAAAGAATTTTATAGTGATAAATCACTGTTAATAATATTTTTGACTATCCAGCAAACGTAATAATTTTCGATTGTGGCCTTGCCAGGAATCAAACCACAAGATTAAGAGGCAGATTGATACAGGAACAAAAATATTTCAAACATACCTCCACTGCCTTTACAACCAGGAACGCAACAAAGTTTATCTGAAGACATCGTGGCACTTTTGTTGTAAAATCTGTCTTTCACAAAAACAAACACAAACTTGGGACTCCTATCTCAAATAATAAGGTACTTTTTACAGGAGTCCTATCTCAAAATATCTGCACAACACAGTAAACACAGTCAGAGTCCAATCTCAGATGATAAAATCACACGAATATCCGGAAGAACAAAGCTCGACTTAACGGAAGATTCCAAACTCCAAATAACGACAAGTTATCAGCACAAAACAAAGTGCAAATAGGTAAATACACAGGCACCGGTAAAAAACAACAGAAAGAAAGTTTACAGGTGTTCGAATCGAATTCAATCAAAACTTACTGCAAAACTTATTTGACATAAAAAACTGTCACTCATTTTCCAAAAGAGTATTACAGTGTTGCTATTATAAATAGGCAAAAGATACCTAATGTTAATTCAAGAATTGCATTAATATGTTAAATACGTATTAAATATCGCAAAGTTCTGTAGGTAGTAACTTTATTCTTGTATTTTTGTAAATTTAGTTGTTCAATTTTCATTTATTACTTTTGTTTTATTACTTATATATTTTTTATTGTTTTAAAATATTCTACTAATTCTACTATGGTTTCTAATGGTAATTCTAAATGGAGCAATGCGATGAAATAAAGAAGCCTCAGGTTAATAGTAACATTATATGGAAATATATTACATCTCTTTTTGACTCCTTATACGTCAGAACTTCTTGGTTTCTTGTATGGAGATTACTGGCACTGGTGCTATCTCTGTCTCTCTTACTCTCATACGAAGGATCTAAAAATGAATTTATTAATCCTGGCAGTTTTAATAAGGATAATGAGAAACTCTTATCAAAATATTGCATTGTCATCGGTCCTTGATACGTGTGCAAAGTTCCAAGTTGATCAGACGTTTAGAAATCAGTGAAAATTAAGCTCAAAGATTCCGTTACATACATACATACATACATACATACATACATACATACAACCCAAGCTAATAAAAGCGTAGTAAAAACTAAGTTTACTCTTACGTCTTTCTCTTTTGAAAATCTCTAAGTTATAGGTAGCAATTCTTCATACTTTTATTGAATACATACATATAATCACGTCTATATCCCTTGCGGGGTAGACAGAGCCAACAGTCTTGTAAAGACTGATAGGCCACGTTCAGCTATTTGGCTTAAAGATAGAATTGAGATTCAAATAGTGACAGGTTGCTAGCCCATCGCCTAAAAGAGGAATCCCAAGTTTATAAGCCTATCCCTTAGTCGCCTTTTACGACATCCGTGGGAAAGAGATGGGGTGGTCCTATCCTTTTTTGTAATGGTGCCGGGAACCACACGGCATTTTATTGAATCGAGGATAGTAAACGTCTTCTTGCAAAATTCGCAGTATCGTCCGATCCCATTTCTGAAGAATCTGATATATGAGTTACGTAAGTTTTAGCAGTGTTATTGACCACTACATTATTTTAGTTTTCCATAGTTTGTCGTATCACCATAGCACTGTCTTGGATCCTGTCATAAATCGATTAACTTATAAAATGTTACTGTACAAAAATACAAGTAACTTGTATTATCTCGATTTTGGATTTTACTTTTAGGCGACGGGCTAGCAACCTGTCTTTATTTGAATCTCAATTCTATCATTAAACCTAATAGCTCAATGTGGCCTATCAGTCTTTTCAAGTCTGTTGGCTCTGTTTACCCCGCATGGGATATAGACGTGATTTTATGTATGTATGGGTAACAAAAGTGGTGGGGACATGTGTTAATGTTTTTGGCATGTGGACAAAACGAAATGAACAGTGTAAGTCTATATAATATACTAGAGGCCGCCCGCGACTTCGTCCGCATGGAAACCCTATCAATCCCGCGGGAACTCTGGGATAAAAAGTAGCCTATGTGTTATTCTGGGTCTTCAGCTACCTACATACCAAATTTCATGGTTATCGCTTCAGTAGTTTTTGCGTGAAAGAGTAACAAACATCCATACATCCATACAAACTTTCGCCTTTATAATAGTAGTAGGATGTACACAGAATTCTATATTTAACGGAAAACATGACAAATCAACTTATCAAAAAGAAAGAATTGCTTCTCTCGTGAAATATGTTTAATCAATATTCCATTCAATCTGTATCGCAGAATTGGTGCGAGTACAAATTATAAAAGATATAGATGTGGACAAAAAACACAGATTTTTCTATTCATAAATATAATAAAATAAATAAAAAGTATTTTATTTAGTTTAACAGAATAAAGATCTTATAACTATGTAGGTGTTGGAGTCGCCTTTTAGGCAATTTGAAATGTCTCTCTATCTCTCTCTATTCGAAGCTCTCCCCCTATTTTTCTCTTTCTTCTTGTCCTTTAGCCCTTTTCAACCATTTTGGTGTTAGCCTTCTTCAACTTATTACATTTCCTTCTACATTGATCTCTTTGGATCTAATTTGAGCTGGCTATCTTCTTTACGTCATCTTTCCATCTCATTTGTGGTCTTCCCTGAGAACGTTTTTGAACCCACGATTTTCGCCCTTATAACTTCGAAACCTTTAAACGGATTATCAATATCGCCCGTTTATTTGGTCCTATCCTCCATGGTTTAAGATTCGTGTCACTTGCTTAATTTTGCTGAATACATTTCAAATGAATGAGGAAGCTATGAATGTGTTTGAAGCCAAAGAAGTATGCTGGGGACGTGGCAAGTGGTTTCCACTTGCCACGACCCTTGCATACTTCTTTGGCGTAGACTCTGCCTACCCATCGAAGAAAGCGGTGGTGAAAGTCCAAAGTGTAAGCGTGAGAAGCAATCTCGAGTGAAGTTCTAATTTGGATGGGTGACCCCAAGTCCCGAGCTCGTTCGTGCTTAGTAAAGCACGTCCAATCATTGGTCCCAGCTGTCATCACTTTACGACCTGAAAAATCTGACACAGGTAGCCACGTACACACATAAAAAAAAATGTGGTGAATTATTGTTCTGTAGCTTTTTGTATTTTGTGTGACAAGTCACAAGGAAGCTGGTTGAAGTGGCACGAACTAATACGTATCTGGAGTATTCGGTATACTTAATCCCTCGGCTTTGGAAGCTCGACTTACACTTTTATAACTTTTATGTTCTACTTTCAAGGTACCTTTGGCTTTATATCTTTAGTTTTGCTTTGATTTATAGCGCGGAAAGGACACCCGCGGTTTCGCCCGCGTATAAAGAAGATTTCCATTAATTCCCATTCCCGGGGGGATTTTGGGAAATTTGGGACTGTCAGTCATTCACTCGGTAACGGACTTTTATTTATGGAGATAATTTCAAAAGGTAAGTACCCGAAACCGCCGAGCTAGCATGAAGAGAATGAATGTGGATAAATGGAAAGAAGTATGCAGAGCTCGTGGCAAGTGAAAAAGATGTAATCTCTGCCTACCCCTCCGGGAAAGAGGCGTGATTTTATGTATGTATGCACGTCATGTCATATGAAGTCACAATGCAATTAGCAAAACAGAAAGAAGTGTACAACACTAAAGATTAACTTGTATTTTATTCTTAACTTCGAAGTCAACAGCTGATACTCCAATTCGCTCATTTGGTAGAACATTGACGGAATTGCATTTTATTAAATTTTACAGGAAAGCAAGTTTAAAGTTTGTGGAGCCATATCACCTTGATTATACAAGTTTAGCCAAGTATTTTATTCTTAAACTGTAGTTAGGTTCATATACTTATATATTCCGTATTTTTTTCGTCAAAAAAACATAATTTTAGGGTCTATATAGTCAACTATAACATAAGATACCTACAATTCCGTCATTGTATCCCTAAGGCTTAGTAAATTCTGCAGCGTGGCCATGAATATTGTTATGCATTTATGACAAAATAAAACAACGCTTTATCAAAATCTTGAAGAAAACTTATTTATTTAAGAAGAAAACACTAATCAGTCTTCTTGTAGTAGGTAGTTTAAACTTGAGCTTTTACTTACTTACTAATTAAACTTTGAGAATCATTAAATCTTATGTACTTACTAAACAATAAGAAATGGTAGTTAAATCACAGCTCAGTAGCTTATTATAACTTGTAATGTTAAACATTTTTATCACTTTTATAATACCTACTAGGTAACTTATGCATTGAAAATACTCTCATAAAAAGAAGAATAGTATCCAGGTATAATATTTTTTTGAATCAATTCTCGTAAATCGTTTTTTTTTTTATAGCAATAGGTATCTTACTACGGTAAGCGGGTTTTAAACTTATATTTTGAATTTCTTTTGTTGGACCCTTGGATCTCGCTCTCACAATTTTTGTTTCCACTTCTATCCAGTCTTCATCATATCCATTTTTGTATTTGTAAATTTCGCCATCCTTTTGAAATTGAATTAATTTTATATCATTCGTTTTAATTGTATTTCCTTGAATGTCTTTTGTAGTATTCAGTCCAATTTCTTCAGTCAAGTTTTTAAGATCGTAGAAATCATCGTAATTCATTTCTTTCACTTTAAACGGATTTCCTATTTTCTTTGCAGACCTAATAATCTGAAGGTATTGTTCGGGCACATAGATTGGTCCAGACTTCTTTGCCCTTTTAATAGCCTTTTCGATGATTGAGTGAGCAGTATCTCCCTCATTTTGGGTATGTCCTCGAATTAAGAATTTATGAGTAATTGTGTTAATTCGTAAACTCTTGACAGCATATAAATACATCGAAAAAATGAATCTGGAAAAGTAAAAGTGAAATTCAGTTTACAATTAGGTATTTAATTGTTGAATCTCTGAATAGGTAGTAATTAATAATACAAATAGTAGAAAGTATTTAACCAACCTGTTTTTTTGTTGTCCTCCACAATTGTCAGTATAAAATACAACGTCAGAATTAGGATAATTTTCGGATATATTTTGTAAGAATTTGTACACGCAGGATCCAATCTCAGTTGATCATAATATTTCTTTCTCAGTTACATAGATAGTAATGTTTTTCAATTAAAATAACTCATTAGGTACTTACGTAATTCGATTAAAATATTTTTTGGAGCAATAACGACTTTACTGCCAAAAATTATAAAATTTCGTCTTTATTTCCGCCAAACACACACAAAATTTGGGACAACATCGACGTACTTACATCAATACCGTCATTGTTGACCCAGAGGAAAGAAAAAAAGATGTCATAATTACCTTTCCGTCGATGTAGCACCAAAACACGTCATCACTTCACGGAGCCCCCCGCGCAACTGACCGTTACGGCGATGTTGCCGCGAAATCTTTACGAAAGTTCACTAAAGAACATTGACGATCACGCCATCTCGCGAAAAATAGTCGGAAACTGATTTCTGTCTTTGTTTCTCCAAACGTATTTACCACTTACGAGCCGTTTGTCATACTTAACTCAATTTTGAAAAAAAGTGCAATTCCGTCAATGTTCCACCAAATGAGCGAATTATGAATCTGATCAGAGAAAATCAGAGAATGATAATAAAATGGAGATTTTACCATAGACAAAAAAAGAAAAAAATTCCCGCGTAATCGAGTTCTATCTGCTACAAAGGCCATTTGCAGGCAAATCGAATGAATCGATTCATTAGCACCGCCAAACGGACACGTCCCGACACGTCCCAGTTACCAGTTTGTATCTAGAATTTTTAACGAGTCCACATTCGGGATTCACGATATTAATGAATGCCGGTGATTGCGTTGGTTTCATTAGAATGTAGGACAAAAGTTTGTTGGGGGGATGAAGTAATTGGTGAAGCTTGTATTAGGACCGCATATACATATATGTATATACATGTAATCACGTCTATATCTTTTGCGGGGTAGACAGAGCCTAATGTTCTTGAAAAGACTGAAAGGCAAGCTGTTTGGCTTAATAATAGTATTGGGTTTTTAATAGCGACAGGTTGCTAGTTTATCGCCTAAAAGAAGAATCCGAAATTATAAGCCTATCCCGTAGTCGACTTTTACGACATCCATTTGAATGAGATGGAGTGGTTCTCCACACGGCACACTACATCCTACTACTATTATAAAGGCGAAAGTTTGTATGGATGTATGGATGTTTGTTACTCTTTCACGCAAAAACTACTGAACCGATTACCATGAAATTTGGTATGTAGGTAGCTAAAGACCCAGAATAACACATAGGCTACTTTTTATCCCAGAGTTCCCGCGGGATTGATAGGGTTTCCATGCGGACGAAGTCGCGGGCGGCCTCTAGTATACTATATTAGGACTGTGTTGTGAGAAATAGCTTGTATTTTTTACGCAGCTCTGATATGTAGTCATTGAAGATTAAATCAACCTTTTATTTCCTGATAGTAGTTCCAGTCAAGTCCTTATTTCCTTAAGGACAAGCCTGCTATTTCAATTTGACCACATCCTTAAGTGCATATCCTTATAAAAAAAGGAACTACGAGTATAGTTCTATGTATCATGATATATTGTGGGTTACATAATACATCAAGCGGATGTCATGGGAACCCACTAATAAATAATTATTAACAATGGGTTTTTCGCAACCGCAAATAAATGGAGTTAGCATTAGAATATATCTTACTAATATTTTAAATGCGAAAGTTTGTGTGTCAGGATGTCAGTAAGGATGTTTGTTACTCTTTCACGCAAAAACTACTGGACCGATTACGATGAAATTTGCTATGTAGGTAGCTGAAGACCCAGAATAACATATAGGCTACTTTTTATACCGGAGAGTAGGTTTTCATGCGGACGAAGTCACGGGCGGCCTCTAGTCGTCAGTCGAACATAAAGAAATCCCTTGAATTGATAATAAATAATGGTTTCAATTTTCGCATGCCGTGTGGTTCCCGGCCCCAATACAAAAAAGAATAGGACCAACTCTTTCCTATGGATGTAGTAAAAGGCGACTAAGGGATAGGCTTACAAACTTGGGATTCTTTTTTAGGCGATGGGCTAGCAATCTGTCACTAGTTGAATCTCAATTCTATCGTTAAGCCAAATAGCTGAACGTGACCATTTAGTCTTTTCAAGACTGGTGGCTCTGTCCACCCCGCAAGGGATATAGACGTGACCATATGTATGTATGTATGTTCAATTTTCACTGGCTTTGTTCCGTTAAATTTAAAATAACAATGCCATTCAGCTAAATCTGTTCATTTTTAACTGTGCACCAAAACGCATCGCTCACGAAATCCCTTAAGAAATTTCAACTTTACGTTGATAGATACGTCAGTCACCATTTCCCTTTACAGATGTGCTCTATTTGTTTACCAGCTCTCTCCAGACCCATGTCAAAACGTTGTTTGCCGTAAGAAAATATTTGCTTACATTTTAATATTTTACTTTCGGGCACAGCAAGTGACGGGTGATTGCTCAAGGAAATTGTGTCCAAATAACCAAGTTCTTTGATCATTAAACGCCTATTTTGTTGACATCTTGTTGCTTGGTACGTATATTTGAAAATAAGAAAAATAATATGGAATTTGTGGTAACTTTCCTTTTAATCGATTTTTTTTTTAATTGAAAATTATAGGTAATGTGGCCTATCATTCTTTCAAAACTGTTGGCTCTGTCTACCGCGCAAGGGATATAGACGTGATGATATGTATGTATGTATGTTAATTATAAGTACCTAGGTAAATCGTGATAGCTTTAAGAAGTATGTGTGGTGTCAGTTTAAAAGATCGAATTAAAAATTTCGATGTACGATAAATGTGTGGAGTGAAGGAGGATGTGGTGGCCAAAATAGACAAGGGTATGTTGAGTTGATTTGGACATGTCGCGAGAATTGATGGGGACAGACTAACGAAAGGTATTTGTAAGGCACAGCTGACTGTAAAAGTGTTACAGGGCCGGCTTCGTCGAACTTTTGAGGACCAAATTATTACATATTATTAATATTATTGTAAAGCTTTCTTTATAATAAATGGATCCGACAATACGCATTTTAACCGGACATCTAACCAATTCGACCACTGACGCTCTGAAAAGCTCTTATCTATGGGATTTTTTTACAAACGTTGATAAGGTATTTATAATGTCTTCATTCATTAATTGATTGATATAATCACGTTTATATCCCTTGCGGGGAAGACAGAGCCAGCAGTTTTAAAAGACTGACAGGCCACATTCAGTTGTTACGCATAATGATAAAATTGAGATTGAAATGGTGACAGGTTGCTAGCCCATCGCCTAAAAGAAGAATACCAGGTTTATAAGCCTATCCCTTACTCGTCTTCTTCGACATCTATAGGAAAGAGATAATATGTTATCTCTCTATTACTTAAGTCAGCCTCAAGGATAGAAAAAAAGGTTTGGAAAGACAAATCTACGTTCACGAATAAACCTCGCTGTAATAAATAATTCAATTTTCATACTTATGACTTATTTATTTATTTATTTAAACTTTATTGCACAAAAACAAAAAATGTACAAAAGGCGGACTTAATGCCGCTTGGCATTCTCTACCAGTCAACCAGTTGACCAAACAGAAAAAACTTTAAGTTGGTGGTGCGATAAAGTGCACATGCATACTGACAAAATACATACATTACAAAAAGAAAATGCGTAAATACATACAAGATATATATACATAATATACACTATAAATACATATTATTATACATACATAAAATATATAATTAGGATATATAATTAGGATGACCCATCATTAATCTGCCGAAGAAAGAACCCCTTCACAGCATGTTTGAACGCAGAGCGACTAGGAGCTCTCCTAATCATTTCAGGAAGAGCATTCCAGAGCCTTACAGCCTGAACCTGGAAAGATTTCTCCAAAAAAGTAGACCGGAACAGAGGAGTACGCAGAGTCAGGTTGTCTGAAGAGCGAAGAGAACGGGAATGGGTGGAACTCAGAAGCGGGAATTTAGATTTTAAGTAAAGAGGAGAGTGAGCATCATTGAGTAGAGAGTACAAAAAACAAAGAATTCTGGCTTTACGACGTTCAGGAATAGGAAGCCATGATAACTGCGAACGAAAAGAAGAAATATGATCGTATTTACGGATATTAAAAATAAAGCGAATACAGTTGTTGGCTAATCTGTCGAGTTTAATGAGAAGGACTTGAGTAAGATCGCAGTAACACACGTCGGCATAATCAATAGTAGGAATGACTAAAGATTGGACGAGGGAGATTTTGGTTCTCAGAGGAAGGAAGTTCTTTAGTCTATAAAGAGAACGAAGCATACCAGTTACTTTACGGCAGACCTCAGTGACGTGAGGAACCCAGCTAAAAGTTGAATCGATCTGCAGTCCAAGGTCTTTTACGCTGGGGCAGTAAGGGATCGTAACATCATTAAATTTAACGGGATTGATAGCCTCGAAATTAATATTACAAATTTGCCGGGAGCTTCCTATAATTATAGCCTGGCATTTACCCGGGTTTACAACTACTCCGTATTTAGTCGACCAGTCTGCAATAATGCTAAGATCCCTGTTAATGAGCGCAACCGAGGAGTCAATACCCTCACAATCGCATGAGTGGTAGAGTTGCAGGTCGTCTGCATAAAGATGAAAAGAGGAAGAAAGGAGTAAAGTAAGAGAGTTGATGAAGATAGAGAACAGGAGAGGGGACAATATGCCACCTTGGGGAACGCCAGAAACAAGGTCACGCCAACTTGAGATATTTTGCTCAACACGGACTGCTTGCTGGCGGCCACGAAGATAAGAGGCGAACCAATCGAGGACCACTGGAGAGAGATTAAGGCGAGCAAGTAAAGCAAGGAGAACATCGTAATCTACCGTATTAAAAGCATTGGAGAAATCAATAAGTACAAGGATGGTCACCTTGCCGTGCTCCATGCCATTTCTGATGTCCTCAGTCACCTTCAACAACGCAGTACCCGTGCTGTGTCCCGGGCGGAATCCAGATTGAAATTCACTGAGCAGTCCATTAGAAAGAACAAGAGAGGATAGTTGGGAATACACTGCTGCTTCAAGAATTTTAGAGAAAAATGGAAGAATAGATATAGGACGATAATGATTTAAGCTGCCAGGATTGTTAGTTTTAGGTAGAGGAATCACAAATGCCTTCCGCCATAAGGAAGGGAATACACCTGAACTAAGGGAATAGTTAATGATGTGAGTGAGAGCCGGAAGAATGAAGTCCAAAAGAAGAAGAATCATGCGGAGATTAATTCCATCGATCCCCATGGCTTTTGTTTTTATGGAAAGGACAATTTTTTTAACGTCTTCAATGGTCACTGTAGAAAAGGAAAACGTGTCAGGTAGCAAACAAGGTAAGGAGTTTAAATATGAAATAGTTTGCAACCTAGATGAAGGATCCAGAGAAGTAGTGGAAGTAAAATGATCATTTATCTCAACTAGAGAAAAGGAGGAATTAAATACCTTGGAATTACCCTTACCTACACCTTGGCTTTTGAGGAACTTCCACACATCAGCAGGAGAAGAATTCGATATGCTTTCATGGAAATACCGACGTTTCGCGGACCTCACCATACGATTACAAAGATTTCGTGCCCTCTTAAATATATCCCAATTGTCATCAGAACGATCACGTTTAAATTTTAAGAACGCTCGATTACGTTTTGCCATGGCCATGCGCACTCCCCTGGTCATCCACGGACAAGGAGGTCGTTTAATTTTTACACGACGGAATGGAGCATGACGATCAAAAAGAGAAACAATTGAGCTATTAAGAAGGCCAACCTTGGATTCCACGGTATCAGCAGCTAATATGGCATCCCAGTCAGTGCCAGCAGCATCAGTACGCAGCGCTTCAATATCCAGCCCAGCAAAGTTGCGCATTAAAACTGACTTTGCCTTAATCTTAGTGGTGTGAATCCTGTAAGAAGCGTAGATAAGGTCATGTCGAGAAAATGCTGGAGCAGGATGCTGACCATGAAGCATGATATTATCGAGTGATGAGGTAAATATGTGGTCAAGCCAGGTGTCAGGGGTGTCCTTATTGACGTGAGTGGCATTAAAAGGAAGAACCGAAAGATTGAAGGAGTCAACAATATCACGAAGTTTACAAGAAGAAGAGGTGTCGAGTAAGAGGTTAGTATTGATATCACCGAATACAAGGGAATGAGAGTATACAGAAGCAACAGGATCAAGTACTGTCTCAAGAGAAGAAAAATAGTTTATTCCTGGTGGACAATACATAACCCCCAATACAATTTTCTGGTGGCTCACTTCAACTTCTATAAAAATGTATTCGGCTGATGCCGAGTAAGAAGAGGGAGATTGGAACAAAATTTTATACGAAAGATTGCTGCGTAAATATATGGCTACACCTCCACCAACTTTATCAGTGCGGTCATTTCTTATCAGTATATAGCCAGGTAATGCAACCAAAAATGAATCAAGGCAAGGCTTCAGCCAAGACTCTGAAACCAGAATTGCTTGGAGATGTTCAACCATTCCAAGTTCTAGGAGGTCAGTGTAGTGGGCTGCTACGCTTTGAGCATTGATGTGGCAAACATTAAAATATTTTTTAACGGGCATCAAGTCTTTACGCACTAAATCACCAAGTGAGACGGCATCATGAAAAGAATCTTCCCCAGCCGACTCAAAAGAGTCATCCATAAATAAATGATATTAGTTATATACTACTTAAAATATAATAAGATATACCTACTTAATATTTTAAAACAAAATACAAGTCTTAAATAAGTGCACTGCCACCAAATCTGCAATAGCCTGCCGGCTTACAACGTAAGTAGTCAATTAATGTTTACATAGCATTCCAGACAACCAACTCAATTCACTAACTTAACAATATTATAAAAATAACAAAGTAAATTGTCACTGAAAACAACTTTGAACGAAAGTTAAGTGTCTTAGTAAACAGTATACAGAAAAAAAAATAATAATAATAAGAAATTAAATTTAGACATAACCAGGAACGTACCGAGAAAATTGCATTAGACGGAACGCACCGTTTGAAAGCAAACTAAAAACAAAACGAATTGTCACTGTCAATGCCACAAATTAGTTGGCAGTTGTTCTGTCACTTACTGAGTGGTCGGTACCTATCTCAGGTCGGTACGGTAGGAAGGTACTTAAAATAAAACTATAAAACAGAACTTCTGCAACTATCAGGGGGTAGCTATGTAGCACGCTATTTTACTTTCACCGCCCTTTTAGGCCGCTGCTTATCATTGTTCGAAGTGCCCGCCTTGTCAGTCCTATTATCAGCACGCTCCATAGGTAGTGGCGATTTTTGGACATTTGGGATCTTGAATGCTTCACCAGCCAGCTCAATATCATTAGCAGTGCTTATTAATCGAGGTCTACCATTTGGAGGTTTAACAAATATATTGCCTTCTTGACACCAACATTTGGTGATCCCGAATCTTTTGCGTGCTTCCATGAAGAGTGCCTGCCGTCTGCGTGTAAGAAATTCCGAAATCACAAAAGATGTTCCTTTGAGTGCAGTCTTCTTACGCCAAATCGATGTCTTAAGGGAATATTCTGCAAACCGTACCAAGATTGGTCGAGGCCGGCCATCCCTTCTCTGGCCCATCCTGTGGCATGCTTTAAATGAAGATGGGGTGATTCCGTCAATCCCCAGATTATTGGAAATAATAGAAGAAACAGAGGCCACCACATCATCCTTGCCATTATTATCGGACTCTGGAATGCCGCCAAACAAAAGATATTTCCGACGGTGCCGCATTTCAACTTCATCAAAGGACTTAGTGAGCTCGTTCATCTGTTCATGAAGCAATTGCAAGATGCCTGAGACATGTGTTTTGAAAGACTTAAAGTCCTCAGCGAGCCGAGCAACAGTCATTGGCTCCCTTGATGCTGCATGGAGTTGCTTCTCAAAATCAGCCATTCTGTTCAATAAGTTGGACTCAATAGACTTTTGTAGCTCGTGTACAGTGGCAATTGAGGTCATATTGAAGTGGCGAGCGAAGTTGGGAAGTACAAAGTGTTGTAGCCGGCAGTAGGTGCTTAAAATAAAGAGAATTACCTCATATATGTAGTTACAAACACTGCGGTGGTCTTATAGTGCTTCAGGCTTGATTTTAAAATGGAGTTGAAGTAAATATATGTACTCTTTATATTTTAAATTATATAAAAATGCAGGAGCAAGATGTTATGGTTTTCTTCACCTACCGCCCTTCTGACTTCCTTGGTGCGTAATAATTTGTCAGAAAGTTCTTATTGTTTTCTTGTCCTACCCTCATTATGTTAATTTTGACCTAGATTGTAATGCAACGTCATTTTGTGAGCCTCGTATTTATGGCTGTTTGAAAGTATTATAGTGCCCACTGGTACACACGTAAGTATAAAATAGATTGGAACATAGTTAAATAAACGTTATGTTTTTATCTTTACTCCCAAATAAATAAAGATAATGCGAAATAAAATTTTCTGAATTGTTACCTCGAATTTTACGCTAATCTAACTCGTAAAAAAATTACGTTGAAATGTTAGAAATACTATGAAAATATTCCTTAAATATACCGTTTGTTCCAGGAAAATGGTGACGGTTACCGTTGGATTTGAGTTCAACTCTTAGTTCTGAAAAATGTCAGATCTTGGTAAGTGGAAAGATGCAGTCTCTGCCTACTCCTCCGGGGAAAAGTTGTGACTTTATATACCTACCTTTAATTGACTACAGTGGCATCTATCTTACGAATCGGATAATTTAACTACAACATAATATGTTATACATACAGTCACATCTATAGCCCAACAGTCTTGAAAAGACTGAAAGGCCACGTTCATCTGTATGGCTTCACGATGGAATTGAGATTCAAATAGTGACAGGTTATTGGCCCATTGCCTACATATTGATATGATGATACTTATAGACGTGACCATATGTATGTATGTATTTTTATTATTTATTTATTTATGTACCCCACCGACGTAATTTTGCTAAAACGTCCCAATTCACATAACAAAGTAAAAATATTATATCACTCGTTAATATACCTTTTTATTATCTATGAAACAGAACAAAAGAGTGTCCAAAAATATTCATGTATTCATTCTACGCCGTGACAAAGTTTGGGCATGCAAAGTGGATCATTAATTAGACCTTTTTACACATTTTAAAAAGGGACATTATACTGTGATCTGCATGGAATAGAGACACTTTTCACAGGTAGGTCTTTCACATACCTACATGTAAGAAGTACATACATACATATCTATATCCCTTGCGGGGTAGACAGAGCCAAAAGTCTTGAAAAGACTGGCAGGACACGTTCACGTGACAGGTTGCCAGCCCGTCGCCTTAAAGAAGAATCCCAAGTTTATAAGCCTATCCCTTTGTCACCTTTTAGAACAGACATACATACATATGGTCACGTCTATATCCCTTGCGGGGTAGACAGAGCCAACAGTCTTGAAAAGACTGATAGGCCACGCTCAGCTATTTGGCTTAATGATAGAATTGAGATTCAAATAGTGACAAATTGCTAGCCGGACGTTGGATGTAGCTGGGACCAACCAACAAAGAATAGAAAAATGATAGTCATGTAATTTTGAGAATTACTCTGGCATTACTATTGTGCCCTGTCTATTCTTTTATAAGTCTATGGAAACGGAAAATTTACGAATTCCTTCACCCGCTATAAGTTGCGTTCCTTTTGTTAGGCAGCATGTATTACGAATATGTTACAAATGTGTGGTAACATAACATACTGGTGACATTTTTGTCAGAAACTTAACATTTGCGTCTAGAAAAAGTGACGAGGCATTTTATTAATAGTTACTCTCGTCCCAAGCTTTTGACAAAAAAAAATGTCTTTTAAGAACATATCAAGAAATTCTTTGCAAAAAACAAAATAATAAAATTATGTACGATCTAATAAATTAAAAGGAAACATTAATAAAGGACTTAATAAAACACTAAGTACATAAATGTTTCAACATATACCAGCTTATTGCGAGCCTCTTATTACCGAGAGAACTTGAAAGCTTACGCTTATTAATTTTTCTCTCGAGTACTTTTGTACGTATCAGTAAAGCCTGAAAATTCTCAACAATATAAATATGGAGTGCAGTCCTATTCTTTTTTCTATTGGTGCCGGAAAACTTGCGGGGTAGACAGGGCCAACAGTCTTCAAAAGACTGAAAGGCCACGTTGAGCTGTTTGGCTAAATGATAGAATTGTGATTCAAATAGTGACAGGTTGCTAGCCCATCGCCTAAAATAAGAATCACAAGTATATAAGCCTATCGCTTAGTCGCCTTTTATGACATTAATGGGAAAGAGATGGAGTGGAGTCCTATTCTTTTTTCTATTGGTGCCGGAAAACGCTCGCAAAATTTGGCGTTAATTGCCGTTCTCGTGGGAATTTCGTGAAACCCCCTATTAGTGCACCCCTAGACTACATGAGGAATGTACATGTCAAATTTCAAATTTCTAGACCCAACGGTTTGGGATGTGCGTTGTCTTGTCAGTCAGTCAGTCAATAACGGAAGAGTTTTATATACTTAATGAGTATACAACAACTAAGTTAAATCAGATTCCATCAAATAGTTTCGGAGAATTATATTATAATCATTATAATTTTGCACTCTATTGTACAAAAAAAAAATCTAAATTATTTCTGTGGAAAACGGGTAAAAATGTGAGATTCAATAGAACAAAAAATGTTGCAACTTCAAGAAGTCAATATATTTTTAAATACCTTTATTATTATATAATATAGGTATAATAAAGTTGTTAAGAAGATGTTGGATTTTCAAGACAACTATTATCATTGACGACTACTATGACGGCCTCTGTGGCGCAGCGGTAAGTACGCTTGTTTGTGACATTGGAGGTCCCGGGTTCGAATCCCGGCCAGGGCATGATGAGAAAAGAACTTTTTCTGATTGGCCTGGGTCTTGGTTGTTTATCTATATAAGTATTTATTATCATAAGATATAATATAGTTTAGTTAGTATCTCGTAACACAAGTCTCGCACTTACTTCGAGGCTAACTCAATCAGTGTTATTTGTCCCGTATATATTTATTTATTAAAATTTTGTCGTAAAAGGTAAAGATAAAAATTCATCATTTATTTATTTAAAACTTCATTGAGTCTCAAAGGTGCAATAGCACACAGGTAGGAAACAGATAAATAATGTTAATTTAGAGTGAGAAAAGAAATTCACAAATGTTTATTTCATAGACATACATAAGTAAGAATCATACACAAATTAAATAGTCATCATTAATGGTACATTTAAATATTAAAATTTCATTTGTAGAGATAATGCACCCAAACTACGTATAACGAACCAATAAAATTGTAACATACGAATGGTTGCGGAGGTCAGATGGGAGTCGCTTCGTGTAAAACCTGACTCACCCAATCCAGGATCCATGGTCAAAGGCATAGCCCGGGCCCGTCTCCAGAGTGGTGAGGATTAAAGCCAGGGTGAAGAAGAAATTATTAAAACAGGCCATATCTTACTTTTCCATATAAAACACTAGCTGTGCCCGCGACTTCGTTCGCATGGAATAGTTATTTTGGACATCATTGAAGCCCTCAAGGATGAATTATTTTCCCCTGTTTTTTTCACATTTTCCATTATTTCTTCGCTCCTAATAGTTGCAGCGTAATATTATATAGCCTAAAGGCTTCCTCGATAAATGGTCTATTCAACACAAAAATAATTTTTCAATTCGAACCAGTAGTTTTTGAGATTAGCAAACAAACAAACAATCAAACTTAAGAGCTTTATAATATTAGTAATATAATACGAGTAGTAATAAAATAATACTTACAGAATGGGTACATGAAAATTTTAAACCCAATAAATTTCAGCATACGAGGACGATATTCGAGTAAAAATCTATTTTTGTTAAGAAAATATTCTCTTCAGTTCCCTCGCTCCACACAAACATACAGTCTGACAGATTACGCCACTGTTTAACAATGGCCGGCTAACGTATCGCCGTGTTGAAATGTGGATCTTACGTCCATAAATAATTGACCTGAGCTTTAATAAATAAATAGGTATATACGGGACGAATTACACTGATAGAGTTAGCCTCGAAGTAAGTTCGAGACTTGTGTTAAGAGATACTAACTCAACGATGCTATATTTTATAATAAATTCTTATATAGATAAACATCCAACACCCAGGCCAATCAGAAAAAGTTCTAAGTCGTTTAATCTAGCATCATCAGCCGTTACGAAAAATCGAGAACCTCTTTTCTTAAGTCTATTGAATTTATAAGTAGCACTTAATACATCTAATAAAAAAGCAACTGTAAGCCATTTTTGTCATTTAGATATATTATACTTAGAACGAATCTTACTTCCGTCTTTCTCTTACTCTGTTAGATAGACAGAGACAAAAGATAATACATTTGACATTGAGCTTGCGAGATGAACGTGGATAAGGTGGTCAGGGATCGTGGTAGGAGGAAGTATGTATGTACATTTATATATTTCTTGTCTTTTCTATACTTTTTATAAGTTAACAGAGGAAACATTATTAGTTTGTGCATCACAGTATAAGATAAATTATGAAACCAACATGTTTTCCTAAAAGAGATAAATAAATAAAAGCCATACAGCTGAACATGACCTTTCAGTTTTTGTGAGACTGTTCTGTCTACCCCGTAAGGAACGGAGACGTGATTATAAGAATAGAATAGAATAGATTTATTTTCAAAATTGGATACAAGGTATCACTTGACGTCACATAACTTAAATCTAATTATAACTACTACCGCTTCCAAAGCGCATGTGTAGAAGAAGCGGCGGAACAAACTACACTGCAGCATTTTCATCGGACATCAATTTACAAATATAGATTTCTTAAATCTTAATTGTGGACGAATGCACATTGTCTACATAATATAAATTTGTCTTAGTAAACCTCCAAGCCAAATTGCAAAAAGATTATAACAGTTGATATGACAATGGACGCAACCCTAAGGGGTAATTGGCCATCCACCTTCTCAGTTCTAGTCTGCAGTTGTCCAGGGCACACCGCTGACAACCGGGATATCTTCCATGACTCCCGGTTCAATTCCTCTGGAAAGATATGACATAAGGTATAGTTATATTGTTTGTTGTAGGGAGTTATTTGCAAATGAACATATACCTAATGTCGCAAGTTAGGAACCTCTTTTATGAGGTTTTACGTCGACTAAGGGAAAGGCTAATAAACTTGGCATTCTTCTTTTGATGGGCTTACAATCGGTCACTATTTGAATCTCAATTTATTGTTGAGCCATACTGCATGTTGCATATTAGTCTTTTCAAGACTGTTGGCTCTGTCTACCCCACAAGGGATATAAGCGTCACTATACGTATGTATGTTTTATACAGAAAGTCCAAATGTAAGTATAAAAGAATCAATCTAAATTAAATATATAAAAAAGACATTGATTTTTAATTCATTCATTCATTAATATAATCACGTTTAATCTTCTTAAAATAACACATACTAGAGGCCGCCCGCGACTTCGTCCGCATGGAAACCCTATCAATCCCGCGGGAACTCTGGGATAAAAAGTAGCCTATGTGTTATTCTGGGTCTTCAGCTACCTACATACCAAATTTCATGGTAATCGGTTTAGTAGTTTTTGCGTGAAAGAGTAACAAACATCCATACATCCATACAAACTTTCGCCTTTATAATAGTAGTAGGATAGGATTATACGATTATAATCAAGAGTCTGGAGAACTTTTATCACGGTAAAAACTAAAGTTCTCGTGGGATTTGCGATAAAACCTGTATTCTTTTGTACATAGGTTGCGCTAAATTTGTCGCTTTTTTATAAATGGCGCTAAATACATGCGGGCGATGCTGCAGATAGCTGGTCTAAGTCCATGAATCACACAAAAAGCATCTCACCTCCCAAATCCATGTCATTGATGGTGCTAGCCAGAATGCTGATCTGCCTGAACCGGTCAGAGACCCACTGTCCCAAAATACCCAGCTGCAGGTAGACCAGTAGGTGTCTCAGCAAAACCATGAACTTGGAGAACGCGGAGAATACTGATATGACCTGTAATGAGATATAAAAACGCAAGACCTAGACGGGCGTGTCTTGATCTAATTAAGGACGTCCTGGCAAAGGGTCAGGTCAAGAGTACCCGATACCGCTTGCATGAAGAGAGTTATGAATGAAGTTGAAGCGAAGGAAGTATGCAGAGATCGTGGCAAGAGGAAAGATGTGGTCTCTGTCTACCCCTCCGGGAAAGAGGCGTGATTACTACGCTTTTTTTTATTCGTTAAAATAAACAATAATAACAATAAAGTGTCGTGTGGTTCCCAGCATTTTAGAAATGAACACTTAATAGGCGACTAAGGGATATAGCGGTTTATAGGCTAAGCATTCCTCTTGAAGGGCTAGCAACCTGTCACTATTTAAATCTCAATTCTCCATCATTTAGCCATACAGCTGAACGTGGCCTTTCAGTCTTTTACAAGACTATTGACTTTGTCTACACTGCAAGGGATATAGACGTGACTATATGTATGTATGTGTAAGAATTAAATAAAAAACATCTTCCAAAGCCACATTGAAACTACGCCAGCAATATGCTGGCAACATTTCTCCGCTTAATAAACCCTGCAAGGGATATAGACGTGACTATAATTACATACATATTATGTATGTATGTTTATTCTTCGCTAACTAACCAGCATAAAACCTTGCTCTGCACATGTGCCTCTTCCATCGCCTTTAACGACATCCATGAGTGGAAGACATGGAGTGGTCGTAAACAAATTGCCGGGTACCACAAGATATCAGTCGAAAAGTGGATGTGGAACTATGACCCAAGCTATTTACAAGGTCATAGAAGTCAAACGGTACCTGACCTCTTCAACATTGTAGGTTGTAGAGATTTTAATTATAAATAAAGTATATTTACTTTGTCAATAAAGCGGACATGGGTGCTATTGACCAAAAAACTAATTACAACAGTCTTTTAATTTTATGAGTTTGATAAGAAACTGATAATGAAATTGTATTATAAATAGAAAATTTTATTTGCGTCGTAATAATATACAAACATACATATAATCACGTTAATATCCCTTGCGGGGTAGACAGAGCCAACAGTTTTGAAAAGACTGATAGGCCACGTTCAGCTATTTGGCTTTAAGATAGAATTGGAAATGCCAATCTAAGGTCTGCCGCGCCGATGGATGCATGGCTAGGGGCGAGCCTAGTCTCGAGCGTGCCACTTCCGCCATGGGGTTGGGCGACCCCCAGGTAATGGCTAGCCTTACCCTGGCATGCGGGGCTCTGCTGGGGCGGACAAAATTGTTCCCTTGCGTCTCGTGGGAATCGCATGGATGCAAATTTTTTGAAAGAGCACCTAAATGGCGGCGATGGTGTCCGCACCCCATCACGTCTCGTTCCCGGCGGGAGCGGTATGCGGTCTGCTGAAAGCCGCTTTGCGACGATGAATGTAAGAGGAGGAATGAAGGATAAAATTGAGGAAGTATGTCAGATGATGGGTGAAAGACGGTTGGATGTGTTGTGCGTGAATGAAACGAAGCGGAAAGGATGCGACGCGACGCAGCACGGCCCTTACACGGCGTATTGGTCTGGAATTTCCAGTACCAGCCGAGGCTGTCAAGGGGTCGGTCTAATCCTTTCTGCACGAATGGCTGAGTGTGTGAATGAGTATGAGTGTGTCAGCCCTCGTCTTCTATGGATTAGGCTGAAAGTTGGAATCACTCGGATCTTCGTTTTAGGTGTTTATGCACCGTGGGATGTGGGTTCGAGGGGTACAACATCAGCAAAAAGCGAAAACGAGGAGTTCTGGAATAGTGTAAGAGAAGTATTGAAAGTTACCAAGCCAAATGAGAAGATTATTATGTTAGGTGATTTTAATGGATGGGTGGATGTAAAGCGTGATGGATATGAAAAGGTGCTTGGTGCGTTTGGTGACGAAAAGGTGAATGATAATGGAAGAAGTGTATTAGAAATTTGTCTAGAGTGGGATCTTTTTTGTGTCGAACTCAATGTTTCAACATAAAGAGATCCACACCTATACAAGAGTGGAAGGTATTTTAAAAAGTATGATAGACTTTGTGATTGTAGATGAAAGATTGAAGAACAAAGTGCTGGATACCCGTGCATATCGCGGTGCTGGCATTGACTCGGACCATTTACTGGTGATATCCCGGATAAGGGGTATCTTCAATCGCTGGCGGCACAGGGTAAGGGAGCAAACCAGCGCTTTGGAAAGAGTGAAAGTAGAAAATTTGCAAGATATGGATGTAGGTAAGAAGTATATTAATAGACTGAAGGATGAAATTGAAGATTTAGATGAGAGGAGCAATATTGAAGATGGATGGAAGGAATTTAAAGAAAGAATTGTGAAAGTAGCTGTTGAAGTGTGTGGTGTAAGTAGAAGAAGGAAAGGGAAAAATCACAAAAATGCGTGGATGAGTAAAGATGTGCAAGAACTTGTGCGATTAAAGAAGAAAGCATGGCTGGATTTGTTAGCAGCAAAAGCTAACTTAAGAATGCAAGAGGTTATAGATGAGGATATGAATGAAGCACGTAAGGAATATAAAAAAATTAAAGATTTGGTTAAGAAAGCTGTGATTAGAAAGAAAGAAGAGTATAAAGAGGATTTTGATAAAAGGCTATCAGAAGACTTTCAGTCAAATCTGAAAGTATTCTGGAAATCCGTAAGGTCAGCCCGAGGAAAAACTATAACCAGAGAGCTGACTAGGATCAGATGCCAGGATGGTAGCGTTGTGAAAGTTCTCCTTTCACAACGCTACCATGTGTGCTAAAGATATGGAAGGACTATTTTGAGAGTTTATTTGAAAAAAAGGAAGAAAATAAGAAAGAGTTCTGCTATAGCGAAGAAAAAGAGAATGAGATGGAAGGCGAAATTGAAATGTTTGAAATTGTGGAAGCACTTAAGAGTATGAAAGCGGGTAAGGCTGCCGGGTATGATAGAGTGTCGGTCGAGATGCTTAAAGCAGGAAAAGGCGTCGTAGCTAGACAGTTGTACTGCCTTTTCAATTTGTGTTGGAGAAGCGGCCGAGTACCAAAAGATTGGTGTAAGGCTGTTATTGTGCCACTTTACAAAGGAAAAGGGTCACAACTGGACTGCAAAAATTATCGTGGTATAAGCCTGCTTAGCGTCGTCGGCAAATTGTATGCTAAGGTATTGATTAATAGAGTCAGGAATGAAACTGATGACAAAATATGGGATGCTCAAGCGGGATTTCGAAAGGGAATGGGATGTACTGATCAGGTCTTTTCTTTGCGGTGCATAGCCGAAAAGTTTTTGGCCAAGAGTCAAAAAGTCTATTGCACATTCGTGGATTTGGAAAAGGCCTATGACAGAGTTGAGAGGAATGAATTGTGGTCAGCACTTTCTATGCATGGGGTGAGCAGTCTCTTGATACGAGCACTGAAATCCTTATATGAGGATTCGAGTGCTTGTGTCAGGATAAACGGAGCGCACACTGAGTGGTTTAAGATTGAGAAAGGTGTTAGGCAGGGATGTGTTGCGTCACCGTGGCTGTTCAACCTATTTATGGATAGTTGTTTGACAGATTTGAAAGAGTCTGAAAGTGGATTAAGGATGAATGAATTACTCGTCAAATGTCTGCTCTATGCCGACGATCAGGTTATACTGGCGTCAGCAGCGGAGGAGTTACAGGAGATGGTAAACTGTATGCATGAAGCTTTAAAAGAGAAAGGAATGAAAGTGAACGTAAGTAAAACTAAAACACTGGTTTTTGAAATGGAGAAAGAAATGACAGCATGTAATATTTTGATTGGAGGAGAAAAAGTTGAGCAAGTGAAAGAGTTTGTATATCTAGGATCAAAGTTTACATCAGATGGCAAGTGTGATAGTGATATTGAAAGGAGAGTGAACGCGGGGAACACGGTGAATGGAGCTTTGCATGCCTTTATGAGCAGTCAGAAACTATCCAAAAAGGCTCGACTGGCTGTGCACAGGGGCGTGTTGGTCCCGACATTAATGTATGGGAGTGAAAGTTGGGTATGGCAAAAGAAGCACGAAAGCAGAATAAATGCAGTGGAAATGAGAGCGTTAAGGAGTATGTTGGGTGTGAAATTGAGTGACCGGATAAGGAACAGCGTGATAAGGGAATGTTGTGATGTGAAAGAAGATGTAGTTACAGGAATAGAAAAGGGTATGTTGAGATGGTTCAGTCATGTGGAGAGGATGAATGAAAACAGGTTGACTAAGCAGATATACAAGGAGAGTGTGGAGGGAAAGGTCGGGGTGGGAAGACCTAGACGAACATATCTTGATCAAATTAAGGACGTCCTGGTGAAGGGTCAGGTCAAAAGTGCCCGAAACCGCCGAGCTTGCATGAAGAGAGTTATGAATGTGGATGAAGCAAAGGAAGTATGCAGGGATCGTGGCAAGTGGAAAGAGGTAGTCTCTGCCTACCCCTTCGGGAAAGAGGCGTGAGTTTATGTATGTATGTATGTATAGAATTGGGATTCAAATAGTGACAGGTTGCTAGCCCATCGACTAAAAGAAGAATCCCAAGTTTATAAGCCTACCCCTTAGTCGCCTTTTACGATATCTATGGGAGAGAGATGGAGTGGTCCTATTCTTTTTTCTATTGGTGCCGGGAACCACATTGTTACGTAATAATATTCACTTCTTTATGCGCAGAATTTGTTTAGTTATTTACAGATCTTTATTTTAAAATGTTACATACATATACATATACTTCATGCAAGCTCGGCGGTTTCGGGTACTCTTGACCTGACCCTTTGCCAGGACGTCCTTAATTTGATCCGTTCGTCTAGGTGTTGAGAGTCGTCGTCTACCTATTGAGAGCCAGTGACATCGCTTCCGACCTTAAATCTCTTGCTAATACGCGAGAGCCTGTCTGTCTGTCTGATCCGCTGTTACAGCTTAACTGGTATGCATATAGAATAGACCTTCGGAAGTAACATTGGCTACTATTATAATTTCCCACAGGAGCGAAGCTCCGCGCCCAAGTTAGTGTTAAAAATTCGGCCTATCAAAAATGTATTAAAGAAAATTGACAAAAGGGTTTTACAAAGAGAAAAGAAGAGAAAAGATAGTATTTTCAAAATGGGACTTACGGTATCTAACTCAGCCTTCTTGGAGAATATCTTCATAATCGTCCGTGTGGTGAAGTACATTTCAAACGTGATTATTAATGAAATCTGAAAAGTTATGATATAGTTATATTATGTTTTATAATACATACATAAAATCACGCCTCTTTCCCGGAGGGGTAGGCAGTGACTAAATTTTTCCACTTGCCACGATCTCTACATAGTTCTTTCGCATCATCAATATTGATAACTCACTTCCATTGAAACGCTACTGAAACGTTGATAAAAAAAATGTACGAGTATTTTAAAACCGGTGGTATTTACAGTTCACATATATATAATCACGTCTATATCCCTGGCGGGTTAGACAGAGCCACCAGTCATCAAAAGACTGAAAGGCAGCGCTCAGCTGTTTGGCTTAATGATAGAATTGAGAGTCAAATAGTGACAGGTTGCTAGCCCATCGACTAAAAGATACAATATTTATAGCATAAGTATAAAAAAAGTTAAAAAATCTAAACGTAAAAAAGATATAACTCTAAAACAAAACTTGATAACATCTAGTAATCTTACGACTATCAAATAACAAGTAACATATACGCATGTGACATTTTATTAATAAACCTCACGAGGAAATCCATGAAAAACAGCTTGTAGCTGGTAACCACAAACAAAAAGTTCCCTCTTCCATCTTAATTAGTAAATGAAAATTTTTGATCAACAAAATGTAAATAGAAATTTAATTTAAACGTGAAACGAACTCTGGGTGTGAGTGTATTGATGGGAAAGTAATCAAATTAACTTTTAACATACATACATACATATGGTCACGACTATATGCCTTGCGGAGTAGACAGAGCCAACAGTCAGACTGAATGGCCACCTTCAGCTATTTGGCTTAATGATAGAAATGAGATTCAAATAGTGACAGGTTGCTAGACCATCGCCTAAAAAAAATCTCAAGTTTGTAAGTCTATCCCTTAGTCGCTTTTTTCGACATCCATGGGAAAGAGATTAAGTGGTCCTATTTTTTTTGTATTGGTGCCGGGAACCAGACAGCACCTTTAACTTTTAACGTTTAAAATTATTCAAATTACCAAATTTTTTTTTTTATTAAATGTGCACAGACTTAGCTTTTTCACTTGTCACGATCCTGATTATTACGCTTGATCCAAATCTATCAATCCAAAGATACTCTTCATCCATCCTGCCATTCTGACTCTCTTACTCATTGCCATTCTGACTAGGCTTCGTTCAGCAGCAGTACATTGTGATAGAATTGACATTAAAAAAGTGACAGGTTGCTAGCCCATCGCCTACAAGAAGAATCCTAATTTATTAGCCATTCCCTTAGTCGCCTTTTGCGACATCCACGGGTAAAAAATGGAGTTGTCCAATTCTATTATAGCGCCCGGAACCACATGGCAAATCTGTATTGAACGGCAAAAACAATTGACTGAGGAAGTTTCCAGCTATTAGTCACATTATACCTTGATCAGGGTTTTCAATAATAAAAAAAAAAAAACAAAAAGCACGTCTGTTTTGTTTGAAATTTCTATTTATGTTTGGTCTGGCGTCCATCACGGCCGCGTGGGCGGACTGCACGAAATATTAAAATTTACGATCGCCACACTACTTACTATAGTCCACTTCTTTAGGTACCTAGCTAGGTACGGTAACTGAATGAATCTTGATTTGTTGTTTAATAGAATAGAATAGGTTTAATTTCAAAATTGGAAACAAGGTATCACTTATTGACGTCACATCACTTAAATCTAATTATATCTACTCGTACTACCGCTTCCAAAG
Organism: Amyelois transitella; assembly: GCF_032362555.1. Lineage (NCBI taxonomy): Eukaryota > Metazoa > Arthropoda > Insecta > Lepidoptera > Pyralidae > Amyelois > Amyelois transitella. Next base: position 412,358 of record NC_083508.1, on the reverse strand, counting down.
CGCATGTGTAGAAGAAGTGGCGGAACATACTCGTACTACAGTCTGACAGTACTACGACGAATTTTTGACCAGAGTGTAATTGTTTTTATGATGTACATTTTGATTATTATTATTTATTTGACATTTGAACATTAAAATTTTAGGACATGGAATCTTGTAATAATATTTATATATATTTTTAATAAAATGTTCCTATATTATATTTAGAACATGTTTAGAATTATAGAAAATATTAGTGTAATTAATGTAACATTTCAATACAATGTACATTGTTCAGAAATAAATGAAATGAAAATGAAATACAATAAATGAAAGGCTGCGCCGTTTGGCTTAATGATAGAATTGAGATTCAAATAGTGACTGGTTGCTAGCCCATCGCTTAAATGAGGAATCTCAAGTATATAATATCCCTATCCTATCCCTGAGTCGCCATTTACAACAACCATGGGAAAGAGATGAAGTGGTCCTATTCTTTCTATTAGTGCCGGCAACTAGTAATTGACCTTAATTTCAGTAATTTAATTTAATTGACTTTACAAAATCTTTTCTACTCAGCAGTATGGCGGTTTGTTTGTATTACGATAAAATATCTCATAAACAGCGCAGTGTATGAAAGGCATTATTAAGCGGTTCGTATTAATTTATCGTGCTATCAAGCGGTTTTATTTCATTTCTGGCTTTAATTAGTTGGCTATTGAAAACGAACGCCATAAAAATTTATTATTAGTAAGTCTTTGTTCGCGATTGGAATATTTATAATACTATATTTTTAACTTATCCTAAAGTTTAATTATATTTCTACAACATGTCAATCACAGAGTTAACAAAAATGTTAAAAACTTCTAATAAATATTTATTTATAGTGTAGAAATCTTAATAATCTTGCCGTGTGGTTCCCGGCACCAATAAAAAAAAATGGAACCACTCCGTTTCATTCCTATGGATGTCGTAAAAGGCTTGGAATTCTTCTTTTAGGCTTTGGGCTAGCAACTTGTCACTATTTGAATCTCAATTCTATCACTAAGCTTAACATTTGAACGTGGCCTATCAGTCTTTTCTAGGCTTTTCTAGGCTAGGTCTACCCCGCAAGGGATATAGACGTGATTATATGTATGTAAAATTACTTAAACATTACATCTTTCTACTTGCCACGGTCCCTGCATACAACTTTTGCTTCATCATCTGTCATAGGTAAATCTTTTCACACAAGCTCATCAATTGAGATTAGAATATTCTTGAGCTGATTTTTCCCAAGAACGTCCTCGATTTGATCAAAGTACATTCATCTTGGCCTTCCTCTTCTTACGTTTTGTTTGGGGCATCAATAATGACTATTCTATAGTTAGTTACATTCGACCTTCATTTTGCCTCAATAATGTTGTTTAATCCCAATAAATTTTCATTATCTGCATCCGTCAATTTTATTTAAAATAGATAACAGCTACGTATGATAATACAAATATAAAATTACAAAGACTTCATCCACAGCGACCAGACTTTCTTTCTAAGCCTTCTTTCAACCTTCCCATTGACACTCTCCTTGTATATTTGCTTGCGTGTGCTAATCATTGATAAAACTGTGTAACTACTTACCTGACCTTTAAATATATTGTTGATTTTTTTCATTATGTGCAACATTTGTCGAAACCGTTCAAACAATTTGTCTTTCCTTGGCTCTTTCTTCTCTATAATCTCTTCTAGCACATCGACGAAATATTTCATTTTCGCGTCGAAGATGGCAACAAAACTCGTTAAAAGTAAAATCTCACTATCGGACATTATACTTATGAACGTTAAAGACATCAAAAACAAAAAAGTGCCTTCAGTGTTGAAAATATTGACTATAGTACAACCAATATGATTGACCAATAGCGCTACAGCAAAAACACCATTATAAATTTTATATTTGAGTTTACTATCATTTAATTCTGGTTGTAATTCATTAATCTCCTTCATTAGTTCTTTGATTTTGTTTTCCTTCGCTATTTTCATCGATTGAATCACCAATATCGTCAAATACAAACAGTTTATTGTTAACATCGATGGTTTGTTGATTATGGTCCACCGAATATCCGCAACGAAGGTGTAAATACATATTTGAGCTACTAATGCACCTAGAGATGCTATGTAAGCTAGTAATATATACAATCGGTATATTAACCGTCTGTGTATATTCATTGATGATGTGGAGGCAACAGTTGGTGAAAATGGGTATAAAATGACACAGGGACTGAACACGTCCTCAAAGTTTACCATCTTGAAGTTCGGTTGTCGTTGCCAATGTAACTGTAATATAAAAAAATTGTGTTGGGGTCAAAACGTACAGATTGGGATATATGTAAATTAAGTTCATTTGTGTTCTTCTTCTTCTTCAATTTTAGAGCTAACTCTTGTGGGTGGAGTTAAGTGGAATTTCTATTCTCCATATTAACTCCATTTTTGGGGACGTACGGTGGTTTCCCCCATTTGCCTTCCTTACCACAGTATTTGAGTTTGATAGAAACGCTACCAGATCCAAAATTTACGAAAGAAGTATGTTGAGTAGGTACTTACTTACTTACTGAATCACAATATTCAATAATCATTAATATAACATAATATTTGTTATTCTCAAATATTTTTTCAGGAACTATCTTCAATCCTATTCTTTGCTCGTTTTTAACGATATTTTTTTTCAAAGACACCTTCAATTTTGTAACGCAAAGAAAAATTCTAAATTGCGTGATTAGATTAATTTGTTTTATCAACGTTAAAGATATTAATTACAATTATAAGTTTAGTTGGACTGACACCAAGTTGAAGACTCGTTAAGCTACGAAGTGGTCGAGTTTCAAATTGTTATTGGATTGCTTAAATTGTGGTAATTTATTATTTACTAACGACTGCTTATGAACAATATTGTAAAACGTTTTTATTATATTGATGGGTTTATCATCATCTAGAATAAACTGTATTTATGTTGTAGATTCCGATCTAATCTAGCTAATCTAAACTAGATGACTGTATATATGTTGTTGGGTAGAATATAAGAATTTTTTATGTTATTGGGATCTAGCCGTGTGGTTCCTTGAACCAATAGACAAATTCAAAATTTAAAGAACCCTCTACTCTAATTGTACACATCTACATATTTTTAGCGCCGAGAGTTAAGCTAAGAATACTCTCGATTAAATCACAAATAAACACTAAATTAAAATCGATTCATCCGCTTATGAGATATGATGCCACGGACAGACAGACAAGTCGTTAAACTTGTAACACCCTTCTTTTTCCGTCGGGGGTAAAAAAAGGACCACTCCATATCTTTCTCATGAATATCGTATAAGGCGACTAAGGGATAGGCTTATAAAATTGGGATTCTTCTTGCAGGCGATAGGCTAGCAATCTGTCACTATTTCAATCTCAATTCCATCATTGAGCCAAACAGCTAAACATGGCCTTTCAGTCTTTTGAAGACTGTTGGCTCTGTCTACCCCGCAAGGTATATAGACGTGATTATATATATCTATGTAGGGATTATTCCGACTATTTATATTGTTACCAGGCAGATTAAAACATTGTTTGAGATTTTATACCTTAATCAAGTTTTAGTACCATTGAAATGAAACAATATTTTTCTGTGTAAACACTAAACTGTGATTCCCTAAAAATGGAGAAAGTATTCCCTGCTTTGTTTGTTACAAAATGCAAACATTAATATGAGCATGCAGCGAATAATCTGGAATGGAACCCATTGCGGCCAGACGTGCTGTCTGCCCAATAACCGTTCACACATGACCTCTATTTCATTCACGTGCTAGACAGGGCTTTCTTTCACAAATGTTGATGTTTCGTTCTACGAAGCGAACATAAATTACATACATATATAAATATGGTCACGTCAATCTCCCTTGTGGGGTAGACAGAGCCAACAGTCTTGAAAAGACTGAATGGTTCGGCTATTTGGCTTAATGATAGAATTGAGATTCAAATTGCGGCAGGTTGCTAACACCCTATCCCTTAGTCGCCTTTTACGACATCCATGGGAAAGAGATGGAGCGGTCCTGTTCTTTTTTGTATTGGTGCCGGGAACCACACGGCACTAGATAAAAATAACCTCACGTACAATGCGATTGTGGTCAGAAGCTCTGAAACGACGCATTCTTCTAAGGAGAAAAGAAGAGTAACTATACGTATTCACAATTCTATCATTAAGCCAAATAGCTGAACGTGGCCATTCAGTCAAGACTGTTCGCTCCGTCTACCCCGCAAGGGATATAGACGTGACCATATGTACGTATGTAGATGGAAATTTGACGCGTCATCTAGTACATCGTATAGGTCTCAGCGCGTCAGTACACCGGCTCCGCAGGCTTCTTGCATCTGATACTTATCCACTTAACGGAGCATTCGTCTGGAGATATCCTATGTTGCTATAAACATTGAAAGAAAAAACATTTTGGCTGGAGCGACGGCGAATTTAAAAGTACGAGTAATGCAGATTGCAACTCTAGAATTGTGCTTGACTCAAGTTTCGCACTTTCGCTTTCAAATGATAAATTGGATTTAGAGAAAATTTTGCCGAAATAGAGATATTATGTACCTTAATTTGGTTTTGTAATTGTAAATATATATATAAATATATACGGGACAAATTACACAGATTGAGTTAAGCCTCGATGTAAGTTTGAGACCTGTGTTACGAGATACTAACTCAACGACACCTACTATATTTTATAATAAATACTTATAATAAGTCTCGAACTTACTTCGTGGCTAACTCAATCTGTGTAATTTCTCCCGTAAAGGTATATTATTTTGTTAAATATAAGCTCGTTGGTAACGGATATTTTTGATTTTATAACATTTATTAAGACTAACAGTTAATGTTATTAAATTTATGCATTTCGTTCAAAGAGAATTGCATAAATTTTGAAAATTATAGAACATTGAACGTTTTCATAATCCATTTATTTTTAATGCACAAAAATTGTTCGAGTACTAATGGGTAAACTTTTTCGTCGCCAACGGTACTGTAAATGGCGACTTAATTTAAATTATTATACTAAAATACTATAACGTCATTTTTTTATGATACTTTTAGCAATTCCCCATTACAATAAGCTAAAATACAAAGGGAGTGTGAATGGGACTGCTGGAGCGGGTAGGCCTAGACCTAGACAAACATACATACATACATATGATCACGTCTTTATCCCTAGCGGGGAAGACAGAGCCACCAGTCTTGAAAAGACTGATAGCTACGCTCAGCTGTTTGGCTTAGTGATAGAAATGAGATTCTAATAGTGACAGTTTGCTAGCCCATCGCCTAAAATATTAATCCCAAGTTTATATGCCTATCCCTTGGTTTACGATATCCGTGGGAAAGAGATGGGTGGATGAGTGGTCCTATTCTTTTTTTTAATGGTGCCTGGAACCACACGGCCTAGACGAACCTTGGTCAAATCGGAGAAGTTCCGGCAAAAGATCAGGTCAAGAGTACCCGATACCGACGAGCTTGCATGAAGAGAGTTATGAATGAAACGAAAGAAGTATGCAGGGATCGTAGCAAGTGGAAAGATGTGGTCTCTGCCTACCCCTTCGGGAAATAGGCGTGATTTTATGTTCGTATGTATGTATGTTCTTAATGAGTCTTTGCTAGGGGTTTATCGTAAAATCTATTGAGGTTAATTGCCTATCATTTTACCTGACATTATGATTGGCCGTCGTGGGACCCAGCGTTTGCGCTTGAGTGCCTTTACACCTATCAAATTATGAAAACTGCACACGAACACGTATTTCCCTTACGGGGTAGACATACCCAAAGATTTAAACACTCGGAAACAACTTTTATTTATTTATTTACATTGTGTGTCTTATTTACGTTACTTTCATCAAAATACATACATGTAGTCACGTCTATATCCCTTGCGGGGTAGACAGAGCTAACAGGCTTGAAAAGATTAGGCCATGTTCAGCTGTTTGGTTTAATGATAGAACTGACATTTATTTACATTGTCAGAATATTATGTAACGATAAAATTTTCAAATGACTTTTAATTCATTGTATGTATGTATATGTCGTGAGTTAACCGACACTAATCATGTCAATAAAAATAACTCGTTTGTTTTAATTATTTTTAAGGTTCCGAGAAAGCTGCTCTTTGCCTTCATTTATAATTTGTAATTTTTTACTTACACATTTCTTTTTTTTAAATTTCCGTTGCTTTTTTAAGTCTATGATTGGATAACGAAGGTCACGTATTGCTTCTTAAATTTAGAATTTTCGAATTATATTTTTTTTATTTACTTATGCAAATTCAGAAAGTGCAATTTCCGGCTGCGCAGTATCCAATTTTCGTGACAAAAGGATCAAAGTGGCCTGCGAGACTTTCTGAGTCTATTAGCTCTGTCTAACCCGAAATGTATATAGATGTTATAGGAGGTCATTGAGTGCAAAATGACTTACAACTAGCTCATGAAAATAAAAAAAATGTTTCTCTACCGATGACGCCGTGTTTGTAATGGTTTGTTTGTTAAAAACCATTGAAGGATTAATGATTTTTAATTCAAAATTGTATTGCCAGCCGGCAAAGCTATCAAGATTATGTTCAGCGAAATCTGATGGTTTGGCTGATGATAATGATTCGATTCTCAATTCCAACATTAAGCCATACAGCTAAACGTGGCCTTTCAGTCTTCGATTCTGTCTACCCCGCAAGGAATATAAACATGACTACGATATGTACATATGTAAAAAACAAAAAGCCTTTTCACGATAAAACCACGTTTAAATTTCGAACGTGGGTAATTAGTGCGCGGCGACCGACATAGATTAATAGCTGGCCGTCTGAAGTTCCCAACTACTCGTTCAAATTGATTATCCGGCCCCCGTATTTGAATAGTTGCTAAACGGCCCGTTTGATCCCGTGTGGTAGGGAATGCCTGTCATGTAGGTACGGATGACCTTCAGAACTTGTCGAAAACAATGCGGGCGCATGCGACTATTTTGATTTAATTTTCTTCTTTAAATTTTCATGTGAAGGTTTTTTTGGAAATAATTCAAAGAAGTGTATATATAAGTGTGTGTGCCGTGTGGTTCCCGGCACCATTAGAAAAAAGAATAGGACCACTCCATCTCTTTCCCATTAATGTCGTAAAAGGCGACTAAGGGATAGGTATGCTTTTAAACTTGGGATTCTTCTTTTAGGCGACATGTTAGCAACCTGTCACTATTTGAATCTCAATTCTATCATTAAGCCAAACAGCTGAACGTGGCCTATCAGTCTTTTTAAGACTGTTGGCTCTGTCTACCCCGCAAGTGATATAGACGTGATCATATGTATGTATGTATGTATGTAAGTGTATATAAGTTGTGGTAAAGATTCCACGTGCTCTAATCTCAACTAAAAAAATGACAATCGACAAGCGGAAGAGCCGTCGTCAAAGCGAGAGTCATAGATAATTTTTTCTCTAGATGGAGTGGTACCATACAATTATGGTTTCAAAAAGAGGGCACTATTTGTATTCTAGCTGTATGATAGGGTATCTAGTGGTATGATAATCTAAGGCGTGAGAGATTCGTAATCTATACTAATATTATAAAGCTGAAGAGTTTGTTTGTATGTTTGAACGCGCTAAACTCAGGAACTACTGGTTCGAATTGAAAAATCTATTTTTGTGTTGAATAGACCATTTATCGAGGAAAGCTTAAAACTATATAATATCACGCTGCAACTTTTAGGGACGAAGAAATAATGGAACATGTGAAAAAAAATACGGGAAAAATTATTCATCCTTGAGGGCTTCAATGATGCCCAAAATAACTATTCCATGCGGACAAAGTCGCGGGCACAGCTAGTATATAGTAGAAAGGGACTGTATTGAGAAAGTCAGGTTTTTGCATGGCACCAAAAAATACATGTCCGTTGTAAAAATGTACATCACAACGTTTAATCACTTTAGAGTCGTGTTAAAAACTAAATTTGTACTCATAGTCAGTAAACTAATTAATTTAACTCGCTTGTTAAAAGAAATTTAAAGTGAGTTAGTTAATCATTTAATTAACGGTGGAATTCTGCCTGAAATGAAAGAAACAAAGAAAACTTTTTTAAATGGCAAAGTGGTAGTTTCATACTAAGAAGTTGGAGATGTCATGGAGTAAATGATCGTTATCAAAATATAACTAATGATTGTATTTTTCTTAAAAAGTTCATTCATTTATAACCTTTTTTTATTTTCATGTCGACGGCAAAATATCGTTACTGTGATAATAATAGAAATTTCTAAAAAAAAAAAACGCATTAGGTACTACAAACTTTCAGCGTTGCTTAAAAACTAGTAAATTATTTCAGCTGTCAAAACTTGTCTGTCTTGCGGTCTCGTAAACAATGCTCGATGATTAGGTTTGTTGAAAGCAAAGATTAGGGTTCAGTTCCACAGAATACAAATTAAAAATATTGTTTTTTTAATAGACAGTCTTCTTCTGACGGCCTCTGTGGCGCAGCGCAGGTAGTACGCTTGTCTGTGACATCGTAGGTCCCGGGTTCGAATCCCGGCCAGGGCATGATGAGAAAGGAACTTTTTTTGATTGGCCTGTGTCTTGGATTTGATTGGCTTGTTTATCTATATAAGTATTTATTATAAAATATAGTATCGTGGAGTTAGTATCTTGTAACACAAGTCTCGAACTTACTTCGATGCTAACTCAATCAGTGTTATTTCTCCCTATCCGTATACATTTATTTATTTATTTATTCTCAGCATATCAGCGTCCACTGTTGAGCATAGTCTTTTCCTTGCCTTTCCAATATTTAGATGCGGCGGGTTTAGTCCAGCTTCCGTAGCATTGCACGCGCGACGCCATTTTTATCGCGCGATAAACTATCGCTATCTCGTTCTCGTCAGGTCGGCCTGCAGTCTTTTCAATGTTCAAATTCCCACCCTTGTTCTTCCTGTCCGTTCCTTGTATCTACGTATCGCCATAAATTATTTTCTGGCGCCATTCCTCGCCATATCTGCGTCAGATATGTCCAGCCCAACGATATTTGACTGTCAATCAGACACTCGACAACGCCAGATTTACAAATAGCTATACTTATTATTTTTGCGTGTTCATTTCATACTTTGAGGTCTGTATCCCGCTTAAAAGAGAGAGAGTATTACCCATACTATAATGCTCAATAATAAATTAATATGATAATTAAATTATGTGTTCATAATGAATTCAAAACATCCGCAGTATATGTTGTTCAAATATACGGAACTTATTTCACGATATTTTTTATCGTAAGCGCAAACGATAGCTATAATAGCGTGCGTGATGTCGGATGAGCATTTCTCATTTGTACTGCGGGGTCATCGACCGCAGCACGCCAGGCTGTACCACCGACTCTATTCGCTTTTTAGATCTGTGGAAAAAATAAGACGATTGTAATTTACATTTTTAGTTAAGTACTTATCTATGTAGCTACTTATATACATATATAGCCGAACGGGTCCTTCCAGTCTTACGAGTATCGAGACTGCTCTGTCTATCCCGCAAGGACTATAGACGTGATTATATTTATGCATGTATTTATTACGGCGTGTTATTTGAGTCTTATCCCAAAGAAACATCAATAATAAATTTAGTACTTATTTATATGTCTAGACTAGCTTTCACACGCGGCTTGAAAGTGAACTATGTCCATCTCCGTATTCCACACTATATTGTATGTAAAAATTCATGGAAATGGGTTCAGTGGTTTGAAATGAAAGACGGACAAATAAATACACAAATTACAATATTTTTTCCAGTTTTGTAACAACTTTGGAGCTTAGCGAAAAGAAATATCAAAGTTTCTTTTTACTGACGTTTGAACGATATCTATTTATGTAGTTTATGACAGGATAGATTACGACTTTTTCGTACGAAAAGGTAGAGGAAATTTTTCGTGGGCAAAAAATACTATTTTCAAGTAATTCTATTAAGCTGAATAAAGTATTTTACACTCCTTGTGTACATTTAATTTTTACTTATTGAAAACGATTAAAATTACTCCATCGTATGTCCTTAAGTCCAGACATACATACATAAACTCACGCCTCTTTCCCGGAGGGGTAGGCAGAGACTACCTCTTTCCACTTGCCACGATCCCTGCATACATAGTATAATAAGTCCAGACGATACAAAAATTAATCATGACTCTCTGTGACCTCACAATAATTTCGTTTAAAAGAGTTGTTTAAAAAATTAGTTAAAAGAATTTCCAGAAAAACGGGCATTGGAATTTTAAATTAATTTTACGCAGAATCGCCAAATTTGCTTTTTCCAATTAGCATTTTCCGAGCTTATCCTTAATTTGTCTGATGTCAGATTGCGATCAAAAAATGACAAACAGCAATAATTGAAATTAAATGCAGATATATGTATGAGACAATGTTGCTAACAACATTTTTAGCTACATGCAATTTGATAGGTTGGCATATGATGTACGAAATAAATTGGTACGAGTACTTTACATAATGAGGCTCGGGATTTTCATTAAGGCGATAGGTTATCAACTTGTCAATATCTTATTTTAATTACTTGCTATAATATACTCGTAGCTGAAGGTGGCCTTTGCGTTTTGTGATTATTGACTCTATCTTACCTGTAAAACGTATCATAACGTCATGGACGGCCTCTGTGGCGCAGCGGTAGTACGCTTGCCTGTGACACCGGGGGTCCCGGGTTCGAATCCCGGCCAGGGCATGATGAGAAAAGAACTTTTTCTGATTGGCCTGGGTCTTGGATGTTTATCTATATAAGTATTTATTATAAAATATAGTATCGTTGAGTTAGTATCTCGTAACACAAGTGTCAAACTTACTTCGAGGCTAACTCAATCTGTGTAATTTGTCCCGTATATATTTATTTATATTTATTTAACGTTACGTGACGTGACGTGATGTGAGATGAGGTGACGTGACGTGAACTGACGTGACGTGACGTGAGGTGACGTGAACTGACGTGACGTGACGTGATGTGACATGACGTGACGTGAAGTGAACTGACGTGACATGACATGACGTGACGTGACGTGACATGTCGTGACGTGACGTGACGTGACGTGACGTGACGTATCCCTTGCGGGGTAGACAGAGCCAACAGTCGTCAAAAGACTGAAAGGCCAAGTTTAGCTTTTTAATCAGTCCATGAAAGAAGAATGATGTCCGCTTAGCAACATACAATTAAAAGACAGACATACAATCGAGAAGGTGCAAAAGAAACGAGTTTTCGTAGTAACACACTATCACTGGTATATTTGCCTACCCCGACATGTTACTCTGTCAATATGTTAATAGATTGATTAATAATGTTGTCGTATAGCTTATTTGATTTGTCGCCAGTCTCAATAGCGGCGCCTGTGGACCGCTCTTGTTGAGTTAGATCACGCCTTTTTTCTAGACGGATAGGCAGAGACTACATCTTGACACTTGCCGCGATTATAGATTCTTTTTTGCATGTAGCTCGTCGACTTAAAAAATCTGCCCTGATACCAGAATGCCACTTCCGTTGAAAAAAGAAAATGTAACGGGAGCGAGGTTGCAGGCTCGACCATAGTTACGGTACCAACCACCGAATCTAATATAATTTCTCAAAATTCACTTAATTTCGACCTTGAAGTGGTCTACATAGAAATTTCACCATCTATACTAATATTATAAAGCTGAAGAGTTTGTTTGTTTGATCGCGCTTATCTCAGGAACTACTGATTCGAATTAAAAAATTATTTTTGTGTTGAATAGACCATTTATCGGGAAAGGCTTTAGGCTATATAACATTACGCTGCAACTATTAGGAGCGAAGAAATAATGGCGAAAAAAAAACGGAGAAAATTATTCATCCTTGAGGGCTTCAATGATGCCCAAAATAACTATTCCACGCGGACGAAGTCGCAGGCACAGCTAGTATAAAATAATAAACAGACCAAGAAAAGTATTGAAAGTGCAGATTATTAAAGTTTACGACGAACTACTACGAGTGTTTCAATACTTTCGATACAACTTCGTATAGCTTCCCAAAGTTCCCAGTGGTACCTCTTTTAATATATTTTCCAATTTCCTATACTTTGACTTTAGCAGTTTCATTTTACAATTTCCTATTTCACTATAATGGTATCCCAGATGCGAGTATGCACTATGTTATAAAGCCTTTCTAAAAGTTCTTTGTTAATGTCAATCAAGAAAAGGCTTATCAACTTGGAATTCATCTTTCAGGCGATGGGCTAGCAGCCTGTCGCTATGTTTGATGCATTAATTCATTTACTTGAATGTTTTGTCATTATTGGCTTTGTCTACCCCGTAAGGAATAGAAATATAATATATAAGTGTGTATGTTAAGTGTTAGAAATACATAAAATATAAGATACTATTCACTTATTTCATAGTTTTTTTGATCACGATTAATAATGCTATTGTTTGCCATTAAGAACCAAATAATGAAGAAGAAATCGGATAAAAAAGATATACATTCATTCATATACATTGACAAATTATATTATTATTTTTTTTCAGAGAAAATTTTGAGATGTTAATTTCTGATGTCGTAAATGATGTTCAAATAATCCCGAAAGGTTCGTGCAATCCCACGCAAAATTCCTGGTTACAGCGACCAAACATGGATTACCATAGAAAAATAAGGTTTTCTAAATAAAGAACTGCCAACCCAAGGCGGTTGCCGATTTAACACTTTTTTTTCATTTATTGTGGCACAAACAGTTAAAAATACAGATAGTATTACAAAAACAGTAAACAATATAGTAGACCAAACAGTGCCGATTATGTTTATGATTATTTATGTTTTTGATTATAGGCAATAGTTTGTTCAACAAAATGGTAAGGCAAAGTATGTTGGCCAGACTGTTTAGTCGCGTGTTGCCTCATACGTAGACCAATTATCGGTTACAAATTCGAATATAGAGGTCGTCTTATATTAAAAAAAAAATTAATTATTATCCTCTTTATTTATTATCCTCTTTACAAAGATCAATACTTAAGCTAACTTAACTATTTATAGCTAAATGGTTTTTAATGATCTTTGTGGGAAGGCTAGTTCCTGAAAAAGATTCGTTCGAACCTGAACTACAGGTAACTAGGCCACCCCTCTCGGATTTCAATACCCTGGCTAACAGAACAACATAACATACAGAAAAAATAAAAGTAAATAAATGCACAGAGAGTTATAGATATAAATATATAAGAAAATGTATACGAGACAAATAACACAGTTCGAGTTAGCCTCGAAGTAAGTTTGAAACTGGAGAAATGGAAAGATGGAGATGAATTGCAATCCCGGATCTAGATATATATATTTTTGAATTTTTGAATTTTGAATTTTATCATGTGAAAAGGTATTGTGAGAGCTGTATGCTGATAACTGGATCTGGCGCAAGACAGATCGATAGTTTAATATTATTGGGTCGTCCTGTCCCAGTTTAGTTAGTTAGTGTTAAAAAGAAAACTCAATCAACCCTAAAAAAACATTTGTGATTAATATTTTTCAACAGTGGAGAGAAAAACAATTATATGGCTAACCGCCCCGGATGGTACCTGGTTCAAAAGATATCCATAGCCATCCAAAGAGGAAACGCAGCTAGTATGATGTACCTTTGAGCCGGGTATGGAGAATTTTTGATTGATTGAAGTTTTTAAGATTTTACAGCAATTCGCTTGATTTAAACTTTGCATTTTTCGTGGTCTGTGAATGAGACTTTTACTATAGTTTACCTTCCGTGCAACATCATCACTACATAGTATAAAACAAAGTCGCCCATTTTGTCTGTAGTCCCTTCGTATGCATAAAACTTTAAAACTACGCAACGGATTTTGATGCGGTTTTCACTAATAGAAAGAGTATTTTCTCCGACAGGTTTTTATATATAATTGAAATACATTGAAACTATATTAGCTGAGTTATAGCGATTTATGACCAAGAAGTCAGAAAAAAAATCTAATTGAAGATTGCATTTGTGCGTGCGCCGCTTATACCGTTGGATACAAGTAAGAACAATGTATAGCAAAAACATTGGTCTTTATTAGTTCTACAAAAAAGTCCGCGATGACATATATCCAGCTTTTTTATTTAAGTCACAAAAACTACTTTTCTGTATTAAAAAAACATTTAATTCGTTGGGTGATGTTTAACTGGTGATATAACCAATAATACATATACCCTTATCAAAAAAAGTAAGTTCATCATCACGAGCATTTAATTTAGATTATTTTTGCAGTTTACAGTGTGTTATTTAGACATATAGTTTAGGAGATATCACGATATTAGTATTGCGGCACGGTACGGGCCGGCCGCGGCGGCGGGGGCAGCGTCCCTATAAGTACAATCTAATACATAAAAAAAGTAAAGAAAAAAAAAAAAAAAAGGAAAATAAAAAAAAATAACATGTATATCTACCTACAGGTAGTTTTTAATTGTAGATAGTCTTTAATTTTAAATATATGGGAAACCTTTCTCATCGTTAAAATGAAAATGTATGTATACCTTATATTATATTTCAAAAAATGTAGACAAAGTTAATCTTCTAAAAATAAATGTAAATAAAAAATAAGTAAAAGTAATAAAATGTAGAATGTAAATAATTTAAAAAGTAAACAAGAAAATAATAGTTAGATGTATATAACAAAAGTAGGTAAGTACATAAAAAAAAACCAAAAAATATAAAAAAAACGGTACATAAAAAATAAATAATATTAAAAAGTAGGTACTACGACTTTGATCTATACATATAAGACAAAAAAAAATCTGTACATTACTTAAATATTTTTTCCAAAAACTGATAGGGGGGGCGATCAAAGAAGAGTCACAGAAACCAAAAAACATTTTAATATTTTAAACGCGGTTAAGGGAAAGAGAAGTTATTGTGAATTGAAAATTAGTATCCAATATGTGTTGGTGCGTTGACTGTATTTGTCGAAGTAGCGGGATACACGCAAACGAAGTTGCGCGGGTCAGCTAGTGTACTATAAAATTTTGATGATAACAGGTACCTATTATCATCATTTTATAACTCATGCCTTCCATTAACACTTTTGTGTTAATTTGGTTTGGTGACTTGCATTGGCAGGTTTCAATGTCATTACTATGATGTCATTATCTTGTGATGGTATTCGGAAAAAATCTAAAATATTGACGAACAAGTTTGTAGTGTGATTAAAGAATGGTTTATTCGCGTCTAACATTTGCTTTTCATTTTTAAGATGTATTCTTTACTAGAGACCGCCCGCGACTTCGTCCGCATGGAAACCCTATTAATCCCGCGGGAACTCTGGGATAAAAAGTAGCCTATATGTTATTCTGGGTCTTCAGCTACTTAGGTACATACCAAATTTAATCGTTATCGGTTCAGTAGTTTTTGCGCGAAAGAGTAACAAACATCCATACTGACATCCTGACATTCCTCTGATTGACTCTCAAACTTTCGCATTTATAATATTAGTTGGATATTTTAAATGCACTTCTACTAAAATAAACTTCTTTGGTTGAAAAGTCTCGCCACTATAATATTTTGTCTAACAATAAAAAAGGAAATATTTTGTACAGACATTTTATGTTCAAATGATTATTTACGTGTTCATCAATAATAAGTTTAAATACAAACAAACTAAACCGTATAACGTAAGATTGAATCCAGTCTCAAATAAATAAGAATTGATTGCATTAAACACTCAGCGGTATTGGAAAGTTGAACAAGTAATTTGCGAATTGTTTTCGAGATACAGAAAACGTCAGAAAATTAAACTAAGTCGGTAACATTACCAGCCGTTTAATTTTCCCGCTCGATGGAGTTGCTCATCGATTTGGTATTAAAGGGAAAAGTTTTTATCTAATTTTGGATCTGCTTTTGAAAGTTCCGTGGCCCACGAAGAATCTTTATATGTATGTATGTATATCTTTATATCTTTGATGTTTCTCCGCCTGTCTGTTTGTCAGGAAATAGTTTTAGATACGTTCCCATCATTAAAAATTTACCTATCAAAGAAACTTCCTTAGAAACGTCCTTAGTTACACATGGAATTCTAACTTTATTATATTCGTGCCGTGTGGTTCCCGGCACCTATAGAAAAAAGACCACTCCATCTCTTGCCCATGGATGTCGTAAAAGGCGACTAAGGTATAGGCGAACTAGAGATTCTTCTTTAAGGGAATAGGCTAGCAACATGTCACTATTTGAATCTCAATTCTATCATTAAGCCAAACAGTTGAACGTGGCCTACCAGTGTTTTCAAGACTGTTGGCTTTGTCTACCCCGCAGGGGATATAGATGAATGGCATTCTACCCTACGTATTTTTTTCTTTTCATAATACTGAACAGTTTTACCTCCGATAACATAAAATTACTGTGGTTTACGGATAGACAGATGGATATGACGAAATTATTTGTATAACAGTATTTCTTACGAACTACGGAACGTTAAAAAGGAAATCTAAAATAACAGAAATAAAATATTACAAAGCTGAACGTGGCCTTTCAGTATTTGAAGACTGTTGGCTCTGTATACACCGCGTGAGATATAGACGTGATTATATGTATGTATGTAAATATGTAAGCAGTCCAATTAGAGATTTTTGAGTAGGGCTAAGTCCAGACAGTCCAAAACAGTCAACTTCTTTCGACTTAGATAACGATGATCTTTTTTACTTAGGCATATTTTGAATATATCGATACAAATCGTTCACAAATGTGATTTGATTGACGATACTAATTACGATTAAAATCTATGGAGTACAGATTAAAATCAAATCAAATATCAATTATTATTCCAATTTGCTCACAATTGTTAATTGAATATTGTTTTCCAAAATTGAAAGAGGATAGACTTCAATTATATTTTGTTTTGTTCCAGAACTCTCAACTATTATAGAAGGCCTTTAATTTGAGATGGAGCGTCCCATTCATATTGTAAGGACATTAATGTATTTACATGAAGATGGTGTCCAATCGAACAAATGTGTCTTTGATCGTGCGTCTTGCTTAGCTACATAAATGCTTAGCATGTTGAGCATTACACAGATACTGAGAGAATCATCATAATATTTAGAAATTTCAAAAATTGGCGTTGTTGTAAAGAAAAATTGTACCTTTTACCACTTATATTACACCCGAAATTTTCCTTTGTCAATCTTACACAAATTTAACACACGAGACTTATGCACATTCTTTTTCTACGATAGTGATAAACGGGTCCATCTTAGTATTTTATATCTATGGCTGTAATATAAATTTGTAGGGATCGGAATCAATGACAGTTGTAAACTAATTTAAATATTTCATCTGAGGCTGGTATTTGCTAATAGCAACTATAAATGAAATATAAACATTGCTGTTAACACTAATTACATTTTATTATTAATTACATCTTTTAATTGAAACAACGATCACATAAAGTCAAACTTCTTAATATTATAAATGCAAAAGTTTATGACAATCTTTTAAGTAATTGTTTAAAAGATTTTTCGTTTCTCGCAAAATTACATTATCATTACCTCTCGATAGATCATATCAAAAGAAAGAAGTATGCAGGGATCGTGGCAAGTCGAAAGATGTTAGAAGTGTCTGCCTACCCGTCCGAGAAAGAGGCGTGATTTTATGTATGTACATATAACACATAAACTATGATGTCATTATTTCATTTCAAAATCAGGCCTTTTTGAAATAAACGAAATATTTTTTTTCAGGATTTTTTTTATGTTCTTTGCGTTCGGGGTCCGATATGCGGAAGAACGTCAAACCTATGGCACTCTATACTTCTCTAGGATTCCTTGAATAGGTATTAAAGCACGATGCCGTAAGATTGATTTAAGAGACATTTTGATCCACTTGTTTTCCTAAACAAACAAGGAACAATTGAAATTTGGGTCGCGAGCCACTCCGCGTTCCCGGAATTTCATGAAAAAGATGTTAATTTTTTTACGCGCCGATAAAATGCTACTTATGTCGCCAGCTGTGACCAAGGCAGGCGACGATCTTGTTCCGAGAATATTCTCCACATTTTTTTTATTAAACGTCGTTTCTAAGTATATATTTGCACTGTGCCGTGTGGTTCCTGGCACCAATACAAAAATAATAGGATCACTCCATCTCTTTCCCATGGATGTCGTAAAAGGCGACTAAGGGAAAGACTTGTAAACTTGCGATTTTTTTTAGCTACCTGTATATTTGAATTTCTATTTAAATCTCAATTCTATCATTAAGCCAAACAGTTAAATGTGGCCTGTCAGTCTCTTCAAGACTCTTGGTTCTGTCTACCCACAAGGGATATTGACTTGATTATATTTATGTATTTTGATGAAAGTAACGTTCTTCATAGAGCAAATAAAAGAGAACACATAGACAGCATAAAAAAATTGTTTTGAATTTAATTTGTTAACAATTTCACTACAATTTGTTAATATTTTTACTACAAATTTTCTTTTTTAAAAATACAACACGACTGAAAGATGTTGCACATTTGTCAACATTCTGCATCACTAAATTTCTCTGTTAGCGTCGTAAATTAAAAAGCGAGAAAAATCTGAAATAGCATTTTAACAATAAAATTGTTGCGAATGTTGGACATTCCGCGAAAATTAATTTCGCAAAGTGTGCTTAGTATTTTATTTCTTGGGAACGACCAATTTATTTTATTGCAACTTGAAATATTTTATTTTTGTGGATTTAAAGTGAAAAATTTTGATGGTGATCTGACAGATATTGTTTTTTGTTTTTTTTTTTTTTTTAAATCTAATCGGCGAACCAATTAGTTTAAAGGTCGCTGTGCAAATTTAAGTTATTTTTATAATACAAATATTTTTGGGAACAATTTAAAAGATTATTGTGATATTTTTGTCTTGGTGTTAGATTTTCCGTTTTATCAATATAAAAAAAATTAAGCGACTTTTCTTGATGACCTGACTCTCTTCTTTCTCTGTCTCATCAAAGAGTTATTACTTAATAGACGTCGGGAAACGCCACAGTGTAGTTTATTTTGTCAGTTTTAACACTTGTTCTTTATAAATGGCAGTAAAAGTAAATTTTACAGTCAATAAATAATGAATTGCATGAAAGTTTTGATTTAAATAAAGTGAAGAATGAAGAGTTTGTATTTGACTCTAACATACATTTGTCACATCTTTAATCCACACGACGTAGACAGTTTCTGCCTTGAGAGACTGTCAAAAAGTCGAAATCATGTTCAAAACAGCGTTAATCCAGCAACTTACATATAAACAAGCAGCCATACACTAGACAGGCAATATATATATATATATATTCGTATTAGTTTCTGTTTGTTTAACTTAAAAGCTTTTAACCTTAAGCAGTCGAGTCGAATGCCCGACAAATTCGAACCTACGACATCAAACCGTATTTTATTCCCAAGTTTAGAACTACCAGCACTTAGAACTTTACAACTGGAGCTTTCGTCGTGACAATCGACGTTTAAGAGCTTTCCTGAAAGAGTTCTCTTTATGTTTTCGAGTAAAACGGCAATAGACACACGGAAAGTTGACGATCAAGATACTAATCGAATCCCATATGTACAGGAGGCTATATCTGTAAAAATAAATGTATGTACTTTGATAGATGAACAGGTTCAAATCATATTGTGACCATACCAATGACTATTTCCTTTGTTATGTAATTAGTTTGTATTTACGGTCATGAAAAACATCGTGACTAAACTTACACATTTCATGCAAGATGCATACATACATACATACATAAAATCACGCCTCTTTCCCGGAGGGGTAGGCAGAGACTACCTCTTTCCACTTGCCACGATCTCTGCATACTTCTTTCGCTTCGTCCACATTCATAACTCTCTTCATACAAGCTCGGCGGTTTCGGGTACTTTTGACCTGACCCTTTACCAGGACGTCCTTAATTTGATCAAGATACGTTCGTCTAGGTCTTCCCACTCCGACCTTTCCCTCCACACTCTCCTTGTATATCTGCTTAGTCAACCTGCTTTCATTCATCCTCTCCACATGACCGAACCATCTTAACATACCCTTTTCTATTCCTGTAACTACATCTTCTTTCACATCACAACATTCCCTTATCACGCTGTTCCTTATCCTGTCACTCAATTTCACACCCATCATACTCCTTAACGCTCTCATTTCCACTGCATTTATTCTGCTTTCATGCTTCTTTTGCCATACCCAACTTTCACTCCCATACATTAATGTCGGGACCAACACGCCCCTGTGCACAGCCAGTCGAGCCTTTTTGGATAGTTTCTGACTGCTCATAAAGGCATGCAAAGCTCCATTCACCATGTTCCCGGCGTTCACTCTCCTTTCAATATCACTATCATACTTGCCATCTGATGTAAACTTTGATCCTAGATATACAAACTCTTTCACTTGCTCCACTTTTTCTCCTCCAATCAAAATATTACATGCTGTCATTTCTTTCTCCATTTCAAAAACCAGTGTTTTAGTTTTACTTACGTTCACTTTCATTCCTTTCTCTTTTAAAGCTTCATGCATACAGTTTACCATCTCCTGTAACTCCTCCGCTGATGACGCCAGTATAACCTGATCGTCGGCATAGAGCAGACATTTGACGAGTAACGAATTCATCCTTAATCCACTTTTAGACTCTTTCAAATCTGTCAGACAGCTATCCATAAATAGGTTGAACAGCCACGGTGACGCAACACATCCTTGCCTAACGCCTTTCTCAATCTTAAACCACTCAGTGTGCGCTCCGTTTATCCTGACACAAGCACTCGAATCCTCATATAAGGATTTCAGTGCTCGTATTAAGAGACTGCTCACCCCATGCATAGAAAGTGCTGACCACAATTCATTCCTCTCAACTCTGTCATAGGCCTTTTCCAGATCTACGAATGTGCAATAGACTTTTTGACTCTTGGCCAAAAACTTTTCGGCTATGCACCGCAAGGAAAAGACCTGATCAGTACATCCCATTCCCTTTCGAAATCCCGCTTGAGCATCCCATATTTTGTCATCAGTTTCATTCCTGACTCTATTAATCAATACCTTAGCATACAATTTGCCGACGACGCTAAGCAGGCTTATACCACGATAATTTTTGCAGTCCAGCTGTGACCCTTTTCCTTTGTAAAGTGGCACGATAACAGCCTTACACCAATCTTTTGGTACTCGGCCGCTTCTCCAACACAAATTGAAAAGGCAGTACAACTGACTAGCTACTACGCCTTTTCCTGCTTTAAGCATCTCGACCGACACTCTATCACACCCAGCAGCCTTTCCCGCTTTCATACTCTTAAGTGCTTCCACAATTTCGAACATTTCAATTTCGCCTTCCATCTCATTCTCTTTTTCTTCGCTATAGCAGAAATCTTTCTTATTTCCTTCCTTTTTTTCAAATAAACTTTCAAAATAGTCCTTCCATATCTTTAGTACACATTCTTCTCCTTTCACAACGCTACCATCCTGGCATCTGATCCTAGTCAGCTCTCTGGTTATAGTATTTCCTCGGGCTGACCTTACGGATTTCCAGAATACTTTCAGATTTGACTGAAAGTCTTCTGATAGCCTTTTATCAAAATCCTCTTTATACTCTTCTTTCTTTCTAATCACAGCTTTCTTAACCAAATCTTTCATTTTCTTATATTCCTTACGTGCTTCATTCACATCTTCATCTATAACCTCTTGCATTCTTAAGTTAGCTTTTGCTGCTAACAAATCCAGCCATGCTTTCTTCTTTAATCGCACAAGTTCTTGCACATCTTTACTCATCCACGCATTTTTGTGATTTTTTCCTTTCCTTCTTCTACTTACACCACACACTTCAACAGCTACTTTCACAATTCTTTCTTTAAATTCCTTCCATCCATCTTCAATATCGCTCATTTCCTCTAAATCTTCAAATTCATCCTTCAGTCTATTAATATACTTCTTACCTACATCCATATCTTGCAAATTTTCTACTTTTACTCTTTCCAAAGCGCTGGTTTGCTCCCTTACCCTGTGCCGCCAGCGATTGAAGATACCCCTTATCCGGGATATCACCAGTAAATGGTCCGAGTCAATGCCAGCACCGCGATATGCACGGGTATCCAGCACTTTGTTCTTCAATCTTTCATCTACAATCACAAAGTCTATCATACTTTTTAAAATACCTTCCACTCTTGTGTAGGTGTGGATCTCTTTATGTTGAAACATTGAGTTCGACACAAAAAGATCCCACTCTAGACAAATTTCTAATACACTTATTCCATTATCATTCACCTTTTCGTCACCAAACGCACCAAGCACCTTTTCATATCCATCACGCTTTACACCCACCCATCCATTAAAATCACCTAACATAATAATCTTCTCATTTGGCTTGGTAACTTTCAATACTTCTCTTACACTATTCCAGAACTCCTCGTTTTCGCTTTTTGCTGATGTTGTACCCCTCGAACCCACATCCCAAGGTGCATAAACACCTAGAACGAAGATCCGAGTGATTCCAACTTTCAGCCTAATCCATAGAAGACGAGGGCTGACACACTCATACTCATTCACGCACTCAGCCATTCGTGCAGAAAGAATTAGACCGACCCCTTGACAGCCTCGGCTGGTACTGGAAATTCCAGACCAATACGCCGTGTAAGGGCCGTGCTGCGTCGCGTCGCATCCTTTCCGCTTCGTTTCATTCACGCACAACACATCCAAACGTCTTTCATCCATCATCTGGCATACTTCCTCAATCTTATCCTTCATTCCTCCTCTTACATTCATCGTCGCAAAGCGGCTTTCAGCAGACCGCATACCGCTCCCGCCGGGAACGAGACGTGATGGGGTGCGGACACCATCGCCGCCATCTAGGTGCTCTTTCAAAAAATTTGCATCCATGCGATTCCCACGAGACGCTAGGGAAAAATTTAGTCCGCCCCAGCAGAGCCCCGCATGCCAGGGTAAGGCTAGCCATTACCTGGGGGTCGCCCAACCCCATGGCGGAAGTGGCACGCTCGAGACTAGGCTCGCCCCTAGCCATGCATCCATCGGCGCGGCAGACCTTAGATTGGCAGGGATTTACATTAAAGAGGAATCCCAAGTCTATCCCTTAGTCGGCTCTTACGACATCCGTGGGAAAGAGATGGAGTGGTCCTATTCTTTTGTAATGGAGCCGGGAACCACACGGCATTCGAATTTCGAGATATTGTTTACTATAACCAATAAGTACATCCTATAAATAGGCAGTTCATTATCTTTCTGCTTGAGGAGGCATAAAATTTGTTTTTAAAAACTACATTATCTCAAATGGCAACATTAATAGTTTTTTTTTCCAAGTCTAAATATGTACATATATTATGTTCTAAAAATAATAAACATATTTTATCGATCGTTTCCCTAATGATTTCTTAGAACATTGTCGTCTGCGTCTGCGCACCCAAGGGCGCCGGACGTGAGCCGCTGGCAATTTTATTAACCAAATTACTGTTGTAATCTATATTGTACGTGATACCCGGTTCATTTTGATTGCAAGACACATTCAAAGATTCTGTACTTTTATTACTCATGTTGTTGATTGTATATAAACGGGTTTTTATACAACCACCAATAGAAGTTTCGACTTACAAAACTAATGAGAACCTTTTGAGTCTCTTGAAATAATTTTGGTATTATAAGTGACTTTTGAATAAAGGTCAAAGTAATTTAAATACATCATAAATGTATAAACCGGATCATTGATAACTTTAGATATAAAAACATTGAAACTTATAATTTCGTTTGTTTTTATAGATCATCAATTTGTAGACCTAGTCTTGAGAAGTATCATCATTTAGCAAACGCATGTGTTTTGTTTTACACAATACTTGGGCCTTCCTTGATTGGAAAGAAGAGTTAATTTCGTGAAGGTATTCTAACGTCTTTACTCAAGACGGTCAAAAACAAGAAGTCTTAATACATACGTACAAAGATTAGTAAGATACAGTCTTATATTTAGTTAGGCTTACGGCGTTAGTTTATTCTAGCTGGAAATTTTTCAAGATTTTAAAATAAAACTCCATTTGTTTACATTACATTGCTCGGGGTTAAAAGGAATGTGATTGAATCATATGACTGTATAGTCTATGGAATTTCAAAATGCAAGATGTTATGCAAATATGAACAAATACGCGTAAGATTCCCTTGCAAATATAGCGGCCGCCAGACGTGAGTTGCTTCTGGTGAAAACCTGACCAAATCCAGGGTCATCGACATACCCTACTCTCACGCGAGGCCAAGACGCAACTGGGATATAAAGGCAGAAAGATGATGATGAAATACTTAAATTCTTTTGTCAGTCATCAAACGACCAACCCACCTGTAACTATTTGTGTTTCATTTCACGAGAGCGATGATGGAACTGTTCGCGCATGCTAAATATCTCTGAAAAATATCACGTACAGACAACAAAATCGTCACGTTATTTTCATCAAAAATAAAAAAGAAAACATTAACAATCAATTGCATTTTAGTACAAAAATGTTATGTAATAGTATGATTTGGTTATGTCCGTTTTCACGACGATTTCTGAGTTTTAAGTGTTACCTAAGCAGTACTTAGGGTGTCCCTTAGTAAAAAACCATATTTACCACAGCAAGAGTCATCTAACAATTTGATTGAGCCGTATTCGCTTTATAATGCTAAAAGCATTATTTACCATCAACCTTATTTTCTGTTACGACATTGAAATAAAGGGTATAAGGTATTTTTTTAAAGTTTAACTTTTTTCAGTTTGCTTAGATATACATGGACCCCCTCTGGGATAGAGGCTTTATTTTATGTATGTATAGTATATTTAAAAAAAAACCTTTTCTTTAAAGTATTCGCCTCGTTTTTGCTAACGGTACAATACCGTCAGCCGCAGAAGCCGTCTTCCACCTGTCGGCGTTTCCGAGTAAAAACAGACAAACGAACACACACTTTGTTGTTGTTATCATTCAGACCGCATTTTGGCTGAATGTACGCAATTTGCGTAATCTGTACCCCGGTCTCGGGATCTTTGCATTATTTTGTCAAATTAGATTTGCTCCCGACTTCGCTCGTGTGTAAATATTGACTATTATTTATAATGATGGAATTGAGATTCAAATAGTACATATATATTTTTTAATATTAAAATCTCATATATTAATCTGAACAATGTATTCTCTCGTCCACATTCTATTCTAAATTTGGATGATTGTGAAGTTGACGTTGTTGAAGAAAATGCTGCAGTGCAATTTGTTACCGCTTCTTCTGCACTGACGCCTTGGAAGCAGCAGTAAACTTAGTTTTAAGTAATTTATTTGACGTCAACCAATGTTGTTAAACCATACGTTTTGATAATTATTAAGCGATATGAAGTATCCTATAATAATGATAAATGAATAACGACGGTTGTTAGCTGATGTACTTAGCTGTATTCAATAGATTATATGATAAGTTAAAAACGTTTTTAAGTAAGCAAGACTATGGAGTCGGAAACCATGAAACAAAACAACTTAAGATGTATTTAGATGAAGTTGAATGTGATTCTGTCTGTAAAAATTAAAGATTTAAAAGAAAATGCGATTGCGACGTTTTTTCAAGCCTAGATAGTTAACATAACCACCTGAAGCTATCATCATACATATCATTACGTGGCCTTTCAGTGGCCTTTTTTGCTCTGATTACCTCGTAAGGGAGAAAGACGTGATAAGTATCAGAAAAATCTGATCTGTATTCTGTCCTAGTTAGTCAAAATGTTTTTAACCAAGTATTATACTAAAGTTTTGAGGAGATGAAATTGGGAAAGCAACCCGAAGTATGCGAAATTACCGATACCCTTGAAGTCTAAAACCGATAATTTTTTAAATTGATTGTCTTCAAATTTCAGTTCGTATCTGAAAAGCGCCATAACAATAATTCACCATAATTTTGACACCCATACAATCTGAAACCGCAAATAAAAGAGAAATACCTCATTGAGCAAGAAAGTATAAATTAGGGATTCTTTTCAAACGGAACAGCTATCAATTTTTCGTTTTCATTGCAAATTTGTAGATATTTTCAGACGCCTATAAAGAACTCCCACGGAAGGGAACAAAAGCTCTCGATTAAACCTTTGTTGTAGTAAAAAAGGAAATTATTTGAGGAATTGGTACGAAACTGACGAGCTTGCATGAAGAGAGTTATGAATGTGGATGAAGCGAAAGAAGTATGCAGGGATCGTGGCAATTGGAAAGATGTGGTCTCTGCCTACCCCTCCGGGAAAGAGGCGTGATTTATGTATTGTATGCATTGTCATGAACTGAATTTGTTTTGTACTTAAAGTGGACATGTATGCGCGTATTGAGTTTTAGGATACAAAAAAATACAATACAATAACTCTTTTTGCACCACAATCAATTACAGCAAATATACAATCATCTATTAAAAACATAGCAGCAAAAGGCAACATTATCACTAAAAGCAATCTCTTTCAGGTAACCTGTAAATTGTGTATAAAACTTTACCCAGAGAAAATATAAGCAGGTGGCGCTGAGTTAACTTATAGCCTATTGTCAATATACCTACACAAATATGTTATTAATAATTATAAACCTACATGAACATACCTGAGATAAATCACATACCCAGGATGGAAACTGAACCAGAGTTGTGAGAAGTTACGAAGAAAGAAAATGACAAGATTTTTAAAGCTATTTAGGGTTTCCGCACGCCGAATAGGAATCGGTAAGGCATTCCAAAGCCGTATAGCTTGGGCCGTATAAGATAGGATAAGAAGAGAATTACCAAAAATAGCTACGAAATTCATATTAAGTGTGAACAAGTCTCGAACATGGGAACTTTGAAAGGAAAGATCTAGACGAACAGAACATACCTGTCAATCAGTCAGTTGTCTGGTCAGTTAAGAGTACCCTCAATCGACATAAGGCTCGCAAAAGGCAAGTTATGAATATGGAAGAAGGGAAAGAAGTATGAATTGATTGGACAAGTATGAAATGGTAGTCTGCCTATCTCTTTTGAAAAGAGGCGTGTTTTTTTTGTATGTATTTCGGATTATCATCCTCATGATTCTTTGCGTCTTTTTTGGATAGAAAACCTCCAATGAGCCTTTGGGAGTGAAAGAGCAGGCAATTAATTACGCGCGTAAAAATAGGTTCATTGTATTTAACGGCCTCTGTGTCGCAGCGGTAGTGCGCTTGTCTGTGACACAGGGGGTCCCGGGTTCGAATCCCGGCCAGGGCATGATGAGAAATAAACTTTCTCCGATTAACCTGGGTCTTGGATGTTTATCTATATAAGTATTTATTATAAAATATAGTATCACTGAGTTAGTATCTCGTAACACAAGTTTCGAACTTACTTCGAGGCTAACTCAATCTGTGTAATTTGTCCCGTATATATTTATTGTATTATTTATTGTAAAATATTTTTTTTTTCAGTGACTCACTAAATTTAAAAATAAGCTTTGTCTTCCTCCTCCGGTTACATCCTCACCACTCTGGAGAGCAGCCAGGGTTATGCCCATAAAAAAATCTATAGTATTGTATCACAAAACTACTCCCATCTTACCTTCGCAACTTTGCCGGGAAACCTAATCCATATTAGATCGATCGCGGTTACTCATCCAGTTTCCTGAATGCAAGTTTCATCACTATATTTTCCCTCACCGTAAAAGCATCGGTTAGCACTCAAACTAATGTACATAACTAAGAAAAGAGTTGGTACATCGCCGAGATAGGAATCAAATTTAAAAATAGCCCCCCACCGCAATTAAAAGCCAGTTTGCAAGATCAAAACAAACCGTTTTCTAATCGGTAAGCTACGAGGCGCTGTGAAAATTAAAACATCGTCTACGAGTCGTAGGCGTGCTACGAGCTACACGGTCGTAGCGACCCGTAGTCACTGATAGTCCGTGCTTCAGTCGGCGCGACGCGCTCCAACCGAGTGGATGTGTGGTCCTTGCCGATCTCCGCGCTGAAACTTTTCCGAATACGATTTCGTAAGGATTTTTTTTGTTTGTGAGTTGCATTGTTAGTTCTTTGGAGTTTATGGTGATGTGAGCGGTTTCGAGGAACATTGAGGTAAGTTTTGTTTTTAATTTCATGTATTTTTGAAATAAAGTAGGTATTTTATTAGTTAAAATAATTCTGTTGTGTCTTTCAACATATCTTAATAATTTATTCATCATTATTATTTGAAATGGCGTTCTCATAAAATAAATCTATTATTATATTAAAATATAAGGAAAATTTACCATAAAAGTTTTTCACTGTAACCGTTTAGTAAATCAGTGAATTTCACAACATTTATCTTATATAGCTCATATACTTTTGAAACACGAGAACATCTATTCAAAACAATGAAATAATTAATTCACGTGAACTTCATTCACGTGCAGATAGTATAGTGTTTGCTTGCACCTGTGCAACTATCTTATCAGGCATTAGTTTGTTAGTCGACTAACAATATTAGTCGACTAACATGCGCTGTTTAACTTGGATGGCAACGTGGGATTAGTTTGTTTACACATCTTCTGTCGACTTGATGAGTTTAAACTTTTATGCGGGTAGGACGCGATAACCTGTTCCATAATATTTCCTTTTGTATTTTGTATTTGTGCCGTGTGGTTCCCGGCACCAATATTAAAAAAGAATAGGACCACTCCATCACATTTTCCGTGGAAGTTGTAAGAGGCGACTAAGGGATAGGCTTATAAACTTGGGATTCTTATTTTAGACGATGGGCTAGCAACCTGTCATAATGTGAATCTCAATTCTATCATAAAGCCAAACAGCTGAATGTGGCCTGTCAGTCTCTTTAGGACTGTTGGCTCTGTCTACCGCAAGGCATAAAGACGTGACTATATGTATGTATGTATTTTGTATATCCAAATACACATAAATATATCACTTACGGGATAGATAGAGCCTACATTCGACAGGTAAGAAACTAAAAGGCCACATTTTTTGCATATACAAAGGATGAGACGATACTATTAATCTGACCGACTAACATATCAACACTCCACCCAAATAGACTCTTGTTTTTTTTTAAATTAGTCATGTTTATTTCATTTAAAATTGCACTAAGATGTTATTTTGCGGAACTCCCGTGAGAAGGGAGATTAACAGCATGATTTGCTTTACGCTGGTAATAAAATTATTAAATCGGAACAAATTAATTAATTCAAAAATAAATTGTAGCTATGAAGTTATTTGTAAGCATATAAATTTTCCTTTTCATGGGTGACGTAAAAGGCGACTAAAGAATAGGCTAATAAACTTGGAATTCTTCTTTCAATTATATCAAACTGAACGTGCCCTATCAATCTTTTCAAGACATTTGGCTCTGTCTACCCCGCAAGGGCTATACACGTGATTATATTTATTATAGAAATAAGGAGGCAGGAATATGAAAAGTAATGTATTTGGCAGCTGTCAAAGCAGGCTTATTATTTCTGAACGACTTCAGCGACACGCCGGCACTGAATATCTTTCGCAGATTTTTAATATCAGATTTCATAACAGTTATTGAATATTTTATATGTATAATATATGTGTGTACAATTGTACATATATCAATCAATTTATATATCACCGAAACCGCCAAGCTTTGCATAAAGAGAGTTATGTAATGTGGATGAAGCGAAAGAAGTGTGAAGAGATCGTGGTAATGGAAAGATGTAGTCTCTGCCTACCCCTTCGGGAAAAAGGTGTAATTATATGTATGTTTTCTATCACAGTATGGCTGCAATATACTCGTATTTCGATTGAAATTTTATTTTATAATCTAGTGAAAGATTTCGACAATAGGTAAGTTTTTTTGGAAATTCTCACAAATGATAAGAAATAAATTAGATCTTTATTTATTTATTTATGTACACAAAAATATATAGAAGAATTTACATAGAAATTGAAGTACAAAGGTGCTACTTATTTCAATAGAAATATCTTCTAGTAAACCCGTGACAGTATTTATTCTCGTATAAATGGTAAATTCTTTCACTTTATAATTTTGTCTCAAAACAAAGGTAATGAATATTTTCTACTTTAAACTCTACTTTATAAAAAAAATATATGGAATACTCCGTGCTGTTCCCGACACCAATAGAAAAAAATTTGAACACTTTCTTTCCCGTGGATGTCGTAAAAGGCGACTAAGATATTGTATTTTAAACAGCTGAACATTGCCTATTAGTTTATACAATAACACCGAAGCAGACAAATGTTCCTATTCACGGTCGTAAAAAAATAATATTTTATCTTTATGATAATAAACTGGAGCCGGCCTATCTTTACGACATATATTACGTGTATGTTTGTCTGCTAATCCGTCTATGCTCAAACCCTTCCCAAATAGGCTTACCTTCCGCTAAAGGATTATAGGGGTTTAGTAGGGGTACTTTTATTGAAAAATATGTATTAATAATTAATAAATCTAGGATACTAGTCGATCCATTCTTTCGCTTATTTATTTTGGGTATGGATAAACTCTTTCCTTCACAATGTATTCTCTCGTCCACATTCTATTTTAATTTGGATAATTGTGAAGTTGACGTTGTTGGAGAAAATGCTGCAGTGTAGTTTGTTACCGCTTCTACTGCACTGACGCCTTGGAAGCGGCAGTAAACTTAGTTTTAAGTAATTTATTTGACGTCAACCAATGTTGTGAAACCAAACGTTTTGACAATTATTAAGCGATATGAAGTATCCTATAATTATGAATAAAACTTTTGAATTTGAATTTTCATCGTAGTGTTGTCCTTAGCTGTAGCTAACTATCCCTTACATTGATATAATTCTTTCAGATACCTGTTGAGTGGAAGAAATTCCACCTAGGGATAAGTCCGCCGTTGTCCATTATTGCAATACTATGTTTTCCGTAACTTTGTTACGTACGATAAAGTATTTACAAACAAATACACATAGTGTATTTAAAGCCAGTTTGTAAATTAAGAAATTTTTGATGGACAAATCATACAGATGTTGCTTACCACAGAGTAAATTTAAGACTTGTGTTACGGAATCAAAACTAGCTTCTGCCTGCGCCATTGCTCGTGCACATTGTCATTTATCCTAAAACCTGTCACTATTTGAATCACAATTCTATCATTAAGACATACGGCTGAATTTAACATTTCAGTTTTTTTTTTGGAACTGTTGACTCTGTCACCATTCTATTATTGTATACTCCCCGCAATCTTCTTTCGCTTCATCTTCATTCAGTTATTCCATATCATACATACATACATATAATCACGTCTATATCCCTTGCGGGGTAGACAGAGCCAACGGTCCTGAGCGAACTGATAGGCCACGTTCAGCTATTTGGCTTTAATATGGAGTTGAGATTCGAATAGTGACAAGTTGCTAGCCTATGGCCTAAAAAAAGAATTTCAATTCTCATCCATGGGAAAAAGATGGAGTGGTCCTATTCTTTTTTGTATTGGTGCCGGAACCACACGGCACTGTATTGGTGCCGGGAACCACACGGCATATATTCCATATCAATTTACAAAATCCGCTTTATTTTATAAATAGCAGCAAATAGTATCAGACAAACACAGCAATATTCCTATAAATATCTCAGTTAAAACATATTTAATCCCTTTTGATCGACACATAGCATGCATGGGGCGACGCCGTGGGAGTGTGTCGAGCGGCTTACAATATCATATCTTTCATCACGTATTTCAAAAAATTAAAATATAACAGTACGTACTAGTAAAATAAACTGGATTTGTGAAATTAATTCTGATGTACTTGGGATTGTATGTGGCTTATGGTGTGTGGTTATAGTAGAGTAGATATATTTGTTTTTGTGTATTTCCCTATTAAAGGCGACTAAAGGATGAAATGTGAAAATATCTGATGACTAAGCTCTCGAAATTTCCTAGCCCGCAAGTTGAAAGACGTGATATGTGTATCCCACATTTACTTTTCAATACCTTCTACCTCCTATTCTTTTAGTATTGGTGCCGTGTGGTTCCCGGCACCAATAGCAAAAAGAATAGGACCACTCCATCTCTTTTCCGTGGATTTCGTAAAAGGCGACTAAGTGATAGGTTTATAAACTTGGGATTCTTCCTTTAGGCGGCAGGCTAGAAACCTGTCACTATTTGAATCTCAATTCTATCGTTAGGCCAAGCAGCCGAACGTGGCCTATTAGTCTTTTTAAGACTGTCGGCTCTGCCTACCCGCAAGGGACATAGACGTGATTATAAGTGTGTATGTATGTACCACGTCTTCAACAAGACTATAGACGTATTAATGTTTACGATTCAACGTGTCAACACCATAGCCCGACACAGCCGCGTCTGAGGGTGTAATGAGACCGCAATCGAGGTCGGCCCACCCTCTCATTCACAGCCCGTCCCGATTCCAATCATCCTGCCCTAATTTCATATATTGTGTGCCGGTGATCTAAGTGGAAATGTTGACAAACACTGGACAAGGATACAAGTTTAGGTATTCAGAAAAAAAATCGTTCTGAATTTGAAATATAATTGTAGGATTATTGCCGAATCGGGTCAGGAGTGTTTTTGTATAAAGTTATGTTCTGAATAATGAAGTCTGAAGATGAAAATCTCTTGTCCTTATTATTATTAAATTGAGTATTAGCCACAAAACAGATTAAGTCTTTCAAAATTTTATTGTGAGTAATTTTAGTGACCACTGTTTTAAGAAAGCTTCCATTTGGTGTATAGCGAAAAAAATATATAGAATGTGCCGGCTACTTCTTTTCCCGTGGGAATTGTAAGACTCAATCAAAAGGAAAGCTTAAAAAACTTGGAATTCTTCTTTTGGCATATAGCTGAACATGGTCATAGTCTATTCAAAAGTCTGTCAGCTCTATCTTCCCCATAAGACATAAAGACGTGATAATATGTATTTATAGCTTAAAATAAAGTTGCCGTGTGGTTCCCGGCACCAATACAAAAAAGAACCACTCCATCTCTTTCCCGTGGATGTCGCAAGAGGCGACTAAGGGATATGCTTACAAACTTGGGATTCTTTTTAAGGCGATGGGCTAGCAACCTGTCACTATTTGAATCTCAATTTTCTATCATTAAGCCAAATAGCTGAACGTGGCCATTCAGTCTTTTCAAGACTGTTGGCTCTGTCTACCCCGCAAGGAATATAGACGTGACCATATGTATGTATGTATGTAATAAAGTTATTCTACCTAAATGAAACGAATAACCTAAGTCTATATTTTTTCGTAAAAACTACATCGTTAACATAAAATCCCAGTGACATCATCACAAAACCCGAGGCGGCACTGTCTTAGCTGTTAGTTTAGGCCGCACTCCATCAACGTCGCCAAAATAACACGACACGCATCATAAGTCATATACTCTTATCTGTAGATGGGTTTAGTGTCTATGGGAATAGGGTGCATTTTGTTATGCGATAAAAACATGGATGTACGAGTATTGAGAGTAATCGTGATTTGTATTCGGATTAAACAAGAATTATGTGGTCCGTTTGATTCACAGCACTATGCGAATATTAACACTGCATCTTCTTCCTGTGAACTGATTACAAGGTTCATTAATAGTAGAAAAAAACGATCATTGAACTATATTTTAGGTGAAAAATATTTAGTGAAGTTTTATCTCAATAATTTTTGTAGAAAAAGAGAACCGACTTCAATCGAAATTAAATTAAATTTTTTTGAAGTCTGTTAAATTTCTAAAACGTTTTCTAAAGTGTAACATACACTTTCCTGAAACTGTTCATAGGTAGTTTCAAAACTTCTTTTACGAATTGACTTTTATTTCTTGGTGTAGTCTTGAAATGGCACGGTGTTTAGTTTTTTATCATATCGTAAAATTATAGTCTGAATTTATATATAGTTCAGGCTATAATTTTACGAGGATGTTTCTGCCAGGAGTCGAAGGTTGCTAATAAAATTTAAATTTTATTTCCATTTCCATAAAGTTGTTTTTTATCCTCACTTTCTAGTTATATTTACTAACTTTACGGCGGGTGGTATAAAACTCTAAACGAACTCATAATTCCGAGGTCCTCATATTCCGTGAAGTGACTATATGACAACAAAGACCATTTTTTCATGGCGTCATCAAAACTTTATTAATAAAAGTCGGACATATTGCATTTTATAGAGTAATAGGTAATTTTTTTAATTGTAGGTTCTTTTGGACCGAATTCCATGGGAATCATTTCTTTATAATTTAACGGCCTCTGTGGCGCAGCGGTAGTACGCTTCTCTGTGTCACCGGAGGTCCCGGGTTCGAATCCCGGCCAGGGCATGATGAGAAAAGAACTTTTTCTGATTGGCCTGGGTCTTGGATGTTTATTTATATAAGTATTTATTATAAAATATAGTTTCGTTGAGTTAGTATCTCGTAACACAAGTCTCGAACTTACTTCGAGGCTAACTCAATCTGTGCAATTTGTCAAGTATATATTTAAAAAAAAAAAAAATATTAGTCGAAAAAATAAAAACTGATGTTTTACTACAATCTGTTATCTCAATCAGAAAAACTGGTGTATGTCTGCCTGCATTACTGAATTTGTATGAAATAAGTTGACCCGTTGTAATTTATTGCAATTAAATTTCTGACACCTATAGAACGGTTATGAAAGAACTTCAACATACATACATACGTATGGTTAAGTCTATATCCCTTGCGGGGTAGACAGAGCCAAAAGACTGATAGGCCACGCTCAGCTACTTCAAAAACTTTAACTCGAGAGGCTGTTTGTTTAATCTCCAAAGGCCGTTTTATTCGTATGAACGCCGCTGAATAACTCCGAAACACGAAAGTAATCAAATCCGGCGTGTACCAAAGGTTTCCTTTCGGCGGACAGCGCCACGGTTTCGGAGATATTAAACTTGATTAAATGGCGGAAAATGGCGACTCAATACGGCTTCCGATTTTGTTTACATTGATGACATTGAGCGAAATATAAATGTAGGTATAACTCCGGCTAATTTTTTGAAACAAGATACTTCCCGTTCACGTTTAAAGTCGAAGTTTACTTAATACATACAAATGGTCACGTCTATATCCCTTGCGGGGTAGACAGAGCCATCAGTCTTGAAAATACTGAATGGCCACGTTCAGCTATTTGGCTTAATGATAGAATTGAGATTCAAATAGTGACAGGTTGCTAGCCCATCGCCTAAAAAAGAATCCCAAGTTTGTAAGCCTATCCCTTAATCGCCTTTTGCGACATCCATGGGAAAGAGATGGAATGGTCCTATTATTTTTTCACACTTTTTTCAAAGCCGTGAACCACATGGCAAGTTTACTTAATTGTCATTAATTTAATTGCACTTTATTTGAATTTGAACAGTCAAATTATAGGTTAGTCTATGTATGTACCACGAGTAATATTGTGGCGGACTGGGTTGCTGATTAATAGTAGGAGCTTAAAAAATAACACATTAATTCATTCATATGATCACGTCTTTGTACCTTACGGGGTTGACAGAGCCAACAGTCTTGAATTAAGGCCACGTTCAGCAGTATGGCTTTTTGGTGAAATTGAGATTCAAATAGTGGTAGGTTGCTAGCCCATCGCCTAAAAGAAGTATCCTAAAAATAACACAAACTGAAGAGTTGAAAATGTTTAAGAATAATCACGAAATTCTACAACGAAAGCTTAAGAAACATCTCGTTAAATAAATTAATTTTTACACACATTATTATTATGGCAGTTGGCATTTTCAACTCTTCACATATTAATTTGCTCAAGTCACAAAGCAATACCTAAATTACAATCGTGACAATGCGAATAATTAACAGGTTGTAATGAAGATTGGTTCACACGAACGACGGGTAATCAAACTGACACACGCATTGAATTGGTTCCGTTTTGGTGACTACTTGCCATTGGGTTATTTAGAAGGTACATATCCCTTGCGGGGTAGTCAAAGCCAACTAAAGACGTGATATAGATATAAATATATGATATAAAATGTTAGCCGTGTGGTTCCCGGCACCAATACAAAATAGAATAGGACCACTCCATCTCTTTCCCATGGATGTCGTAAAAGGCGACTAAGGGATAGGCTTACAAACTTCGGATTCTTTTTTAGGCGATGGGCTAGCAACCTGTCACTATTTGAATCTCATTTCCATCATAAAGCTAAACAGCTGAACGTGGCCATTCAGTCTTTTCAAAAAACTGTTGGCTTTATCTACACCGTAAATGATATAGACGTGACTATATGTTTGTATGTATGTTTGGATTAATTATTTTCATTTCCTTGGCCTGGCAGGGAATTAATCGCCATGTTTTAGGGCCTGTTCCCATGTCCCCATTACGGGTCGCACTATCCCGTAAATCTTGGCCCGTCTATCGGAAGCCAATTATATCGCCGCAGATTTATTTAGGACTCCTGAGAGATACAATCCAATTTTGCGGTTTCGGGAGTCGTGATTTGGGGCAGTATTCATCATGCACATGCTCTATCATTTGCCCGTAAGAGATGAGTAAAGGAATAGGCACTTCAGGCCTATGTCTAAGTGATATATAAAATTTATATACATAAAGGCACCAATATTAAAAAATAGCATCACTCCCCATCTCTTTCCCATAGATGTCGTAAAAGGCGACTAAGGGATAGGCTTATAAACTGAGGATTCTGCTTATAGGTGATGAGCTAGCAACCTCACTATTGCAACCTCACTATTTGAATCTCAATTCTATCAATAAGCCCAACAGCTGAACGTGGCCTGCCAGTCTTTTAAGACTGCTGGCTCTGTCTACCACTCAAGGGATATAGACGTAATTATATGAATGAATGATACACACATAGATCCTGACGACTATGTACTTTTCAGGGTTGTCAGAGCCTACAGCGTTGAAAAGACCAAAAGCCACGTTGGCCAAAGGAACAAACATTTACCCATCTTGAGAGTATTCAATGTACTAAATCTTCAGTCACCTCTGTTTTCTTTTCTTTTTTTTTTGTATATCCTATAAACAATATTCTCGTGTTACAATGTTCGTTCCCGTACTCCGCCGAAACGGCTTGACCAATCATGGCATTTTGTGAGCATATTGAGTTGCTCTGAGAATCGGCCAACATCTATTTTTCATACCTACATACATATAATCACGTCTTTATCCCTTGCGGGGTAGACAGAGGCAACAATCTTGTAAAGACTGATAGGCCACGTTCAGCTATTTGGCTTTAAGATAGAATTGAAATTCAAATAGTGACAGATTGCTAGCCCATCGCCTAAAAAAGAATCCCAAGTATGTAAGCCTATCCCTTAGTCGCGTTTTACGACATCCATGGGAAAGAGATGGAGTGGTCCCATTCTTTTTGTATTGGTGCCGGGAACCACACGGCATTTTTCATACCCCTTAGTGATAAAGGTTGTAACATTTTTTTTTAACTTGCATGATTTATAATCATACGCAGAAGCACTCTGAAGAATAAGGATAATCTCTGAGAGTAGCCGAGTTGACCAACCAAAAAAAGCGAACAAAGTAATCATATTTGCTCGCATTCCTAAATTCACTTACAGCTGAATAGCAAGTAATTACCGTTGGTACCGGATGCCATTTTTAATTTAGTAAGTGGCGCAACATTATTGGCTTTATATGGCGGCACAAATTAAAGATGGTAGCAGATGTTTTCCTTGTGCGACATATTATTATGTTCTATACACGAATATCTTAGGTGATTATTCTATTTTTTGTTTGTATCTCATATATACGTGTAATACATCAAACACGGGAGAGAACAGTCTAAAATGTGATTAGTACAATATACTTTTGTTCTAATCACCTTCAAACGATACAATAGATCTACATAGCTTTCAAACGAGAATTTATGTCTCTTATAGAGTGAATGAGGTCTTTCAATCTTACTAATATTATAAATACAAAAGTTTGTATGTCAGGATGGATGTTTGTTACTCTTTCACGCAAAAACTACTGAACTGAATACCATGGAATTTGGTATGTAGGTAGCTGAAGACCCAGAATAACATATAGACTATTTTTATCCCGGAGTTCCCGCGGGATTGATTCCACGCGGACGAAGTCGCGGGCGACCTCTAGTTATACATACATATGGTCACGTCTATATCCCTTGCGGGATAGACAGAGCCAACAGTCTTAAAAAGACTGAATGGCCACGTTCAGCTATTTGGCTTAATGATAGAATTGAGATTCAAATAGTGACAGGTTGCTAGCCCATTGCCTAAAAAAGAATCCCAAGTTGGTAAGCCTATCCCTTAGTCGCCTTTTACGACATCCATGGGAAATACATGGAGTGGTCCTACTCTTTTTTTCATTGGTGCCGAGAACCACACGGCTCTAGTTATATTCTCAAAATAAAGTCAGTGAGACAAAAGGTATAGTATTTCGTTGTAAGTCCGCACAAGTTTAATTTATTTATCGTCTAAATTGATGATATTACGTAAAATTATTTTATATTACATACATATTTTGTAACGATATATTAAATAAATGACTCCCTACTGCACCATTTATATTAAATAAAAGAAAATACAATACATACATAAAGTCACGTCTATACTATTTGCGGGGTAGACTAGAGCCAACAGACTCGAAAAGACTGGCCACGTACGGCTTAATGATGAATTTGAGATTCCAATAGTGACAGGTTGCTAGACCAACAAGAGGAATCCCAAGTTTTAAAGCCCATCCCTTGGCATCCCTCCCGTCGCCTTTTACGACAACCATGGGAAAGATATACTACTCTGTCAAGAAAGTAGCAGGAAAAGATCAATAATACACAAACTGTTTGTTATTCATCCAAATTTATTTTATCACCTTCAAAATATGCTCCTTTAGAAACGATACACTTACGCCAACGAATAATCCAATCATCAAAACATTTTTTAAACGTTGTTTCCGGAATTGAGGTCAGTTCTCGCCGCGAATTCTCTTTTATGTCTTCTACCGATTGAAAACGGGTGCCATGAAGTGGTAATTTGAGTTTAGGAAAAAGAAAAAAGTCGGCTGGAGCCATATCTGGTGAATATGGTGGTTGCTCGATGGTATTTGTTGAGTGTTTGGTTAAAAATTCGTTCACAATGATGGCCTTGTGCGAAGGTGCATTATCATGGTGCAAAATCCAAGAATTTTCTTTCCACAAATCTGGCCTTTTTCGTCGGATTTGCTCTCTTAAACGCCGCATAACACTCAAATAATATTCCTTATTTACCGTTTGACCTTCCGGCAAGAATTCCGAGTGCACAACACCGCGATAGTCAAAGAAAACAGTCAACATGACTTTGACTTTTGAACGACTTTGGCGTGGTTTTTTCGGTTTCGGTTCAGTTGGAAGGCGCCACTCCGAAGCTTGTTGACTAGTTTGCATGTCAAACTCGTAAACCCACGTCTCGTCACCAGTAACAATGCGTTTCATGAATGTTGGGTCGGAATTGACTCGTTCTAGCATGTCCTCAGCAACTCTCATGCGATTAAGTTTTTGAAAAAAAATCAGGTCTTTTGGGACTAGCCGAGCGGCAACATGTTTCATACCCAAATTATTAGTTAAAATGGTACGGATCGACTCGTGAGATACAGAAAGTTCGGTGGCTATCTCTCTCAAAGTTGAATGAGGATTTTCAGTCACTATTTCCTTCACTTTTGCGATGTTAACTTCAGTTGCAGACGTTGATGGCCTACCAGAGCGAGGCAAATCTTCCATCACATCTCGACCGCTTTTGAACGCTTTGTACCACTCATAAGCACGAGTTTTTGATAAAGTCGATTCACCGTAAGCCTTCTGTAACATTTTCAGTGACTCCGAACACGATATTCCATTGGCAATGCAAAATTTAAGACAAACTCTTTGTTCGATGTTTTTATCCATTATGAAATTAGCAATACACACTAGATATGATATAACTAAAAATAGCACTGTATTTAATGTAAACAACAGATGCAACTCAAACTCCGCGCCAAAATGGAAAACAGTTGTGCCAATCTAACAACAACAAAAAAAACAAAAATTTGAATTTGGAACCATAAATAAATAATCCATTCCCGATACTTTTCTGACTGAATGTAGAATGGTTCTATCCTAAAGGGCATAAAACGCACATTTTTTTCTTAAAGACATTACATTTAATTTTAAAGCTTTTAAACGATTTTTCCTAAATATGACCCTGAAACCTTTCCACCCCTGGCTCAATAGATAGCCCATTAACTTTTTACACCACCAACCTGCGCGTTATGAGTTTGTCCTCTCTTCATGGCCACATATTGAGATAGGCACTACTTTATTACCCGGAAAATTCGCGATGAAATGAGTTCAGATACTGATCTTGATGGGCATTCCATTCCGCATTCATTTTTGGCCGAATTAAAAAGAGGTGTGTGTTTATTTGGTAAATCAATTAAATGTAATTCAATATGTAGTCAAACTGTTAGATTACTTCAAGAACTACGTTTTCATTGCACCGTGAATTTAGTGCCACCCATAAAAAAATGTGTTTGCTGTGTAGTTCCCGGCACCAAAAAAAAGAATAGGACTACTCCATCTCGTTTCCGTGGATGTCGTAAAGGGCTTCTATAGGATATGCTTATAAACTTGGGATTCTTCCATTAGGCGATGGACTAGCAACCTGTCACTATTTGGTTGCTTCAAATAGTGACAAGTTGCTAGCCCATCGCGTGATTTCATTTTTTTTTCACAAAATTGTGAATACCTCAAAAAATCTTTAAAGATATACACAATGCCTTAAAAATTGTAAGTGTTCGCGAGCTTTTAGATCACGACAAATAACTTCTTCTTCTTAAATTTAAGAGCTGACTCATGTCGGTAGAGTTTAGTGGAGCTTTCTCCATTCATCTCTTTATCTGTTAATTTTTTTAACTTGTTGGTATGTTGTAACTAAACGAACAACTTTTTATATAGTACTTCTGGTGGACCTGACACGCTTCCTCCAAAACAAGGACACGATTAGGACTAAACTAATAAAAAATAAATTATTTTTTTTTGAGTCACTCCATAATGGGCTTCTTTACCATAATTTTACCGCAAATATGAATTTAAAATGCAAATATTTCCATGTTTTATAGCTTTTTAAAAATTCTAACGAGCTCAGCGTAACAAGCCTCCTGTAATGACTACAAATATTTTAATTTAGTGACATGCAAATAAATAATTTCACCGACAATGAAAAGCAGAAAATTTTCAAAGCTTTCATTTGCGTGTCTTGGGGCAGTTAAGTAATTAATTAATTCATTATTTTAATTGCTGAGAACAAAACTTTCCTATTAAAGAATTATATTATTAAGAAATAAATATTTATATATTTTTTTTCATTCAAATCGTCGGTGGTAGAATCGGTAAGGTGACGG
This sequence comes from Amyelois transitella, assembly GCF_032362555.1. NCBI lineage: Eukaryota > Metazoa > Arthropoda > Insecta > Lepidoptera > Pyralidae > Amyelois > Amyelois transitella. The sequence goes on along the minus strand of NC_083508.1, from coordinate 371,090 downwards.
TAAGGTTGAAATGGACGTTACGCATTAGCGCGCCGGTTCGAATCCCACCTCAGCCATGTACAAATGAAATATTGAATGAATTAATTATTAATATTTTAGAAATTATGTAGTTTGAATACTAACGAGTGTCGTGTGGTTCCCGGCACCAATAGAATAGGACCTCTCCATCTCTTTGTCTCATCATCATCAACCATGATCTATAACTGGTTTGGTTTAGACTTCTATGAAATCTCATCCCATCGGATGAGATTTCATAGAAGTCGTTTTCTTGAAAAGCTGACTCACTTTCTCCAAGATCCATGATCAGTAGCTTTTCCCCAGTTTCTCTTCTAAGTGGTGAGGATACAACCAAGACTATAACTAGAAAGAAGAAGGAGAACCTTATCCTCGCCAGGAAAAAGTAAACTTGGTCAATATCAAGTTCATAAATTGAATACAAAAGTGAGATTCGAACCTACAACGCTGTCGATGTCTAAGCCTAACTTTTATCTCTCTTATTTTATTTTCCCCAAATTATTCTCATATATAATGTACATATATTTACGTATAGTTGGAAACTTTTATTTTCCTGGTAATGAATAAGTGATACCCGCAATCCGGGGCGGGTGTGATGAATTGGAGGCACATTGAGTGATGTATACCCAGGACTTGGATAAATCACACTGGAACTTCGTAAGGTAATAATTAATTACTTTGTAGCTGTTGCAACTACTTGTATATTGACATACATACATATATATAATCACGTCTATATTCTATCTGTCGTTCTTTCTAATAAACCAAAGGATCAATTTGAATATAATTAGTATAGATATTTATCCGAGATTAGATTTTCGCTAATATTTTTAATTTTTATTCGGGAGCAATGTTTGAAATAAGCTAGTAAAAATAAAATTTAAGATTTAATTAATTATATCTTTGTCCTATAATTGTCTGTACGACATCTACAAGCAACGATTGGTTCCATTAAACTCTGATAACTAAAACTTTTTCAATTAAATAGGTAATATATACATACATACATAAAATCACGCCTCTTTCCCGGAGGGGTAGGCAGAGACTAACTCTTTCCACTTGCAACGATCTCTGCATACTTCCTTCGCTTCATCCACATTTCGGGTGCTTTTGACCACGGTTTCGGGTACTTTTGACCTGACCCTTTACCAGGAAGTCCATCGACGTCATAGGTAATAGCCATAAAATTCGTATATGTATATGTGTGAAGCCGGGACGAGAGAGTATGTGATGCAATAATTTTCAGGACATTCGTACGGACGTAATGAAGTTTTATTGAAGCGTTGCGGAGTCCTGATTTAATGAACATAATGCGACATTAACGTCTAAGAGATGATTATTAATGTAAATTAGTGAATGAACTATGACGTAAAATAAAAATAGTACAGATAAGTTGCAAAATGGCTTTTATTTTCAATGTATAGATAACTAGCGACGAGCACACATACCCATATAGTTTCGTTTCTCTATTCTCTACGGGACAGACAGAGCCAAGATAACAAGAAGTCCAAATATGAGTTCAAAGATATAAAAGAATATTATGGAATAAAAGGAAATATGAAAAAGATGGATACTATCAATTTCACTGCAAACATACGTAAAATAACATCTCTCTCCCGGGTGTATAGGCAGAGACTACATCTTTCTACTTGTCACGATCCCTATGTTCTATTGTTTCATACTAGCTTTAGAATACCTTTAACAGTCCACTGATTGAGCTAAAAAGTTTAATTCGTTAGTTTTTCAAAATCAAATAAACAAAGGTATTTGTAACGTAATCAAATTCAAAAGTACCTAATGTTCAAAATTTGATTTTATGTTCCTCAATACAAACTTAGGAACTTTTAAACCAAGAGTGAAAATTTGAGGTTGTATATACCTACTTAAGAGTTCATCTCGCTTACCATTATCTCATTGACGACAAACGCAACTTGTAACCTGAATTCCGTTCTACTGCCTCGTTATTTTGTGGCTACTATGATTATGAATGTTAATGATGTTAACTAGTCTAGTTCGCTAATGGTTTTCGTAGTGGCGAAAATGGTCTGTGAATAAATTAATCTAAATGTAAAATTTGATGATGAAATAAAATTGAGGATGCTGGCGGCTGGACCAATGCCGGAGGAAAAAGAAACTGATGCACACTTTGTTTTTTTTAAATACTCGTATATTTAAAAAAATAATGTTTATAATACTTTTTATGGTCACAAATAGTTGGATAAACTAGTGAGAAAAGAATTTAATGATCATCGTTTATCGGCTTTGAATCCATTGAATCCACTTCTAGAACTTGTGTCTAGACAGTATTAAAGACTAGGATAAGTTAAGCACCTGCGTAACGATCATGGACACGGAGAGATCTGGCGATTTCACATTTCGTATAAAGTTAAGTACGTGGCCTATCAGTCTCTTCAGGACTATTGGCTCTGTCTACCCTGCAAGGGATAAAGACGTGACTATATGTTTGCATGTATAAGGTTTAGTTAGATTGGTAAAATATTTTTATTTGGTCATAAGCGGGTCTTGGGCTCCTGTCGAGAGATGTGATGACGCAACTCTGTAATTATTTTATAATATACGTTTCGAGACTTCTTTTGTATCTACATCATTATATTTCACGCTCCCTAAACCAGGGCAAGACACCAATATTTATATTTTACGCAAACTTGTTGATTTAACTGGAGTTCGTTTGCCTTTGAAGCTATATAAACACGTGTGTATGAGTTTGCAGTTTGTATGCAAATGCAATTAGTGCTTGGATGAAATTACCACTCAACTAAATTACTAGAAAGCAACATACAGGTTAATTATAGATATAATATTTTATTATAGCTCCACGTCTTGTCGACGTCATTGGTGATAAAATTCACCAGCTCTTATCTTGCGCAAAGGATAGCGGTTCCCATCCAGCGCGGGATGTAGACGGAGTTTTTGGCAAAATGCCACAAAAGCACCACATTTTTATAGATTATATAGTAATTATTATTTTATTTTCTTTTTTTAAGATTAGTTTGGTTTTATAATTGGTTTTAATTCATTTTAATTAGTTTGTAATGATATTATTATATTATGACGCGAAACTATTACTGTTTAAGAAAAATGGCATCAGAATGTTATTTGGTTTGCAATTGAGATTTAAATCAAGTTTTACAAATTCCAAATTTCATTTAAATTATTCCTGCAGGACTTAACCTGATCTCGTAATATAAATACCTATAAAATATCGGTATCGTATTTTCAAGAGTTAAAAATTGATGCTAGCAAAAATTTGTAAGAACTGCATATACTACACTATAACCATATCTACTTAGTTCTCTGATCTGAGGACTGATAGATGGTGGTTGGACAATGACAAATGTCCCGGCGACGCGTTTTTCTGGACGTCCCGGGCAAAGTACCCGCACTCGGGAAACAGACCGTGATTCCAAGAGGCGTTGCTTGTGACAAAATGTTTAATGGAACTTGTAAAACTAAATTCTTTTTTTGGGGGAAACTCGTGCGCTAATGGGGAAAATTGCATAGTTCTTAGTATAAGCGCATGCGAAACTAATTGATTTGATCAGCTAAGTATCAGGTACAAAGACATTTCCAATTGACTGGATAACCATTACTATAGTATGCTATATATGATAGTATGGTAAATTTACAGTTTTGAATAAGTAGGTACATGTGTGGCACATTTTTCACTAAATAAAAATAAAGAAACAAAAGCCACTGATTTTTGTGATATACTCGGTGAATAAATTAAACCTAATATACATATATTTCATGTCATTTTCATTTTTTTTAACAGTTTATACCGGGATGGAAAATACGCTATATCCTTCTCCACACTCCCAATTATAACTCTTACATATGCAAAATTTAAAGAAAATTGGTTTAGTAAATAACTCGTGAAGAGAATATAAACCAATAAACTTGTTTTCGCATCTATAATATTAATGAAGTGATTGGGATGAATATTCCGAAATATAATAACATTTCCTCTAAAAATTATTCTTATTTAAACATTCCTTGTAATTATTAAACAGTTTGCTTTAAGTATCGCGAGTTGGACGTATAAAATGTTGTTAAAATTTTCTTACTCTCGTCGGAGGAAGCCCGAGTTGGCAGAGAAGCTCCACGAGTTCCATTGTTACATGTTCTTTATCATGTAAGAAAAGAGGAAATAGAATGCAATTGTTCTTGTCTGGAATACACGTATTTCAGAATAACACACAAACATATATATATATATGTGGGAATGGGGCTCAACTTGATGCAAACACTTTTCAAAAACTCACAATCTTTATTTTTTCTTCTTGACAAACCAACAACGACAAATCTTTCTTTCAGATCCTCTTTTGACATTGACATCTAGTCAGATGTCAATAGACATAATCATATCCGACATTGACAATTAACTTTAGTGTTGCTATACAAACTACTTAAGAATTACTACAAAAAAAAAACAAAAATAAATCATAATTATTCCCACACGGTCATCCTGTTATTCATCTGACTCAGATGAATCATCTTCGAGTGAGATCCAGGGCTTCATGTAATCTGCTGAGGAAGTTGTATTAAACGGACCTTCGCTGTTGCCAATCTTCCTAACAGAATAGCGATCGTTTTGATTTCTTTTAACAATCTCATACGGTCCTAAGTATTTTGGATATAGTTTACTTCCTTGTGCGAATTGGGTCCTCTTAATCGCGACCAAATCGCCTGGTTTATAGGTATTGGCTTTCTTTCGCTTCTTATTAAATGATTTCACATTTTCTTCCTGCGTTTTTCCAATGGATTCTTTTGCCTTCTGTCTGAGCTCTTGTCTTTTCTCGTTAAATATTTCTATATCTTCTTCATCTATTAATTTTTGCAGTTCTATGTCTTTATCCTTCATTTTTGTACCAAAAAGTAATTCGAACGGCGTCATTTTAATAGCTCTTTGATATGTTCCATTTAGACATCTTTGAACATTGGAGACATGGCGATACCATTTATTAGGATCATCAACACTTAGTTTGCTTAATACCGCTATTATGATCTGGTGTATACGCTCAACTTGACCGTTTCCTCTGGGTTGTCCAGTAGTAATCGTATAAAGTGCAATATTCTCCCTTTTGCAATATTCTTGGAAATCTTTTGATGTAAAAGCAGCGTTTCGATCCGTAATAATTCTTTCAGGTGCACCAAACGTTTGTTGTTGCAGCCTTAGTTTCTCTAGAGTCTCTTCAGTAGTCAGCGTCTTGACAGGATAAATCCATGTGAACTTCGTATACGCATCTACGACAGTTAAGATGCATTTATAATTTTTGGAAGTGGATGTCATTGGCCCCAAATGATCTACGTGATACGTCGACAATGGGACGTCTCCTTTGTCGATCGGATGTAAATACCCTTCCTTTTTACCAGCTTTGTGTGATAGAATAATGCATTCAACGCAATTATTTATTGTCTTTTTAACCTTTTCTGTTAAGTTATCTATAAAATATTCTCTTTTAATCAATTCTTCTGTTTTTACAGTTCCAAAGTGTCCTCTTTCATGATTCTTCCTTATTATTTCATATTGCATTTTCTTTGGCACAACAATCAGTCTGTTTCCATCTTTAATCTTATATAAAATTTCGTTTTGTAAAATATAGTCTTCGTAATTCTGTGTCTCTAAGATATTTTTTATTAGTCTTATATGGGCATCTTCATTCTGAGCTTTTCTAATACGGGCTGTAGTTTCAGTGAGTATAAGGCAAACAGGATTTCTGCTTAAGGCTGCTGCATGTTTCATCCTTGTTCCTGGTCGGTGTTCAATCTTGTAGTCATATTCTTCTAAGAGAAGCGCCCAGCGATCAACTCTCGGAGGTAAGTCCTTTACGTGTAGGAAGCCGTTTTTGAGGTCGAGGGAAGTGAAAACCTTTGCTTCCTTTAACTTATCAATCTGATCTTCTGTTGTTGGTAGTGGAAATCGTTCTTTAATCACTTTTAATCTTCGGTAATCAGTACACATTCGTCGAGAACCATCTTTCTTATCAGCCAAAACCACGGGACTGGCAAAATCAGATTTGCTAGGTTTGATTTTGCCACCATCTAGCCATTCGTTCACTTGCGCGTTAACAGCAGTCATCTCCAAAGGTGATAGTCGTCGAGGATTTTGATATACTGGATCTTCATTTGTTAATACTATTTTTAATTCAACTTTGCTTTCTTTCTTCATTTCATTTGGTCTATATTCTTCGCACATCTTATGAACTTTTTCTTTATATTTAGAATCTTCTATGTCGTAAATCCGGTCAGTGTGTTTTTCTTCTGTTAAAAGCGTAAGGTGGGTTATCTTTTCCATGAAAATTCCTTCTGGGGTAAAGCAGACTTTAAAATCATGTAAAATAGGGTTTCCAATTATTATGTTTACTGGTATATCATTATCCTTGACCACGTGAAACTTGATGTCTGTAAAGTATTGATCAATCTGTATATTAGCTACAAACATTCCTTCGGTATAAACTTTGTTTTTTGCTATTCCAGTTATGCACGTAGATTCAATCTTATAGTCTTTAACATCTTCTTTAATTTTCTCAAATTCTGATTCTTTAATTAGGTTTATGTCACTTCCGGTATCAATAAGGGCTATAACGTCTTTGCCTGTGATCTTTATATTTTTGTACGGAACTTTATCTTCTTTTTTATTTTGAATATTAAGAGTCTTTGTCTGTTTAAGGCATTCAGTAGATTTGTGGCCAAAGTCATTACATTTAAAACATTTTACTCCTTTCGAGCAATTGGATGACACATGATCTAAATCACCACAGTTATAGCATCTATGAACGCGAGTCTTCTTTTGAAATGAAGTATTTCCAGATGATTGGACAGTATTAGTTGAATTTACTGGCTTATTAGAACTCTTTTTTTTAAAGTCACTGTAAATTTCCAACTTCTTGCGAAATTCTTTTATGTCCGAGGCTCCATACAAAATAGCTTTATTAGTATCCAAGTCACGAATACCATCAATCACATATTCGATCAATGCGGCATCTTCAACCTTGCCATGAAGCGCCAATTCTTTCATAGACAGAAAGTACTGCTGATATGTCTCCTCATTTTTCATTTTCCGCGAAGCAAGTTTTTTATGCACCACTGCGCTATTAATCTTTGGGCCAAATTCTTCTTTGAGTGCCTTCTTTAAACCTGGATAATCTTTAACTCGTCCCAAAGAGCGTAAAAACAACTTCGCTGTTCCATCTAAAAGCCGCTTCGCATAGATTAACTTTTCAACTTTAGTCCACTTCATAATCTGTGCAGTATCTTCAAACTCATCAATAAATGTCTCAATCGGGTAGGTGTCATCTCCGGTAAAAATAGTCATAGATTTCTCCAAGTCCTTAAATGAAATCTTAACTTCATACTCCTGTTCTTCATCTTCACTTTCGTACTTATCATCTTTCTTCGGCGGCATTGTTGCTATCAAGCTAGAACTCTTCAAACTTGAATTGCTCTTTAAATTGCGTCTTCTCTTGGTAGTCGTGCAAAATGATGGCTTATTTGGACTCATTTAGTCTTTCGTCTTAAATAAATCTTTAATCCAAATTCCAAAAAAAACTACCATTTTAGTATAATTATTTTGTAGCTTGCAACATTTTGTTTGAAGTGAAGTCTGAACAGTTCGTAGGGTCGGTAAAACAGTAGAGGTGTGATTCGTACCTATGTTCAGTCCGGACCGGCAAAATTGTCGGTAAAACAGTCCGCGTCCACGGCGTGGCTTGCAATTTTTTAATCTCGTCTTGCGTCTTCGGCTAGCATCAAATTTTACACCATCCCGGACGAGCCCCCAAAAAAGATGTGGGAATGGGGCTCAACTTGATGCAAACACTTTTCAAAAACTCACAATCTTTATTTTTTCTTCTTGACAAACCAACAACGACAAATCTTTCTTTCAGATCCTCTTTTGACATTGACATCTAGTCAGATGTCAATAGACATAATCATATCCGACATTGACAATTAACTTTAGTGTTGCTATACAAACTACTTAAGAATTACTACAAAAAAAAAAACAAAAATAAATCATAATTATTCCCACATATATATACCTACGTATATAGGTTCCCTTGCAGACAAAGACAACAGTTTTAAAGACTGACAGGCCATGTTCAGCTGTTCGGCTTAATGATAGAATTGAGATTCAAATAGTGACAGGTTGCTAGCCCATCGCCTTAATGAAGATTCTCAAGTTTATAAGCCTATTCCTTAGTCGCCTTTTATGACATCCTTGGGAAAGAGATGGAGTGGTCTTTCTCTTTTGCTTTTGGTGCCGGGAACCATTCGGCACAATATTATTAGATGTATTGATATCATTAATGATACCTATTGTTAAAATAAATCTAATTCTATTGATATAATGTACTAAGGATAAATTATGTAGCTATCAAAAATTTGTAAGGTGGTAACAGCGAAAAAAGTATTTTTGACATAAATTATATATATATAGATTTTTAAAAAGGAATATGTCAAATACGTGTTCAGCATCAGTTAAAGAAGTAAGGTTCAGTTTCACGATTCGAAGTAAAATATTTGAAACTAATGAAAGCTTTCATTTCGTGAGCTTTGAGGTTGTAGCGCCACTTCACGGAGCTTGCGCGAGACGGGGCGCCTAATTAGTACTTTGGCGGCTTCAGACTTGCCCCGGACGCTGAGTCATTTGGATGGCCTCATCCAATTTTGGTATTAATACATATAATAAATAAGAGCTAGGTATTACAAACAAAAATGAAAGCCATTCAAAATGGCATTGCTGCCAGCCTTCTGGGCTCACTTCCGCAAATAGATGCAATGCAGGGACTGTACAATTTGTTATTTTTTTAATTTAAGTTCGTAATCATCTTTTTTTATAAGTAGTTTTATTTTGTTATTATTAAGATGTTTTATTAAATAATCTTATTGACTTTGACATAGGTAACATGCGTATTGAAATCATTAGACTAAGTGGATAATAAAAGCTTCAGAATAAAATGATATATTTGCTGTTTCGGTTAAAATAAGAGTTAGGAATGTCAATTCAGATTATGTTTCTCAATTTCACAAATCATTGGGTTATCCAACAACTTGTTTTGGGCAAAAGCACAATGGGCTCACAGGTGGAACAAACCTCAGCTTTTTAGCAATCCAAACGAGAGTGGATGTATAGATACATATATATCTATATATGTATTTGTATATATTTATCTTTTTTGTATTGGTGCCGGGTACCACACGGCACCAATACAAAAAAGATAAACTCACCACTCCATCTCTCTCCCATGGATGTCGTTAAAGGCGCTTAAGGGATAGGCTTACAAACTTGGTATTCTTTTTTAGGCGATGGTTTAGCAACTTGTCACTATTTGAATCTCAATTCTATCATTAAGCCAAATAGCTGAACGTGGCTATTCAGTCTTTTTCAAGACTGTTGCCTCTGTCTACTCTGCAAGCGATATAGACGTGACCATATGTATGTATTTGCAACTTAATGTTTATTCTTTTCAAAAACAACGATAAATTGACGCATTAATTTCAAAGCTAACACAACTTATATACTACATCACACTACTAGGGCGTGCCCTGAATGGGAACCACGCTAACTGTAGCTTTTATTGCTAACTGCCAGTTTTATGGAACTATAACGCGTCGGTTAAAAGGTAATCTTTGTTTTAGTGACGTGTTTTAATGGTTCCTCCTAGAGGCAATATGATTGACATTTACTATGTACGAGTACGTAAAAACATCGATTTTTTTTTCTGATTTTCCGTCTGTATGTATGTTTGTAATAGAAAAACGCGAAAACTACTGCTTTGATTCGAATGCTTCTTGAATGTGCAAGACTTGGTCCGATTCAGAAACTGGTTAACATAATAAAATAAAACCCTCTAAGGTGGAATACATACAAGCGAACGTTTACAGTGAACTTTCACGGCGAACGAACTCGCGGCCTAATAGAGAATAATAACTGTAGTGATTCCTTCTGAAGGGAACCCGAAATGTACAAAAGATATTATATGTACTCGATAGCAATAATTTGGATGAAGTAGGAATTGATTTTACTAAGAGCCCATATCAATAATCGAACAACCCTGTTATATAATCTGTGGCTCGGTGGATCAAAATAATATCCTTTGATGTGTAAGCTTTGATTATACCTTGATAACAGGCTTTCATCTTATTTGTGTTCTAAGTGGTCTAAAATCTTCTGAACGCAAAATATCAAAAAAATTGGTTAAAGTTATAACGCATGAAAAGATATAACAAACAAATAAATTTTATTATTTAGATACATATTTATAATATTAGTTGTGTTAAATGTTCCATAGTAATTAATTAATATTTTAATTTGAAGTAAGGTACCCGAGTCGAATATGGCCACCTTAAGGTTTAGAGTAATTTTTTTTAATGATTATGCGATAAAGGCCTGACTTTGCATATTTTCCTAAAAACCTTATCTATTTAGCTTTCATAACATAGAAAAAAAATTGCTAAATTATTGATCATTTCTATATAATATTCATTTTTTTAAAAAGGGGTAAATTGGCCATATTTCCGACCGTGTATGTAAATATGCCCACGGTGTGGCCATATTTACAGTATGGATAATTTTGTTATGAAATAAAATAAAATAATTTGTAAATTTCAAGTATTTTTATTAAACCAGTCCAGATATGTATTATCTTACGTTTAATAATCAAAAATCGTATAGGTACGAGTACTCTCTATAAAATATTTTAAGACAAATCTAGCGAAAAACAACAATATTTAAATTTCTGTGCTAAATGTATTGGCTCAGCCTGAGATCCATTTAATACCTATCTAAACTTATTCTAACATCAGTCTCTGACTTCAGTTCACAAAAATTAAAACAAAACACTTAAGAATTACTTGTCTTATTAATTAGATAAATTGGCTTGCTCTGAGATCAACTTAATTGTCAATAACAATAACAATAGAAGACTAAATCTGTGAGACATTAACTTCAAATCACATAAATTCTAAAGAGTGATAACTTAAATCTAGAGACAACATGCATGTGCATTAGACAATGCACAAAAGATACTTGAACGATCAATAAAGATACTTGAGTATCTTGTTTTTAATCATCATAACATTGGGGACATATAAAATTTTCTGTATCTTCGGCAGACAAACCAACGCACTCTTCATGGACATAGGAACCACATTTAAAACAAGATCGCATGTCAGTAACTCTATCTTGATCACAAACGAAGCAATACCAAGACTCACCAAGTTTTCTAGCTTTTCCTTTACCACTTTTCGGTTTTGAAGGAATCTTGTTTGATGAGGCTCTATTCCTTTTTGAAGGATCTTGTTTTCTTTTTGGTAAAGTAATGTTGGATGGTCCAGGAATATCATTCTTTTTTTGAGAGGCAGCTGAGGATGACTTTGATGTACTTTTCTTCTTTTTTGAAGTTTTATTCGATGACCCTGGCAAAGTGTTTCTTTTCTGAGAAGCTGCTCCGGACGGACCTGGCAATTTTTTTTGTACAAAAGTTGCTTTCGTTAGTTCTTGAGCCAGACTATTAATGGCTTTTGCCCTCGGAGCAGTCTTTGGGCTAGATGTTGTCTTTACCGGAGTTTTTAACATAGCACTGAAAGATTCATATGATTCATTAAGTAAATCCGAAACTGCCTTTACAGCTTCTATGTTCTGGCTGTTCTGTTTCAAGCTTGCTAATGGGACGTCATCGTCGCTATCGTCACCTTCAGTACGAATATTTTCACAGAGCTTAAGTTGATCATTTCTCGAAGGTGAAGAAGGTGCAGTAGCTATGTTATTATTGTCTTGTGACAAGGCACGTACTGGTGATTTAGCATTGGTGCCAGAGGGACCACTTTGAACTGGAGTGTAACGATCACCGCTGATGTTCAAATTAGGATGAGAACAAGCTAAAATACTTTCACTGTCAACACTTGAATCAGTAATATCATTAGGATCTTCATTTTCGTTTTGTCCAGTATTAGATTCAGTTATTGTGGGATCGTATGTTGGGATACTTGGAGCATACGCTTCTTCGGGAATCTTTTGCGGATCAAATGGAAAAATCCCAGTAGCCTCGAAACCAGCTCTGATATTTGCCGGCGTTGCAGCCTTGTCCCACACCTTTGAAAATATAATTCCAAATCTTTGTTTCGTTATTTTACGATCCTGGTTGATAGACCAGTACCTCAGAACCTCCTCATCCCAATAATACTCATACGAATGAAAAACCGATTTGTCCATCGGCTGCAGCTCATGTGTTGTGTTGCTGGGAAGACAGAAAAGTTTTATATTGAATTTCTCTGCAACTTCAACTATGGTATAGTCCAGATGGCATTTAGCACCGTCAAAGATAAGAACACAAGGTCCTGATAGTTTAAATTTGGCGAAGTGGTGTAACCAGTTCACGAACGTTTCAGTATTCATACTGCCTTTGGGAGTCATTTGAGCTATTGACCCTGTAGGTAAAGAATCAATCCATTCAGGTTTCATTCTTTTGCCCTTGAACAAAATCATTGGGGGGATAGCGTGGCCTAAAGCGCTGCCACATGAGACTACAGTCACATTTTCACCATGTTCCGGCGCCACTAGGTGTACTCTTTTTGTTCCACGTTCCGCTAAAACTTGTGGTGCTTTATGTAAATTAAGCTGACAGCCTTTCTCATCGACATTGAAAATTCTCTCAGGTTTATTCAAAACGTCGTTTTCTTCCATAGTCTTTTTTAATTTGGCAAAATAGTCAGCAACTACGACTTTATTCAGCTTTGCGGCGCGTGCCGGGTTCAGATTTTGAGATTTTCTTCTACTGATATTTTTATGTCGATTTAGAAAACCTCTTAGCCAATCTCGTCCAACCATTAAGCCTCGACTCGATACTGAAACATTGTTTTGAATGCAAAACGTCTTGACACAAGTGCGTAGTACCCGTTGTGTTAGCGGATACCCCACATGGCATAAACGGATAATACGGGAAGCCAAATCTCTCTCTTGTGCTTCGTTTAAAAGCGGCTTTCTGCCTAAAGTAGACTTCGTAGTCTTTTTCTCTAATAAATAACGTCTTAACGTGCGCCTTGGGATGTTATAGTTTTTGGCAGCCGTGTATATCTTCACACCACGTTTGACAGCGGCAATTGCTCATTTCATGTCATCTTCTGACCAATTACTCCGAATACCTTTACTTTTGTATCGCGGCATATCTAAAAAAGAAAATGTTACTAAGAATGAAAAAAATCATACATGCAATATGGCCAGTTGCTGGATATATTTTCAGTCATAGGATTTTTATGCTTAACCTCACTCTGACCAAAAACACATGGATACTTTCATAAATGACAAAGAAAATATCGAAATACGATAACTGTGCCACCTGACAACGTGAATAAATATGCACTAAATCGAAAAACTAAAGAAATATAGCAAAAAACTTACTTGCGATTTTTAAGAGCAGCGATGCACCTTTCCACTGTGATGCCCGTTGAGCGACTGTGGAGAGGGTGGGGCGCCCTGCGGGTGCGCCGTTCAAATACGACCTTGGGCCACCAACATGGCGCGCAACGATCAGATTCTAACTATGTTTCGTATTTGTAATATTAGGATGTGGCCATATTTTTCGGCTGGCCATATTCGACACAGGTACCTTATGTTTTAATCTTGTGTGTGTGTTGTGCCGTGTGGTTCCCGGCACCATTAGAAAAAAAGAATAGGACCACTCCATCTCGTTCCCATAGATGTCATAAAAGGCGACTAAGGGATATGCTTATAAACTTGGGATTTTCCTTTAAGGCGTTGGGCTAGCAATCTGTCACTATTTGAATGTCAATTCTTTCATCAAGCCAAAAAGCTGAACGTGGCTTATCAGTCTTTTTATGACTGTTGACTGTGTCTACCCCGCAAGGGATATAGACGTGATTATATGCATGTAGGCATGTATGTATAACCCATATTCTTACCTTACCTGAGGACACGAGCAGACTCGTATCAAATTATCGAAGCTCACACTTCGAACATTGTTCTCAGGTGAACTATTTATAAATTAATTTGTGAGTTTAATAATAACGCCGAGGCTGATATAGAGATTGATTGTCGAATATCTGTTTGACGGGGAAACTTCGCTGTATTTGATTAAACTCCGGTGTGGGAAGGTAGATTTATGGCACAACTTTGATATTCTACTCGTAGTTAAGAAATGTAACCGCTCTGCGAACAATGTGTTTGTTTATTTGTATCTTTATTGCACAGAAATTTACACAGTTAGGTACTAGAATAAGAAATAGTACATAGTTATAAAAGAAATAATAAATTAGTCTCTTCAAGACTGTTGACTCTGTCTACCCCGCAAGGTATATAGACGTGACTATATGTATGTAAGTATGTTGTTTATTCGGGTACATGTGATTCTAAAAAGCTCAACAATTTTTTGTACAAAGCAAGTTTTTCTATAGAAAATTCCGTTGTGGGATCCCGTATCGACTATGATTCAGATACTTTACGAAACATAGACATACATACATCGAATTTTGATGCCTTTTGAGGTTGACGAATTCGCAAAGTCAAAAGATTCGAAGGCTACGTTTAGCTAACAACATCTCCGCAAAAAAGATGAATTCCATACTCATCACCGTATATATTATATCTCATATTCCATATATTACATATCTCTGTCAATACGACATATAAATTTCAAATGGCGGTTATTGTAAAACTAAGTTGGCAATAACTGTAAAAGCTAAGCTACCTAGGTATCAACATTTGAAGCTCTGAATGAAATATTTCTAAAGATGGCGTCGTATAAATTCTTCTATTGGTCTTTCGCCAAGTAAAATATTGTAAAACTAAGTTGACAGCAGCAATGAAAGCCAGGTGACCGTATCAACATTACGGACTAACCGTTTAAGTTACCTGCTAGCGGTGAGCGCTGCCAACTTTTAAAACGCAATGGTCGGTGACTTCAATGAGCTATGTTACTAGAAGCGCTAAAGCAAATATATTTTATAAATAAATATATACGGGATAAATAACATAGATTGAGTTAGCCTCGAAGTAAGTTCGAGACTTGTGTTACGAGATACTGACTCAACGATACTATATTTTATAATAAATACGGTATATAGATAAACATCCAAAACCCAGGCCAATCAGAAAAAGTTCTTTTCTCATTATGGCCTGGCCGGGATTCGAACCCGGGACCTCCGGTGACACAGACAAGCGTACTACCGCTGCGCCACAGAGGCCGTCAAAAGTATAGACTGAAATTTAATTCAATTTAACAAAAGGGTGAGATTTGGTTTATGAGGCGTCGGCGATCGAATGGTTATGGTACCATAAGAAAACAGTGTGATGCTTCGTTCAAATCTTAGTTTTTCGCTAAAAACCCTTTTCGGAGTCACATATAAACTTTGATTGTTAATTAATGTGCCATGTGATTCCCGGCACCAATACAAAAAAGAATAGGACCGCTCCATCTCTTTCCCATGGATGTCGTAAAAGGCGACTAAGGGATAGACTTAAAAACTTGGGATTCTTTTTTAGGCGATGGGCTAGCAACCTGTCACTATTTGGATCTCAATTCTATCATTAAGCCAAATAGCTGAACGTGGCTGAACGTCTTTTCGAGACTGTTTGCTCTGTCTACCCCACGAAGAATATAGACGTGACCATATGTATGTATGCAAACGTCTTAAAATCGGGAGGTAAGCCTATGTGTGTATATATGTATGTATATGTGTATGTATATGTGTATATGTTAATTAATGCTCTTACAGCCAAACAAACCATCGTGAAACAAGCAAATTTAGGAAATTTAATTTGTAATGATCTTATACCTGCCTTTGTTTGTGATTTGGAATTCCCTCCCCGCATCTCTCTATCCCGTTACATACTCGTACAACTTAAATTTCAAGGCATAAGTGAATATGCACTATTTGAGCTTGTTACCTTAGGCCTCATCTTACCATCAAGCGGATTTAGGTCAAGCGCATTTTTATTACTTTAAAAAATTAATTTTATTTTTTAGCTAGGTCAAACTTTGACCAAGTTAAGAAAAAAGGTTGCGTCTTCACAAATACCACATCCAGTCGTGTGACATCTATTGCGTCATTGGCCCGTGTTTGCAAGCGCATCGTTGTAGAACTATTTTCTAATCTGGCGGTCACCCAAACAGCCATTGTCTGTTTTTGTTATTTATACATACATACATATGATCACGTCTATATCCCTTACGGGGTAGACAGAGCCAACAGTCTTGAAAAGACTGAATGGCCACGTTCGGCTATTTGGCTTAATGAAAGAATTGAGATTCAAATAGTGACAGGTTGCTCACCCATCGCCTAAAAAAGAATCCCAAGTTTGTAAGCCTATCCCTTAGTCGCCTTTTACGACATCCATGGGAAAGAGATGGAGTGGTCCTATTCTTTTTGTATTGATGCCGGGAACCACACGGCTGT
Organism: Amyelois transitella; assembly: GCF_032362555.1. Lineage (NCBI taxonomy): Eukaryota > Metazoa > Arthropoda > Insecta > Lepidoptera > Pyralidae > Amyelois > Amyelois transitella. The sequence goes on along the minus strand of NC_083508.1, from coordinate 354,641 downwards.
TATTTATCAAAGTACATAAAAGTAGATTTTATTTGAGTGCCTAAGGAATGTTAAGAAAGCTGGATGTGTAACCATAGACTTCCTTACGAAGTTGAGGAGTTAAGACGGCAGTCGTTTCGTGTAAAAACCTGTAATGATTAAGCCATTTCGCGTCACAGACGTTTTTTATATAAAATTTGTGTTTGCTCGAAGTATCGCTAGGCCTTTGTTTGAGGCTAGCTCAGACTATGTGATTTTGTCTGGTTATATTAAATAGATAAATGTTTATATTATATGCCGTGCCGTGTGGTTCCCGGCAGTGCCGTGTGGTTCCCGGCACTAATACAAAAAAGAATAGGACCACTCCATCTCTTTCCCATGGATGTCGTAAAAGGCGACTAAGGGATAGGCTTACAAACTTGGGATTCTTTTTTTAGGCGATGGGCTAGCAACCTGTCACTATTTGAATCTCAATTCTATCATTAAGCCAAATAGCTGAACGTGGCCATTTAGTCTTCAAAACTGTTGGCTCTGTCTACCCCGCATGGGATATAGACGTGACCATATATACCATATGTATGTATGTATTAAATAGATAAATGTGTATATTATATGTACATCTTTTCCCGTAATCGACTTAGTTCAATCAGTTTTAATCTCTATCACAGCCCCTGACATAGTTTGCAATAAATACGCTGAGCGTACGATGCTTAGATTAAAGAAAATCTGCCCTAGTAAATGACAAGCGTGACGCCGTGCGCCTAAAACGGGACAGCGATAGTTTTTCGCGCGATAAAAACGGCATCGCGCGTGCTTTGCTACAGGGCTGCCCTTAAAATCCTACGGATGGTGAAACGATGAAAATAAAAATGAAAGAAACATATTTATTGGATACAAAATGTGACAGCGAAACCCTTTTAGGCATAATGTTATCCTGTGTCAGAGCTTTTTATATGTATATTAAGTTAGACAAAATCATAATTTCAGGGCTGTTAAAATAATCACGTTACAGTATATCCCGCGTCGGGTTTTTGTTCAGTTAATTGTTATAATAAAATTTAATTGTTGTTATGTCGTATTATACCGGTGGTGGGTCGCATTTTAGTAATTATGGCATATAACTATAATATATTATCTACATATATGAAGGTGTATAGAATACGAATATAATATTATACATACATACATATACATACAGGTATACATAAATACATATAATCACGTCTATATCTCTTGCGGATAGGCCACGTAGACGGACAATTTATAGTTTCATATGATATTTTCGGTAAAAGGTATAATAAAAAAAATGTTTATTTAGGTAACCAAAGGTAAGTTCATATCACAAGTTGTGGGAGTCTCCTTTTAAGCAAAATTTGCTTGTGCCAGGAGGCACCGCTCTTTCATAACATAGCAATTATTATTACTACTAAATAAACTGTTTACAAACTTAAGCTAAATAAAGGTTTGAAAGTACTTTGAACTTAATTAATTATAGGTATACTTGACCTGATCTTTAATCGGGAGGTAACCAATTCAAAGTCAAGTTTTTTCACGAAGCGAATTCCATCTGACCTTCGTTACCTTCACAGGGAAACCTTACACGTATTGGATCATTGTAACACATCATATTGTCAAAATGTGTAGCGTTTCTTTCATCGTAAAAGCATCGGATGCTGAATAATTATTCGAATTAACTCCGCAATCGTTAGTATACCGACGTGTGAGGAGTAGCACTCATTATCCCTCACTCTGGTTCCTAATTAATGAAGGGATATCGTGTTACACGATTCTCAGAACTATTGTGAGCGTGCTTTTGTTGGAAACGTTAAGGAATTGTTGTGTTTAACGGAGGAACGACCTCAGGTATTAAACTTTGAAGATTAAGAGCTGAGCACTTTTTCTGACTTACAAAAGAAGAATGGATAAAAAAGATCTTCTATCATACCATGGATGTTATAAAGGATATAAACTTGGAATTCTTCTTTTAGGCGATGGGCTTGCAATCTGACACTATTTCAATCTCAATTCTATCATTAAGCCAAACAGCTGAATGTGGCTTATCAGTCTTTTAAAGGCTGTTGGCTCTGTCTACCCCGCAAGGGATATAGACGTGATTATATGTATGTATGAATCATAAACATATTCAAATTTTAAAGGAAATAGTATAGTCACTAGGCATATTCATGAATATTTATAAAGAAAACAGCATTTGTATTTTGTTATTTTTGTATTTAGATTAAAGAACCAAAATGGAAATTCTCACAGCAGTGAAGTTTCGGGTAAACCTTAGCAATGTACCTCCATCATTGTTTATGCGGGCCATGATTCACCAAATTTTAATATCTATTAAATTAATACTACGTTAGATGTTTGAAATTCATATTGAGTACTGTGTTCAGCAATTTCTTCAATGTTTAAAGTATTCTGAAGAATTATCTCCTAATTTGACGGTGCGGTGAAAGTTCTGAGAAATTTGGCAGTAGAGAATTTACGGCATAAATTAATTTTGGATAATTTTCTTGGACGAAATTCGAAACTTTCTGATTATGTCGAGTTGATATTGTTACCGGGAATACGTGGAAGTTAATATGGATCCAAAATGGCGTTATAATTATTAATTAGCGGGGAATTGATAAATATTAAGTGAGATAATTATCTCGCTAACACAATGAATGTGTTTATGAGTTATGAATACACATACACAGCTTTTTTCATTAGATATAGCCGATGACGCGACTTGAAAAACGCTTAAGTACTGTGATTTAGACTTACGTTATTATTTAATTTTTATTCACATACAGATCCTAGCTATGAGCTATACTGGACCATATAGAGAATTGGACGAGATTTGTCAAACATCTGAGTCTATTAATGTGATTGGAAAAATAAAAAAATACTTGGTGACTACATTCTTCTGTAAAATTTACTCGCACAATGATCATTCCGTATGGTTCCCGGAACTAATAAAAAAAAGAATAGGAAGACTCCATATCTTTCCCATGGCTGTCGTAAACGGCGACGAAGGCAAGTTTAGGCTTATAAACTTATAATATAAAATACTATTTCAATCTCAATTATACGAATATCATAAAGCGAAACAATTGAACGTGGCCTATCAGTCTTTTCAAGACTTTTGGCTCTGTCTATCCCGAAAAGGCTAAAACCGTGATTCTATGTCTGATCACAGCATGCTCTATAAAAGCAAACTCAACTTAAACATCTCTTAAGTAAAATGTAACCCTAAAGAGAAGCAATAAGAGAAATGAGCAGGCTCTATGAATACTCCAGCAACTAAACATTAAAGTTTAAATGCAGTTCGTCAACTGAGCGTCGCGAAATCTATCCAAGGCTGTAACCCCCACCAGGCTGGGCCACGAAAACGACGGGGAAGTGAGGATTTTAACAAAATAGTGAATTTGGAAACGGTAGTAGTTATAATTAGATGTAGTGATGTGACGTCAATAAGTGATAACTTGTATCCAATTTTGAAAATAAATCTATTCTATTCTAATACGTTTAATGTGAGCTACATCTTTTTGTGCAAATTTTAGATGTGGCAATCCTAAAAATCAAAGCAATTCTTTGAATATTGAGATTCTTCTTTTGTAGGTGATGGACTGTTAACCTCAATTCAAATCGCAATCTATATTCTACATACATACATACATATGGTCACGTCTATATCCCTTGCGGGGTAGACAGAGCCAACGGTCTTGAAAAGACTGAATGCCCACGTTCAGCTATTTGGCTTAATGATAGAATTTAGATTCAAATAACAATCTGTATTCAATAAAGTTCAATTTCACCTTTGATTCTTGTGTTAATTACTAATTGGAATCTTTTTCCTCCTGATTCCGGTTACATCCTGATCTTCCTGGAGAGGTAAGCCTTAGATGTGATTCTGTGTTGGATTAGTCAGATTTTTACACGAAGCTGCGCGCTGTCAGACCTCCGCAACCTTTTCAATGAAAGGGAACCCAGTCCATATTGGATGATGGCTAATACATTTGCCTTATTGTGTGTGCGATTGTTTCCTCTTGTAGGCAACCTTCTTGGTATACGCCATAGCAACGGTTGCCATGGTTGCCATGTTAGTGAGTGAATGTCAAAAATAATTTTTATTATCAAATCTTAATTTTTACGTTGAATAATATAGACATTTTAAACTGATTATTTTCTCCCCTTTGCTCCTTCTATCTTCTGTAGGAATAAATAACTTAATAACTATACTTCCTACACCTCTCTAGGTTTTTCTTCACCATTCGAGCATCGGTATAAATATAAATCAAGTTCGCCGGTCTCGTGGCCGCACCGTGAGCGCCTGACGTTTGCCAAACAGAATGGCTAACTCGGGCAAGGCGGGCGAGCAATCGCGTCCTCAAATATTTGCGCCTCGTTGCCATGAATCCGATCGGATGTTATTATGTTGATATCCGAATAATCTGCACTAAGTATCGAGTTTAATGGTATTACACAAAAGTGTGCTATATTAAAAAACAGAGAGAGTATAAATAATACAGGTATTAAACGCGCACGTAACGTAAAAAGAGTATGTTTGTTGCATTAAGCCATCCAGTTTACTCTTAAGACGTGTTTGTTCTAGAAATTTGTTTTTTTTTTTTAATATATGTACTTTTGCCAATGTTTTTATCTCCGAAAAATAAAGTCCTGTAAGACTTGTGGCAAACAACTAACTAACTGCAGACGAGTGGAACTGCTTACCCATATAAGAAGGATAATTTTAGCCCGAGGGGGACATTGTTTCCAAAAACCTTACCTCTTTAATTGATTTTAAACTATCGCGTTGCATTATACATACCATTTATAAATAATACAGGTATTTAACTCGCACGTAACGTACCTTAAATTTTTCTAAGACGTTTCGAATCCTGTTACAATGATACCTGTATTATATTAAATGTCACGTTTTGCAAGTAAACTAGATTAATAGTTCTATCGATAAAACATGGTTAATCACAATAGTGGCATCGTTAGAATCGATATTATTATCATAGTTTAGCTGTTACTATCTCAAGGCTAACTGAACGATTATCGAAAGTTGGGAATTTTATCACAATTTAATACAAATGTCAGACAGATTTGATACGAGCGATGGCGTCAATGGCCACTATTATAAGGCTTGAAAATATTTACACAACTATTTTTCACCACTTTTTTTCTAGCCTCAGTTCTCAATCGGAAACAAAACTATCGTACCAAAAATAGAATTTATCGTTAAATCAGTCTACGAGCAGGAAAAAGTAAGATATTAGTGTCCCCTCGGTGTCATTAGTGTGCCTCAAATATTTGGCGGAATCCTAAACAAAGTCGGATTATTTTCATTGACTAGCTGATGCGTGTGTGCGTCAGCTAAATATATCCAGTCCAGCAAATATTGGAGCCTTGAAGTCCTTGAGACTGATGGAAATATAGAGATATACAAGTTTGATTTGTTCTTTTAAGCAGATATTGTTATTTGCATACGTTTTTTTTTTATTTAGTATTTAATCGTCTAAAGACTAAGGGATAGGCTTTTAAACTTGGAATTCCTCTTGTAGGCGATTGAAAAGCAACCTGTCACTATTTAAATCTACACAGCTGAACGTGGCCTTACAGTCCTTTAAAGGCTGTTGTGTGTGGGACTCTGTCTACCCTGAAAGAATAAAAACGTTATTTGTATGTACATAATAAAATTACTATAATTCTTGATTTTGATAGATATATTACCACTAGGGGCTTATATTATATATAATCCTGTGACCTGTAAATAACATTGCATTAAAACAAAAAGGATCCAAATTGACAATAAACATGGTTATAGTTTCCAGTTTAAAAAACGTTAATGTAAGCAAAATAAAACAGTAGAAAAATGCTAGGAGAGCGAGACGGCTCATTTGTGTTGCAAAGTTTCTGGGTTTTGCTTGCCGTGCCTGCCATTGAAGCGGTTCCAAACTGAATTAAACATCGGCCGATTAGTAATTTGAATTTAAAAAATAGTGTCCTTATGAGTTTGTCACTAGAATGGGCGCAATAAATAAATTAATAACTATACATACATACATATAGTCACGTCTATATCCCTTACGGGGTAGACAGAGCCAATAGTCCCGAAAAGACTGAATGGCCACGTTCAGCTGCTCGGCTTAATGACGGAATTGAGATCCAAATAGTGACAGGTTGCTAGCCCATCGCCTAAAAAGGGGATCGCAATTTTATAAGCCTATCCCTTTGTCGCCTTTTACGACATCCATAGGAAAGAGATTGAGTGGTCTTTTTTGTATTGATGCCGGGACCACACGGCACATTAATAAATATATACGTGACAATTGCACATATAGAGTTAAACTCGAAAGTATTGAATGTATTGAAGTATAGAATGAAAATGAAAAATTGCTTAAATTAAACAGATGAACTAATTAAATGTCCAAATATTCTTTATTTAGACATTTAATTAGTCCATCTATTTAACTTTCTCCTCTTAATAACGTGAGCGTAAGCTGAACGTGGTCTATCAGTATTTTCAAGACTGTTGGCTCTGTCTACCCCGCAAGGGATATAGACGTGATTATATATATGTATAAATAAAATAATATAAATATAAATAAATAAATATATACGGGACAAATTACACTATGTAGCATGTTTGCAGCTATGTATAAGCAGATCTCAAATTGATTACAATTGTGAAGTAAAATATGAGCGAAAATTAAGTGAGGCGATCCTGGAAAGTGGTAAAAATAGCGGCCTACCCCCAGGGACGGGGTGGATAACCAAGTAACGCAAAGATAATGGATTAAGGGGTGGGGGTAAAAAACGGGTGAACCAACAAAGATATGACGAAGTTTTGTGACGCCGAGCAAGTATAAGAAAAATATCACGCAGATAAGGAATGGCGAAAACAATAGGCGGAGACTGGAGTTAAGACTATTTCAAATGACTTCTTTTCACTATATGTAGTTTATTTCTTAAAAAACTTAATTCATACTAATTATAAAGCTATAATATTTGCATTTGTATATAAATAAATAAATATATATATGTATATACGGGACATATGACACAGATTGAGTTAGCCTCGAAGTAAGTTCGAAACTTGTGTTACGAAATACTAATTCAACGATACTTACTATATTTTGTAATAAATATTTTTATATACAAACATCCAAGACCCAGGCCAATCACAGAAAGTTCGATTCTCATCATGCCGGCTGGGATTCGAACCCGGGACCACACGCAAGCAAACTACCGCAGCGCCTTGTTTTAAGTAATTTATTTGGCGTCAACCAATGTTGTGAAACCAAAAGAAAGATATGACTGATGTTGAAGTGTCCCATAAATGAATAAAAGTTCTGAATTTGAATTTTTGAATTTTGTGAACATCATCGTTCTTTTTTTGAAATAACATATTTCATCTGCGCCGCCCGGTAATTCCCATTTAAAAGGATACAGATTAAAAAGGTATTTACTGTAATGTTTTGCGGCCGCCATAAATTTTGTTTGTAATTGTTTCAGCTGAGCCGAGTGGCCGCGGGGATTATCAGGTGAGTTCAATACCAAGTGGATTGTTATGAGGGTCTAGAGCAATTCCAGGGAAGTAGCCTTTTAGCCCATATATATTCTCATTTTCAATTTGAATACATTAAGGAAAGAAGTTAGTTTATAGGGTATTAAGTACACACTTAGAGTAGACCAAGGAGTTATTTATTTATTTTAACTATATGCACGTAAAATATACAACTATATAAAGCATAAAAAGCAAGTTAAATTCTATACTAGTAACACATTTTTTTTCACAGTCAATACGTCAATTCACCACCAAGTCTACTAAGATATTCCTTTTAATTCCTACTGGCTGATAATACTTCAAGTGTACCCACTAATTGACGGCCTCAGTGGTAGTGCGCTTGTCTGTGACACCGGAGGACCCGGGTTCGAATCCCGGCCAGGGCATGATGAGAAACGAACTTTCTCTGATTGGCCTGGGTCTTGGATGTTTATCTATATGAGTATTTATTATAAAATATAGTATCATTGAGTTAGTATCTCGTTACACAAGTCTCGAACTTACTTCGGGGCTAACTCAATCTGTGTAATTTGTCCCGTATATATTTATTTATATTTATTTACTAATACTTACAAAACCACGTACAACAGTTAGTCGTTTAACACAACACCTCGATTAAACTACAAATCGGTAATTTTCCGGGCCGCAATGCGATTTTATCAGTAAACAGTGCATTATTATGCAAGTGCACGTATGTTTGTCCTGCCTGTGTGCCGAATGCTGCAAACTTGCTTTCTATATCAAAGCCAAGGTCTATTTCTAGACTAGCCTTCGTCTCTGGCTTTGTCAATATGAAATCCATTGAAGATTTTTGAACCGGGAAAATGAAGTTAAATATCTTTTTTATAGTAAAAAGTCGAGTGCGTTTGACATCAATCTACCTGATGGTAAGTAAGATTAGGTCTAAGGTAGTACAATCAAGTTCAAATAATGCTTATTCACTCTTGCCTTGAACTTATCTAAATTGTAGGTATAGTTGTTAAGGATTACTCCATTTAAGAACGAAAACTATTCAGATTATATCTCAATTCTATCATTAAGCCAAATAGCTGAACGTGGCCTTTCAGTCTTTTCAAGACTGTTGGCTCTGTCTACCCCGTAAGGGATATAGACGTGATGATATGTATGTATGTATGTACTATTCAGATAGGATAGATTTTACTTACATACATAAATAAAATCACGCCTTGTTGCCGGAGGGGTAGGCAGATACTACATCTTTCTACTTGCCACGATCTCTGCATACTTCATTCGCTTCATCCACATTCGCAATTCTCTTCAAGCAAGCAATTCATAAGTATAATCTTAAAAAAGAAAATTTGCCTGCCACACAAATCATTGGCTGATTATACCTTTCTAATAACCTATATTTTTATCAAAACTGTAAAGTTGAAACTACTATGCAATGATACAAATACCACCTAGAAACCTCTAGACCACAGAGGCACAAAGAGCAGTTAGTAATATGTATTGCAGCCGAGAAGGGACTAGATTATTTGGCTCGGAATAATGTGATCTTTTACCACTGATATCAAATAATTGAATGTTACATTGTCCGAGAAACCAAAGGATCTAAGACTTTATCTTGATGTATTGTTCAATTCTGGTAGATTTTATTTTAGTCTGCTCCTCATCAATCTATAAATAACTAAATCTCTCATTACAGAGTGATTGAAAAACAATGTACTATCAGAACTATTTGAGAAGAATTTCAAAATTCGGAGGTTTTTTGTATTGTTCGGAACTGACTTTCTGAACTTATCCCTGCGCAAACGCAAATGGAAGGAAAGTACAATCATTAAGTTGGTTTGAAAAATTAGCATATACCTGTAGACCTCAGAAACCTCTTTCTTTTTAAGTCGTATGAAAAGATATACATATATATAAGCGAAAATTACTTTTATTCAGAATAGGAGAGAATAGAATAGATTTATTTCAAAAATCGGATACAACGTATCAGTTATTGACATTACGATTGGTGCGAATTGAAAGCTGGCGTCCCACAAGGCGGTATTTTGTCTCCTATTTTGTTCTCAGTTTTCATAAACTTGCTTTCATCATATATTAACTGTTTCTATCACTTCTATGCTGACGACTTGCAGCTTTATGTACAGACGAATATTGATAACATGAAACAGGCCATTGATTTGCTGAATCAAAACTTAAATGGAGTTCTAGACTGGTCTAATCGATTTGGCATTTCTGTTAATGTTAAAAAGTGTCAGGCTATAGTAGTTGGCAGTTTCTATCAGATTAATAATATTGACATTAACACTTTGCCACCGCTGATCTTTGACGGAACTATAATTGAATTTAGTACGACTGTTAAAAACCTTGGCTTACATATTGATACCAACTTACATTGGGATACACGTTGTTGCAACCAGTCGGAAAGTTTACAGTGTTCTGCATTATCTGCAACGCTTAAAACATTTTCTTCCAACAAAGACGAAGATTTTGCTTACCCATGCACTTCTTCTGCCTATAATTGATTATGCTGATGTGTGTTATCTGGATTTAACTGAAGAGCATCTCAACAAATTAGAACGTCTTCTAAACAATTGTATCAGGTTTGTTTTCTGCCTTCGGAAGTACGATCATATTTCTGAATACCGTTCTCAGCTAAAATGGCTCCCCATCCGTAACCGTAGAAATCTTCACATTTTATGTCAGCTCTATACCATTCTCAATAATCAGCTTGCCCCAGACTATCTTAAAAAAGACTTCCAACTATTAAGTTCTACTCACGAAAAAGTCCTACGTTCTTCAAATAAGTTAACTCTTACTATCCCTTTTCACCGTACAGGTATTGCCTCCAATTCTTTCGCCGTTATGGCTGTTAGGCTCTGGAATTCACTTCCTGAGTCCATCAGGACATCCCCAAGTCGTTCTAGTTTCAAATCGCGGGTATACAGGTTTTTCTTGAGTCGCGAGGGTATTTAATATCGCCTTTTCACTCATTTCGGTAATCGCTGCACCTATTTATTTATGTATATTGTTTATCTATTGTAGTTTTTATGTATATATATACTATATATACATATATATATATACTATATTATATTTATAATTACCTATTTTATTTTATTTTATATTTTGTGTAGGTATAAATATATTTATTTAGTTTAACCCCACATTAAGTTCTCTGTAAGACCCAATGGTTGACTGGTAGATAATGCTTCTAGCATTAAGTCCGCCAATTGTGCTATACATTTGTATTTTGTGCAATGAAGTTTAAATAAATAAATAAATAATAAATAAATCATTTAAATCTAATTATAACAACAAACAACAAAGCGGAATCAACTACACGGCAGTATTCACCGGACGTCAATTTACAAATATATGTAGATCTCATAAATCTAAATCTTAGACGAATGCATATTCTCTACATTACAAAAAATAGTGAATTTCTCTAAAATAAGCTTTCAAACGAGCGTCGAAACCAGTAAAAGATTTTTTACTGCTATAGAATGCAATTTGCTTGGCATCAAGTATCTACTGTACGTTTCGTGCATTTCTTTTCTCCAAAACTAGCATCGGAAATAAAATAAACAGAAGAAGAGAGAATTTAGTGCTGCGGTCGTAAAAAATAAATAGCCACTAGCAAAGACTCAATTCAGCAACGTTGGAACTGGCCTCGTCTGAAGAATCGCCCGCCCGGCCAACTAGCGCCATCCATTGCCAATGGATCTCGGGACGCCATTTTTAAATTTCTTTTTCAGACGAAAATGAAATCGTATTCGAGAATATTCTACTTTTGAAATCTATAGAATTTAAAGTTATTGATTGCAGAATTTTGAGTGAGCAGAAAATGATTTTAAACAGCATGAGATGGAAAAAGAAAGATTGAAAGAATGTTGGTCTTTCCAAAAAGTTTCAAACGTGTCAAATAATAAATTATTCTAACTAGCTTGTATTAAATAATAATCATGAACGTAATAAGAAAGTGAGATATAACTTCACTATTGAGATATAATTTGTAAATCTAAAAAGAAGGATTAAAGTATAAGAAAACAGAATTATCTTACTTTTCTGATACATATTGATTTTAAGACAAAAAATGCATCAATCTTAAATTAATGATTTGATGACAGAGCAGAATGACAACACTTTCACTTTCCACGTAAGCATATCATTTGAGGCAAATAGCAGTAAGACACTTACAAAAGAAATCAAAATGAAGAACCTGTACGCATTTAATTGTTCACGACATATCTGAGTAAAATAAAAATTTAACGTTCGCTTTAATCTTTGTTGACATTTGAAATGTTAAAGCATACTAAAAAACGTTGCTGCTCGTAAATTTTCAAGTGAATGGTGGATACAAGAATAGACTCCTATCGCCATTTGATATACGCCCGATACAAACCTCGTTTGATTTACACAGTCGTTTCACCCAGACTGACCGACAAAAAGCCAGACTGATCTCGAAGAGAACCTAGGACTTTGCACTGACTTCCACCAAAATGTACTAGAGAAATAATAAGTTCAAATAATTTTGAAATAGCTTAATTAATGTTAATGTTTTTACTTTTTCTCTTATTTTCTTATATTTCATTTTGTATTTTGAATAGATCGTTTGTGACATAGATCCAATAGTTTTAACTTAATAACCACAAACACTTATCACATTTTTATCCCTTAGGGGATAGACAGACTCAGTCTTCAGTTCGATGGCATTATGATAGAATTGAGATTCGGAATGGCAAGTTACCAAAGTGAAGCATTCCAATAAATAAATATATCTTTTCCTTCGCTTACAAACCATCGTAGAAAAAATGGGATTATAAATTGGAGATTCTTTTTTAAGGCGATGAGCTAGCAACCTGTCACTATTTGAATCTCAATTTTGTCATAAAACCAATCAGCTGAACGGTCTTTTCAAGATTGGCGGCTCTGTCTACCCCGCAAGGGATATAGACGTGTATATATGTATGTATACGTATAGAAAAAATGCAAACGCTCAATCTGCCAACAGACAGACGGCATCAACACAATGAATAGCTAACAATAAACAAATCTAATTGCTGCAGCTCATAATTTCAAAATATCTTTCAGCGATAAACAGTTATTTATGCAATTCCAGTGCATCGCGTGATTGTTCATCGTGTTGTTCGTGCCGGGAATGGAACCCGGCACATCGCGGAAGGAAACGAGACAATGCACGGCTCGAGCTGACGCGACAATTACTTGTTAAGTGACACGGGTAATTAAACTTGGCTAATGCCAATGACAGGTTAAAGGAAAATTAACTCAAGATTTTATGCTGTTGTAGACAAGCGTTGCAATATGAAAGTACAAGTTAGTAAAGTACAATAAAGTAGTTAGTTAATAATGTACAAGTTGTACGTTTGTTTGTGTCTTTGAAAAAAATATTGAATTACTATTTTTTGCACCCGGCTTCGTTCACCTAAACACTAGCTTGTTTGTTTGTTTGTTTGTAATATCTTTATTGCATAGAAATTTACACAGTAACAAGAAAAAAGTACAAAGTTATAAAATAAACAAATCACTAGCAATGGCGGACTTATCCCATAAAGGGATCTCTTCCAGTCAACCGGCAAAACAATAAAGGAACTAGATAATTCAGTAAAAAGCGGCAAGCCACTAGCTGTTTATCGAACACACAGAAAACGTATGCGGACGTAAATAAAGTATTTTTTCGAGTTGAAAAAAAGCTTTCGGTCGTTTCAAGACTGCTGGCTCTACTATCTATCTTAAGGCCCGTTATTATTTGTTATTGTCTACCCGGCAGGGGATAAAGACAGGTTGTCATTTGTTTGCCATTGTCTATTAGAGCTAGCCCATCGCTTAGTCGCTATTCACAACATCCATGTCCTAAGTGAATTATCTTTTTTATATTTATATCTCACGCGAATTCTCCGACTTGTATTATCATAATTGGCTCACGTATATACCTATAACTTCTCACAAACAGTGCTAAATCCTGATTTTATCATAATTATGATATGTTGTCGACAACAAGGGGTCACTGACCTGATTCTATTAATCTCCATCGGAAAGAGTTTACAGCGCAACTCAATTTCAATTTGTACGCGCTCAGAGATGCCGATTTATAGCAGCGCTACCATTGTTAATTTGATGGTACCTTGGTTTTATCGAGCGGATTGTTTATTTATATTTTCGTAGCTTATTGTATATTTAATATATAAAACAAAACAAATTATTTTTATTGTCAAAAAAATTGTTTATGTAGTAGAAACTTACATTAAGAAAATGTTGAGCAAAAGCGGACTTATCTAGGCGGAATTATATATTCCCTTCCAGCCAACCTTTGGGTAGTGAAAGGCAAAACATGGAATCGGGTACATACATCAAGTTACGATTTAGTTGAAGACCACGTGTAGCTGAATAGATTATTATATGGTCTTTGACTTTCAATGCATATAAAAAGATGTTTAGTTTCTGGAAACTAATAAGTGCTTAAGTACGTCTAAGAGATCTTGAAAAACATACATACATACATACATAAAATCACGCCTCTTTCCCGGAGGGGTAGGCAGAGACTACCTCTTTCCACTTGCCACGATCTCTGCATACTTCTTTCGCTTCGTCCACATTCATAACTCTCTTCATACAAGCTCGGCGGTTTCGGGTACTTTTGACCTGACCCTTTACCAGGACGTCCTTAATTTGATCAAGATACGTTCGTCTAGGTCTTCCCACTCCGACCTTTCCCTCCACACTCTCCTTGTATATCTGCTTAGTCAACCTGCTTTCATTCATCCTCTCCACATGACCGAACCATCTTAACATACCCTTTTCTATTCCTGTAACTACATCTTCTTTCACATCACAACATTCCCTTATCACGCTGTTCCTTATCCTGTCACTCAATTTCACACCCATCATACTCCTTAACGCTCTCATTTCCACTGCATTTATTCTGCTTTCATGCTTCTTTTGCCATACCCAACTTTCACTCCCATACATTAATGTCGGGACCAACACGCCCCTGTGCACAGCCAGTCGAGCCTTTTTGGATAGTTTCTGACTGCTCATAAAGGCATGCAAAGCTCCATTCACCATGTTCCCCGCGTTCACTCTCCTTTCAATATCACTATCATACTTGCCATCTGATGTAAACTTTGATCCTAGATATACAAACTCTTTCACTTGCTCCACTTTTTCTCCTCCAATCAAAATATTACATGCTGTCATTTCTTTCTCCATTTCAAAAACCAGTGTTTTAGTTTTACTTACGTTCACTTTCATTCCTTTCTCTTTTAAAGCTTCATGCATACAGTTTACCATCTCCTGTAACTCCTCCGCTGATGACGCCAGTATAACCTGATCGTCGGCATAGAGCAGACATTTGACGAGTAACTCATTCATCCTTAATCCACTTTTAGACTCTTTCAAATCTGTCAAACAGCTATCCATAAATAGGTTGAACAGCCACGGTGACGCAACACATCCTTGCCTAACGCCTTTCTCAATCTTAAACCACTCAGTGTGCGCTCCGTTTATCCTGACACAAGCACTCGAATCCTCATATAAGGATTTCAGTGCTCGTATTAAGAGACTGCTCACCCCATGCATAGAAAGTGCTGACCACAATTCATTCCTCTCAACTCTGTCATAGGCCTTTTCCAGATCTACGAATGTGCAATAGACTTTTTGACTCTTGGCCAAAAACTTTTCGGCTATGCACCGCAAGGAAAAGACCTGATCAGTACATCTCATTCCCTTTCGAAATCCCGCTTGAGCATCCCATATTTTGTCATCAGTTTCATTCCTGACTCTATTAATCAATACCTTAGCATACAATTTGCCGACGACGCTAAGCAGGCTTATACCACGATAATTTTTGCAGTCCAGCTGTGACCCTTTTCCTTTGTAAAGTGGCACGATAACAGCCTTACACCAATCTTTTGGTACTCGGCCGCTTCTCCAACACAAATTGAAAAGGCAGTACAACTGACTAGCTACTACGCCTTTTCCTGCTTTAAGCATCTCGACCGACACTCTATCACACCCAGCAGCCTTTCCCGCTTTCATACTCTTAAGTGCTTCCACAATTTCGAACATTTCAATTTCGCCTTCCATCTCATTCTCTTTTTCTTCGCTATAGCAGAAATCTTTCTTATTTCCTTCCTTTTTTTCAAATAAACTTTCAAAATAGTCCTTCCATATCTTTAGTACACATTCTTCTCCTTTCACAACGCTACCATCCTGGCATCTGATCCTAGTCAGCTCTCTGAATCTTGAAAAAAGGTCTTACAATCCATAAATTTCTAAAAAACGTTCATACACAACGGATTAAGATCAAGCGATCAAACTCCCAATCTCACTTAGCTCCACGAACTTAGTTACGAGTTTCAAGTGAGTATCATTCCGATAGTAGGCCCTTAGGGTAAGAATATGTGTGTCGGAGTAGTAGTAACTGAATTAAATGGAAGTCACGCGAGAGGCTGCAGTGTGCAATATTCTTGTTTTATCTACGAAGATGCAACGATAAACAGAATTATTAACAAGCTAGGCCCGTTATTACTTGTTATTATCAAATAGGTAGGTATGAATGCAGGTTTAAATTATTAATGCAAAAAAGGTCACTTAGTTCCGTGAAGGAAAATTATTAACATACATATAGTCACGTCTATATCCCTTGCGGGGCAGACAAAGCTAACAGTATTATTAAAATACATACATACATATAATCACGTCTATATGTCTTGCGGGGTAGACAGAGCCAACAGTCTTGTAAACACTGATAGTCTGTAACTGTATGTTATTAACATACATACATACATACATAAAATCACGCCTCTTTCCCGGAGGGGTAGGCAGAGACTACCTCTTTCCACTTGCCACGATCTCTGCATACTTCTTTCGCTTCGTCCACATTCATAACTCTCTTCATACAAGCTCGGCGGTTTCGGGTACTTTTGACCTGACCCTTTACCAGGACGTCCTTAATTTGATCAAGATACGTTCGTCTAGGTCTTCCCACTCCGACCTTTCCCTCCACACTCTCCTTGTATATCTGCTTAGTCAACCTGCTTTCATTCATCCTCTCCACATGACCGAACCATCTTAACATACCCTTTTCTATTCCTGTAACTACATCTTCTTTCACATCACAACATTCCCTTATCACGCTGTTCCTTATCCTGTCACTCAATTTCACACCCATCATACTCCTTAACGCTCTCATTTCCACTGCATTTATTCTGCTTTCATGCTTCTTTTGCCATACCCAACTTTCACTCCCATACATTAATGTCGGGACCAACACGCCCCTGTGCACAGCCAGTCGAGCCTTTTTGGATAGTTTCTGACTGCTCATAAAGGCATGCAAAGCTCCATTCACCATGTTCCCCGCGTTCACTCTCCTTTCAATATCACTATCATACTTGCCATCTGATGTAAACTTTGATCCTAGATATACAAACTCTTTCACTTGCTCCACTTTTTCTCCTCCAATCAAAATATTACATGCTGTCATTTCTTTCTCCATTTCAAAAACCAGTGTTTTAGTTTTACTTACGTTCACTTTCATTCCTTTCTCTTTTAAAGCTTCATGCATACAGTTTACCATCTCCTGTAACTCCTCCGCTGATGACGCCAGTATAACCTGATCGTCGGCATAGAGCAGACATTTGACGAGTAACTCATTCATCCTTAATCCACTTTTAGACTCTTTCAAATCTGTCAAACAGCTATCCATAAATAGGTTGAACAGCCACGGTGACGCAACACATCCTTGCCTAACGCCTTTCTCAATCTTAAACCACTCAGTGTGCGCTCCGTTTATCCTGACACAAGCACTCGAATCCTCATATAAGGATTTCAGTGCTCGTATTAAGAGACTGCTCACCCCATGCATAGAAAGTGCTGACCACAATTCATTCCTCTCAACTCTGTCTGATGTTATTAACATCTGTATCATTTATGTCTTCTGATGTATCATTATGTCTTCTATCTTTTAAAAGTGTTTTGTGCGAGTATTATATATAGTCTTCATTTAAGTAAGTATTTCATAACATAAGTTTTGGCCAGTTCCATCTAGAATTGTGGTGTCTAAGGTCGGGCATATAATTTCGCCTGTCGGTCAGTAACTGAAAATCGTTTTTATAAAAAAAAGAAAAACTACACATATGTATATCACGTCGTTTTCCACAACGGTGTACCGCAACCAGCCCGCATGATGCTGGATAAAAAATACATTTCATCAAGTATAGTACATATATGCTCCAATACAATAATTATCAATGAAATTACAATGAATATCGTAATACAGAAACGACTTAATATTTCCTTTGAAACTGCTTGCGTAATAGAACTCCTGCGACCATATATTCCTAGCTACAAGCTTTTGAGCTAGCACCAGTCAATTAAGATTTGTCGACGGAAATACGAGATTTGCAAATGGTCGTACATCCAGAAGCAATTCCCGCTCGCCATGTTGCGGGAACCGGGCGGGAACCGGGTGGGAATCGGGCGGGAACCGGACCGCAACCGGAACGTTTCCAGAGAGCGGCAACTTAGCTCCATGGGATGGGGTTTAAATTACACCATTGTGTTATTATGAGATTGGTCGGGTTTAAGTTAGAAGCTGATGGCATGAACTGACACTCGAAGTAGGTACTACCAAAATGAATTAGCTGGGATTAATTATTTATTTAGGTTAAACAAATAATAATTTAAATGGACTCACTAAAGCTAAAACTACTTATAAAAAAGAAGGAAAAAAAAGATAATTAAAGCGTGGATAAGTTTGTTGTGTATAATTCCACTTAGTGGGCAAAAAGACAGTGAATAGATATAAGAATAGCTTAAGGAACTTTTTGAAATTTAAAATCATTAATAATAATTTATTCGTTACATACTTATTTAAAACTAAATAACGCCACCTACGTAAATGAGAAATCTCGTTTCTTTTTGTACCCGTGGAATATCCTGCAATATCCTTTCTTCCTTACACGTCTTAGGATATATTAACACATCAAAACGTACACACGGTATTTATGAAAGAAAATAATGTTTATATCTGTTTAAAAAAATCTTCATTTTAAAAAGTGAACTTGATTCTAAAAGCATTATCTACTTGCTCTCTGTTAGTAGCTGAACCAAAAGACACGATATATTTTGCTGTAAGTATCTTTAGCAAACTATATGAGAGTCGAGCATAAATTTAATTATATCAAAATGCTGATTCCTCTGCCCGCTTATGACTTAGACTGTCTTTTCACAAGAAACCGCTCACTTGTTTGGAATGAATTAAATTCAGCGGCGATTACAAACGCGGTGATAAATCTGAGAGCCTGATGAACTCTGTTTATACAAGTCGCATAGAGTTAGATCTTATGATAAGAAGTCAAGTACAAGTACACAATGTATTTGAATGATAATGTTCATGTTTATATTTTGAATATATTAGCCGTGTTGAGTGTCATGATAAGGATTTACGATATAAAGGGACAGGATTATTTGAGTGAACACTTTCATTTATAAATGGTTTGGCCATGTAGAAAAGATGAATGAAAATTTCGTTGATTTGTCCATTTAAAAAATGTTGTCTCTGCCTGTTTGAATGGATTTTCAGCTATCATTATTACTTCAATATGCCATAAATTTCCTCAATCATTATAAATTCTTCCCACTTCACATTGGTTGCAAAATGTTTCCTATTTTCCGTTATCTGCGATCTCATTTCCATACCTCTGTTGTGACAATCTACCTACGGATCTCCTTAAAGCAACACTCCTCATCTTTATTGTGGGTTATTGTTACAAAGCCAAGCTTGTATTGTATTCGTTGAGCTGATGTTGTTTATATAATATTCGTGTCGTAGTTCTGGTTTCGAAATTATTTGTCATATTATGTCGTTATATATTATGTTATATAGTGCCGTGTGGTTCCCGGCACCAATACAAAAAAGAATAGGACCACTCCATCTCTTTCCTTTCTTTGGACGTCATAAAAGGTGACTAAGGGATAGGCTTACAAACTTGGGATTCTTTTTTAGGCGATGGGTTAACAACCTGTCACTATTTGAATCTCAATTCTATCATTAAGCCAAATAGCTGAACGTAGCCATTCAGTCTTTTCAAGACTGTTGGCTCTGTCTACCCCGCAAGGGATATAGACCGTGACCATATGTATGTATGTATGTAATTTATGTTCCTTTTAAAAGGTGAGAAATAATCAATGAAATAATTTTAAGAAATACCTACGTCTAGAAATACCATGTTAAGAAATACTGAGGAGCAACCTAACACAAGTAGTCCAACCTATCCATATCATAAGCAGCATATTATTATATTAGCATGAACGGTATAATCTAATGCAGCTTGCAATTTCACTTACGTTGTCATTGTTATTTTGTTATTGCATTAAATTCCAGTTGCGTAGTTTGACAGAACACACATTGAATTCATTCTACAATAATAAGTTATTCATAGCAATAATGTTTAATTAGTAATCATATTTGTAATCAAAATGCTATTGAATCCAAACCGAATAGCGAAACACAATCAGTATGGTGAATTGTGATTGATAATTTTGAAACATGTTTGAACACGTCTGTTTGATAAACCAGCCGTAGTTTGATTTGGAATTAATTGAAATTGATGGATTACTTAATCAAAAAGTAGATATAGTTAGTTATATTTGCATGTTTCTCACATAGGTTTCTCATCACGACAATTTTTTCTAGTCAAGGTCTTGTACTCTTAGAAGAATTGAGTTACTAAGTCTCGGAAAACGTTCTCAGGGACGTTGAGAATATACTGATGGCACTAAGAATGTTATCTTTTTACCCGCCTTAAAAATATGGTTCTCAGTTTGATCTGTATTTGTGTATGAATGTGGTTTTCAGGAAAGTGTTTGTTACACTAAAGAGATTGCGGAGTTACACTAAGTTGCGGAAATTAAAAACTTCAAAAAAAGGAAGATAAATAAGTTTTTAGTTGAAAGTTATTGGAGTTAATCAGGGAAAGATGATACCCATCATTATCTGAATCTCAATGTCATCATCAAGACATCCAAATAAACCTAAGTATTTTCGAGATATATTTCTTTTCTTTTATTATTAGAAAAATACAAGGAATTTTGGTAATAAACGAAGTTTCATGTAATCCTTTTTCATCCAAACGTCTCGAATTAAAATAGTCATCACACCTTTAAATATTATAATGTTTTAGTCGTCATACATCAACATAGATCTATTTACACTGAAATGCGACCATGCAGGTAATTGATTAAAAGACACCGTGCCGGCATAGACAAAGACTCCATAGAGCAGCCGCGCCCCGCTCTAAATACATAACAAACACATCACTTTCTGTTTAATCACATTGTTTTCATGGAATGAGCTGACAACTTAGATTGAGGACTTGTTAAGCTATGATTAATGGGCTAAGACCTACCTATATGATGTATAAAATGGTGTAGCGGGAGCGATGATTGGGGCTCGACCGCCACAAAGGAATTTTTTTTATAATGTGGTTGCTAAAATTATATGAAGATCAAAAAGATCAAAGAAGATCTTCAATATTTGCTCTTTGAAAGTGGTAATAGTTTCAATTTTAAGTTATGTTATCTCTCTCCGATAGATGTCGTAAAAGGCAGCTAAATAATAGGGTTATAAGCTTGGAATTCTTCAAATAGGCGATGGGCAAACTATCACTATTTGAATTCTAATTCTATAATTAAATCTTTTCAAGACTGTTGTTTCTGTCTACCCCGCAACGGATATAGACGTGATTATATGCATGTATGTAATGTTAATTTAAAATGGATAACTGGCAACAGGCACAACATTAATACCTAAACGAATTAAAATTTTAATTTGAAAGCCGTTGTAAGTGGTATTTATTTCGCTCGTATTTTGATTTCACATGTATAGTAATTTTGTGAAAGCATTCCATTTACATTTCGTATTTGTTGTATGGATAATTAATCAATATTATAATGTTTATATCTCTTATAATATTAAGAGCATAGAGTTGTTCTTGAAATGAGTAAGAATTGAGTTTGTAGTTAGATGTGAGAGAACAAACTGTTCATACTAACATGAACACTATCACTTACCTACCTACTACACACTTACAAGTCATATTCCTAATAATTTTTCTAACAAATAATCGTAAATAATACTGTACAAAGCCAAATAGAATTGAAAATATTTATCTCCGGTCAGATTTAATTACACACTAGGTCAGTTCTGTCTGCGGTGTGGAATTCATTGCTGGCCCAGTGAGGGACGACCTCGTGTTGTATTTGGAATATCCACTATCATTGTGCAAATTCCTATGGGCGAGATAATGTCATTGAGGTCATAAAACCGTGCCGTGTGGTTCCCGGCACCAATACAAAAAAGAATAGGACCACTCCATCTCTTTCCCATGGATGTCGTAAAAGGCGACTAAGGGATAGGCTTACAAAGTTGGGATCCTTTTTTAGGCGATGGGCTAGCAACCTGTCACTAGTTGAATCTCAATTCTATCATTAAGCCAAATAGCTGAACGTGGCCATTCAGTCTTTTCAAGACTGTTGGCTCTGTCTACCCCGCAAGGGATATAGACGTGACCATATGTATGTATGTAGGTCATAAAACCAATGACAAATCGAAAATGTATAGTGGTTGACTATACATTTACTACGAGTAACCATACATATATACATCACGCTTCTTTCCCGGAGGGGTAGGCAGAGACCACATCTTTCCACTTGCCACGATCCCTGCATACTTCTTTCGCTTCCTCCACATTCATAACTCTCTTCATGCAAGCTCGTCGGTTTCGGGTAACCATTTATTACGAACTCTACGGCGTGGTAATAAAGTCGAATTTACCAGTGAATTTGGAAAGATTTTATGCTGTTAACTGTATATATATATAGAAAGGCTATAGAAACGAAGGTGTAAAGAGGGGTGAAATGGAACAAAATTCATCACTTCTTTGGAGAGGAGCCTGGGTACCGTCTATGACGACAATCTGAATAGCATAATCATGCATAATATCATTACTATTAGTTATTTATAATCAGCCCTCACAAAAAAATCTAAGTAACAAATTCCACATTTTTATTATCAAAATAGATTAACTATCAGTTTTTAAACATACATACATATGGTAACGTCTATATCCCTTGTGGGCTAGACAGAGCCAACAGTCTTGAAAAGACTGAATGGTCACGTTCAGCTATTTGGCTTAATGATAGAATTGAGATTCAAATAGTGACAGGTTGCTAGCCCATCGGCTAAAAAAGGAATCCCAAGTTTGTAAGCCTATCCCTTAGTCGCCTTTTACGACATCCATGGGAAAGAGATGGAGTGGTCCTATTCTTTAAAATACGAGTTAAAAGCAGTTCCGCATTAAATCTGTTCCTATTACGGCACTATATGCTGTAACAGCGGAACAGATTTAATTACTAGGTCAGACTCCCCCGGGAACCCACGATTTATCGCGCCGGTCCTGTGAGGGACGACCTCATCGCGACTACTCTATTGGAAAATTATCTTCCCTTTTTTTTGCTTCGATTTTCTACTGTATTATTAGAGAGTTTAATGAGACTGAAGACTTGCTCTCTTTGACTGTTTCTTATATTTTTCGTTTATGCATAAAGTCACGACTCAGTTTGGGAGTAGTAGACAGAGACTACATCTTTCCACTTGCCACGATCTCTGTATATTTCTTTCATTCACATTCATAAGTCATTTTAAGAAAGCCTGTCGGTTTCAGGTACTCTTGACCTGACTTTTTGTCACCAGAGACGTATTTAAGACTGCAATACCTTAATTGGTTCATGCGATTCGCTAACCGTGGTTAAACATGATTATTATTCAATGTGCGTGTGAAAAGATTTTATAATGTTATTTGATTGAGTCAACAAGTTTTGGTAATGTACTCGTACATATAATATGTATGTCACGGCTCACCTTTGTATGATTTTCACAGATTACTATAGTATTTTACATACATACATATACTAATCACGTCTATATCCCTTTCGGGGTCGATAGAGTCAACAGTCTTGAAAAGACTGATGGGCCAGGTTTAGCTGGTAGGTTTGAGATAGAATTGAGATTTAAATACGAGTTGTGACAGGTGGCTAGCCCATTGCCTAAAAGAAAAATTTCACGTTTATAAGCCTATTCTTTAGTCGCCTTTTACGACTTCAACGATTCTTTTTTTTATCGTGCTGGGAACCACATGCCACTAGTTTTTTAGTTTTGGCAGATGGTATTTCAGTTTTGTTTTGTGTTTGAAATCACGACCTCTTTCCTAAGGGGGTAGGCAGAGTCACAAGAGACAGTCACAAGATTCAATGACCAAGTTCGACGGCTTAATGATAAAAAAAATAATTTCTATGTGAAAAAGACTTACTTCAAAATTTCTTTAAATTTTATTCAGATAACCAAACTAACACATTGCATTTGAAGTGAAAAATGCAATCAGCAATTTTATTTTGCGGACATTGTGAATGAAAGTGGCTGAACAAATTTAATTACACGCTAGGTCAGTGGTTGTGGTGCTGTAAATTTATTGCCTCCGATCGGTACGAGATGAGGCGCTGCTAGTCTATCGGAAAATTAGCTTCGCGATTTTCTTAGTATGGTCCCGTTTAAATGACCATGACCAAGAACATACATATAGTTACGTCTATATCCCTTGCGGGGTAGACAGAGCCAACAGTCTTGACTGAATGGCCACGTTCAGCTATTTGGCTTAGTGATAGAATTGAGAATCAAATAGTGACAGGTTGCTAGCCCCTCGCCTATAAAAAGAATCCCAAATTAATCTGCCTTTCCCTTAGTCGCCTTTACCGACATCCATGATACACGGCACACACAAAAAATCAGTGAAAGATAAAATATGTTACATCATAGATTAAATATCATGCTATCCCTTGGTAATAAGGATATCAAATCCTGCTAGAGATTCCCACACATCACTCGGGACGTAACGGGATTCATACAGGGGCGCTTATCCGGACAAACAGGAGTGAAATCCCCTGGAGTATCCGTCTGTGAAATCCTGTGACCAATTTTCGATTCAATAACGTGGAAATCTGTGTGCCGTGTGGTTCCCGGCACCAACAGAAAAAAGAATAGCCGCTTTTTTACGAACGACTAAGGAATCGGCTTACAGTATATCTCAGCGGTTTTTGAGGTATACTCACTATTTCGTTCATATAATCACGTCTATGTCCCTTGCGGGGTAGACAGAGCCAACAGTCTTGAAAAGACTGACAGTCCATGCAATACATATCTATACTCAAAAGATCAAATTTAATATTTATTCATTTTCTATGTCTATTTAATTCTGTTATCTGGGACACAACAAATAAAACCCTCTAACCGAGAAACTCTTCTGGAAGTGAATATCCGCGGAAACACTACTAGAAAGTTCGACAATCCGTTTTCCGACAATTAGATTGACGACGGATAGCAAATAGATCTAATCTTCTGATGTAATCCAGAAGAGTATGTTTGGCAAGATTAACTCGTAACGTTGTTATGAAGGAATCGGCGGTCGTAAGGCTTTTATATCCGTCGAAGAAAGCGTAATACGCAGGTGCAAATTCATTCATTCAAAAGAGAATCGGTGGCCGAATTGGTAAGGTGTCCGGTTAAAACGGAGATACGTATAAAGGCACCGGTTCGAATCCCAACGCGGTTATGTACCAATGACTATTTTCGAAGTTATGTACATTAGTTTGATTACTAACCCATGACCTTACAGTGAGGGAAAACATCGTGAGGAAACCTGCACATTCAAACAACTGGATGCATAACCATATGATCCAACACGGGTCAGATTTCAGACCCTCCTGGTATGATTTCAAGTAGGTATAAAGCCTCCTTAAACCAAATAATCTCGCCTCCATTTAAAATTAATTGGCAATAAGGAGCACTCACCTCGACTCGTTAAAAATTAATTGCCGTAGTAAACAGGCAGGTTAAGCTGTTCTGTGTAATATACACTTGCTGCGCACGAGCACAATGATAAGGACTTGTTAGCTGATCTCATTAAACCGGTGTAATGCAAACATATTCGTTTTCCGACGATTTTGACGGCCTCTGTGGCGCAGCGGTAGTGCGCTTGTATGTGATACCGGAGGTCCCGGGTTCGAATTCCGGTCAAGGCATGATGAGAAAAGAAGTTTTTCTGATTGGCCTGGGTCTTGGATGTTTATCTATATAAGTATTTATTATAAAATATAGTATCGTTGAGTTAGTATCTCGTAACACAAGTCTCGAACTTACTTCGAGGCTAACTCAATCTGTGTAATTTGTCCCGTATATATTTATTTATTATTTATTTATATTGATCATTAGAATTTTTCGCCTTAGACTTCGGTCCCGTTAAAATTCGTGAAAGAAATATGTGTACTATTTTTTCTGTGCGCCTATGTGGCATGAGGGCATATGTTGTTGTAATAGAGGGGAATACACAAAAAAAAAACATTAATATCACTAAACTTTTGTATAAAGTCCCAGATATAACTGCTGGGCGTGAGTATAAAGTAAATGGTGGAAATGGTGAATCGGAACTTGAGTGATGTACCAAGATATCTATAAATTCTCATAGGAATTGAAAATAAACGAGATTTTTGAGAGTACAATTAAACCGACGAACTTAAATACATATACATATATACATCACGTCTTTATTCCTGACGGGGTAGACAGATCCAACAGTCTTGCAAAGACTGGAAAGCCACGTTCAGCTGTATGGTTTCATTATAAAATTGAGCTTCAATTAGTGACAGGTTGCCAGCCCATCGCCTACAATAAGAATATTTTTGCATTTATTAGACATTGTTGCCTTATCAGCCATTCTCTAAGTCGCCTTTTACGACTGTTAACATTAAATCATTATCTACCGTTTCACCTTTGCGATAAAGGCTTATGGAGTATAGGCAGTCTAGTGTGAAATCTACAATAAAACAATTTTTTTACTACATCCATAGAAATTATATGGAGTAGTCCTATTCTGAAGTGTCCGGAACCACACGGCACCAGAAATACGGAAAGGGATGCAGGGATCGTGACAAGTAGAAGTATGTAATCTCTGCCTACCCCTATTAGATTTATATTTTAGCTTCTATAACTAACCTAACGCAGAATGCCTCCACTTCATTTCAATTAACGTTTACGATATTTTAAGATTTTTTTTATACACAGGAAATACTCAACAGTTTTTCCGAAATTTCCTAATTAATTAGCGAATTAAGGAACGGCGAAGTAATAACGAAGAATTTATAAAACCTTCGTCAAATACTGAATTATACAAAAGATTTACCGAGATCATAGGGATCTAAAAATAATTTTCAAAATGGCGGCGACAGGCTTTTTAACTGCCATTCCTTTAATCTACGGTTTCCAAGGTCTTATTTGAAGTGTGAACGAGAAGAGAGGAGGGGGTGGGGGGGGGGGGGATACTTCGAGAATGTCTAATAAGGCAACTATGTCCAGGAAAAGTTGGGAAAATCGTGCTGTGAATGCACAAATAACATGACAATGTGATACTTTACTAATTGGGTAAGGAAGTCATTACATAATTAAGTTTCTCTTATTATTAGTGAGTGACTCAGAAATAATTGAATTAGAGGTACCATTGAACGTGGATAGACAGAGGTGCGTATTCGAATTCTACAGACCTGTCGTTTATCAATTATATTTTTCGTTTCTTATCCTATACATAATTATATAATATATATACAATCATGTCTTTAACCCTTGCGGGGTAGGCAGAACCAATAGTTGAAAAGACTGATAGGCCACTGTCAGCTGTTAAGCCTATCCCTTGGTCGCCCTTTACGAAATCAATAGGAACTAGATGGAATTATCCTATTCTTTTTTGTATTGGTGCCGGGAACCACACGGCACCTTTAACTACCAAAATCCAGACCCCTAGGCTGAAATGTTCGTTTGAAAGGCGAGACTTGTTCAAAATTACAGCTTCGGAAAGCCTTACTTTGATTTATTGCGAAATAACGGCAGCGCTACTCCGCCATTTTGAATAATAACCGGTATTTTTCCTAAAAGAAATGAGATCATCTGAATTGGGCCTAATTAATCATTTTATCAAGTAATTACTCTCGAGGGTATTCATTATTTTTTGATTGTGAAAAACGAAACGTTTAATCTTGTAGCCTGAATAACAATACCTTATCAATTTTGAGTTAAAATTCAAGTTAACTATTGGCACTATAGCATTGTTGCGATAACTATTCATATAAATAACGTTTATGTAAATAATTAACGCAATTATAATTAACTAGAGGCCGCCGGCGACTTTGCCCGCGTGGAATCAATCCCGCGGGAACTCTGGGGTAAAAGTAGCATACATACATACATACATAAAATCACGCCTCTTTCCCGGAGGGGTAGGCAGAGACTACCTCTTTCCACTTGCCACGATCTCTGCATACTTCTTTCGCTTCGTCCACATTCATAACTCTCTTCATACAAGCTCGGCGGTTTCGGGTACTTTTGACCTGACCCTTTACCAGGACGTCCTTAATTTGATCAAGATACGTTCGTCTAGGTCTTCCCACTCCGACCTTTCCCTCCACACTCTCCTTGTATATCTGCTTAGTCAACCTGCTTTCATTCATCCTCTCCACATGACCGAACCATCTTAACATACCCTTTTCTATTCCTGTAACTACATCTTCTTTCACATCACAACATTCCCTTATCACGCTGTTCCTTATCCTGTCACTCAATTTCACACCCATCATACTCCTTAACGCTCTCATTTCCACTGCATTTATTCTGCTTTCATGCTTCTTTTGCCATACCCAACTTTCACTCCCATACATTAATGTCGGGACCAACACGCCCCTGTGCACAGCCAGTCGAGCCTTTTTGGATAGTTTCTGACTGCTCATAAAGGCATGCAAAGCTCCATTCACCATGTTCCCCGCGTTCACTCTCCTTTCAATATCACTATCATACTTGCCATCTGATGTAAACTTTGATCCTAGATATACAAACTCTTTCACTTGCTCCACTTTTTCTCCTCCAATCAAAATATTACATGCTGTCATTTCTTTCTCCATTTCAAAAACCAGTGTTTTAGTTTTACTTACGTTCACTTTCATTCCTTTCTCTTTTAAAGCTTCATGCATACAGTTTACCATCTCCTGTAACTCCTCCGCTGATGACGCCAGTATAACCTGATCGTCGGCATAGAGCAGACATTTGACGAGTAACTCATTCATCCTTACTCCACTTTTAGACTCTTTCAAATCTGTCAAGCAGCTATCCATAAATAGGTTGAACAGCCACGGTGACGCAACACATCCTTGCCTAACGCCTTTCTCAATCTTAAACCACTCAGTGTGCGCTCCGTTTATCCTGACACAAGCACTCGAATCCTCATATAAGGATTTCAGTGCTCGTATCAAGAGACTGCTCACCCCATGCATAGAAAGTGCTGACCACAATTCATTCCTCTCAACTCTGTCATAGGCCTTTTCCAGATCTACGAATGTGCAATAGACTTTTTGACTCTTGGCCAAAAACTTTTCGGCTATGCACCGCAAGGAAAAGACCTGATCAGTACATCCCATTCCCTTTCGAAATCCCGCTTGAGCATCCCATATTTTGTCATCAGTTTCATTCCTGACTCTATTAATCAATACCTTAGCATACAATTTGCCGACGACGCTAAGCAGGCTTATACCACGATAATTTTTGCAGTCCAGCTGTGACCCTTTTCCTTTGTAAAGTGGCACGATAACAGCCTTACACCAATCTTTTGGTACTCGGCCGCTTCTCCAACACAAATTGAAAAGGCAGTACAACTGACTAGCTACTACGCCTTTTCCTGCTTTAAGCATCTCGACCGACACTCTATCACACCCAGCAGCCTTTCCCGCTTTCATACTCTTAAGTGCTTCCACAATTTCGAACATTTCAATTTCGCCTTCCATCTCATTCTCTTTTTCTTCGCTATAGCAGAAATCTTTCTTATTTCCTTCCTTTTTTTTAAATAAACTTTCAAAATAGTCCTTCCATATCTTTAGTACACATTCTTCTCCTTTCACAACGCTACCATCCTGGCATCTGATCCTAGTCAGCTCTCTGGTTATAGTATTTCCTCGGGCTGACCTTACGGATTTCCAGAATACTTTCAGATTTGACTGAAAGTCTTCTGATAGCCTTTTATCAAAATCCTCTTTATACTCTTCTTTCTTTCTAATCACAGCTTTCTTAACCAAATCTTTCATTTTCTTATATTCCTTACGTGCTTCATTCACATCTTCATCTATAACCTCTTGCATTCTTAAGTTAGCTTTTGCTGCTAACAAATCCAGCCATGCTTTCTTCTTTAATCGCACAAGTTCTTGCACATCTTTACTCATCCACGCATTTTTGTGATTTTTTCCTTTCCTTCTTCTACTTACACCACACACTTCAAGAGCTACTTTCACAATTCTTTCTTTAAATTCCTTCCATCCATCTTCAATATCGCTCATTTCCTCTAAATCTTCAAATTCATCCTTCAGTCTATTAATATACTTCTTACCTACATCCATATCTTGCAAATTTTCTACTTTTACTCTTTCCAAAGCGCTGGTTTGCTCCCTTACCCTGTGCCGCCAGCGATTGAAGATACCCCTTATCCGGGATATCACCAGTAAATGGTCCGAGTCAATGCCAGCACCGCGATATGCACGGGTATCCAGCACTTTGTTCTTCAATCTTTCATCTACAATCACAAAGTCTATCATACTTTTTAAAATACCTTCCACTCTTGTGTAGGTGTGGATCTCTTTATGTTGAAACATTGAGTTCGACACAAAAAGATCCCACTCTAGACAAATTTCTAATACACTTCTTCCATTATCATTCACCTTTTCGTCACCAAACGCACCAAGCACCTTTTCATATCCATCACGCTTTACACCCACCCATCCATTAAAATCACCTAACATAATAATCTTCTCAGTAAAAGTAGCCTATATGTTATTCTGAGTCTTCAGCGACCTACATACCAAATTTCATCGCAATCGGTTAAGTCGTTTTTGCGTGAAAGAGTAACAAACATCCATACTGACATA
Source organism: Amyelois transitella (assembly GCF_032362555.1). NCBI lineage: Eukaryota > Metazoa > Arthropoda > Insecta > Lepidoptera > Pyralidae > Amyelois > Amyelois transitella. The sequence continues at coordinate 324,046 of NC_083508.1, read as the reverse complement.
CTCAGTTTCGCATTTATAATATTAGTAGGATATAGCTGCTATGCTGATCTGGCAACAAAGAAATATATAGTGTCCGCCGACTGTTCTCATGCAGACTGTAAAAATCAATCAAGGGAGAAGCTTATAAATTTGGGATTATTCTTTTAGGCGATGGTTTACCGACCTGGGAAGACCTAGACGAACGTATCTTGATCAAATTAAGGACGTCCTGGTAAAGGGTCAGGCCAAGAGTACCCGAAACCGCCGAGCTTGCATGAAGACTGTTATGAATGTGGATGAAGCGAAGGAAGTATGCAGAGGTCGTGGCAAATGGAAAGGTAGTCTCTGCCTACCCCTCCGGGAAAGAGGCGTGATTTTATGTATGTATGTAAAGACACAGCTGTATATAATTTGAAGGAGCGTACTAAGGCAGCTCGCATCTCATTACGATGCGAAGTTCGCGCCGTATGTACGGATTCTAGCGAGTTCCCGACTGGGGCCATATGGATTACAGACTTAGATATTGCTGTTAGATGTGTATATTTTAACCCACGATCGAAATAGAGGTAATAATAAAATTGTTGAAAAAGCGTAATATTATGTTTATACTATAATAAACATAATATTACGCTTTTTCTCCGGAGTGGTAAGCAGAGTACATCTTTCCACTTGCCACGATAACTTTAATAAACTTAATTGTATTCTAGCTTACATTAAAAAAGTGATGGCAAATATGGATTTATTGTAATAAAATAAATTTGATGATTGATACTGATGGTCATTGTGATAGGATTGAATTAGAAACTCTGTTGAGCGAAGACAGTTATCTAAAACTTGTTATTTTAATTCTGAGAGCTCATTTAGTGTTGCATTGTAAAGTTACCATACATACGTCTATATCTCTTGCGGTGTAGACAGAGCCAACAGTCTTGAAAAGACTGATAGGCCACGCCATTTGGCTTTAAGCTAGAATTGAGATTCAAATTGTGACAGGTTGCTAGCCCATCCCCTAAAAGAAGAATCCCAAGTTTATAAGCCTACCCCTTAGTCGCCTTTTACGACATCCATGGGAGAGAGATGGAGCGGTCCTATTATTTTTTCTATTGGTGCCGAGAACCACACGGCGCCGATGCGATTTATTACAACAAACAAGGTGGAATTTATTAGGGGAGGCCTATGCTCAGCAGAGGACGTTCTACGGTCTAAATGAGATCTATTCCTTCAAGATATACTTTATAACTCGCGAATCTGTCGCAGATGACAATGTCAACATGATATCAAAAGGCTATCAGCTCGCAGCCGATCGATATGTGACTAATTGATAAAGTGACATAATCCAGGTCTGAAACGCGACTCCCACGCAACCTGGTGTTTTATCTCTACATGTGCTAATCTTGACAGATTTGTTTTGTTAGCTGATGAAACAATGTGCCAAATTTAGCGTGTTGTTTTAAATTAAGATTGCAATGAGTTATTCTCTTCTTCTGTGTCTAAATATCTATAGGAAGCGTAAAAAGACGTTGAGTGTATGAATAAGCCATGTAAAATGGTGAGTATGAGGCCAGGATACGTCTGACAAAACTTATCTGCTGATATTGTACGTCCATATGGGCAGGACACAGTGATACCTATAATTTTATTGTTGACCTATTTTTTTGTTTTTACCTGTGTTTCACAATAAAGATGTTTGATTTGATTTAACATCTGTAAATATGTTAGTAATAATTTACAATGCCGTCCTGAATTTTACTAGGACTGGTACCTGGGATGTTTATATCTTAACTAGTTTTCTCAACTTTTAGGATCTTAAATAAAACAATTTTAAACGATACCAAACAAACCATAAAAATTTGGTATATGTTTGACACAAAACTGTAAATATATTCGCACCAAAAGCCAGTAAATATGCCAAAAATCGGAAATCCGCCGTCCTAAAGAACCGCGAAATATTTGAGTTTGAACACGAAATAGCTTGTCAATTATAAACAAGCGTTGGAAAACAGCGGTGTTTATTTTACCGGTTGGTATTCTGCCAAGTCCTCTATTCTTTGTCGTTCTTCAGAGACCTGTTGAAATATTGTTTGATTTGCACTTTGCTGAACAATGGAAACGCGCTTTATCATGACAGAGTGGCAGATCGCACGCCGCCTCGGTCAAAAACATGTTTGTAAATATAAATACCTATTTGGATAACTCCTTTGTGTAGAAAGAGACAGAATGATAGGTACGTAAATTAAATTTAACTGGGTGTTTTTTTTTTTAATTCAGCAACACGTATAAATAAAATAGTTGTGTATTATGTTTTTTATATTCATTTGGTGCAATCAACACTAAGTACATATTTAATAAATTTTGATTTAAATTTTTCTCTAAGCCTATTTATTGCTACACATCTGTGGTAACACTTAGTCATCCCGTTCTATCAATCATCGACAGCATTCTTCTGACAATTTTTTATGCTATTTCGTACCGACATTGTTATTGAGTAGACTTTAACCGGCACTTAATTTCTCCATGATTCATATGATGCGTAATTAAGAATTTAGTGCTCGTGGCAAATAAAAAGATTTAGTCTCTGCCTACTCCGAGAATGAGACATGATTTTATGTATAATCCAATACAAACTGATTAACGACTTCCTACATTCTCTGTAATGCGAAACAAGAGAGTGATTCAATCCCATTGTTGGGAACCTACGTTAAAGTAAATACGTTAACAATAGGAATCTAGCATACAAATGTCGGATACGAAACATATTAGTGAAGTCCATTGTATTAGTAGTAATTAATCTTCTCAAAGAGCATTGTCCGTATTCATTCGTTTCTAACAATCCACTTCGACTGCTTGTATATAATAGGAACAATATGTAATTTATACATATATGAGAGATATGTCATAATGCCAGTGCCGTGTGGTTCCCGGCACAAATGCAAAACAAAAAAGAATAAGACCACTCCATCTCTTTCCCATGGATTTTGTAAAAGGCGACTAAGGGATAGGCTTATAAAATTGCGATCCTTTTTTTTGTAGGCGATGGGCTAGCGACCTGTCACTATTTGGATCTCAATTCCATCATTAAGCCGAGCAGCTGAACGTGGCCATTCAGTCTTTTCTTGACTATTGGCTCTGTCTACCCCGTAAGGGATATAGACGTGACTATATGTATGTATGTAGATATGTCATAATCCGGGTGAGGTTCTCCTGCATAGGTTGCGGAGAACAGACAGGAGTCGCTTCGTGTAAAAACCTGTCTCATCCAACGCAGTATCATGGTTAAAGGCGCAGGGCTCCACTCCAGAGAGGTGAGGATGTAACCTAATGCCAGGAGGTAGAAGAACAGCAATCTTCTTTGTGTAGTAAGTTTAGGAGAAGAGAATATAGCACACTTTAACTGTGGCACTATAACATTGTTACCCATAATATTGGCTTTCCAAGATCTCTGCAAGGAAGTGAGATTTTATTTATTTAAACTTCATTGCACAATATACAAATATAAAGCACTATATATATAGAAGCATTATCTACCAGTCAACCATTGGGTCTGACAGAGAACTTTATGTGGGGTCAAACTAAATAAATATATTTATACCTACACAAAATATAAAATAAAATAATTATTATATAGCATACTATCTACATCAAATCTTTTTTTATTTGGCAAGTTTTATCGATCGGAAACTAGAGAACATACCTACCCATACATAAAATCATGCCTCTGGGAGGGGTAGGCTGAGACTATATCGTTTCATACTTTTTTCGCTTATATAATATGTCCAAATGGACATTCAGCCTTGTCGACACTGCTGGCACTGTCTTATCCGTTTCGGATAAAGATGCCGTATATGTGGTTGTCGCTTATCGCGGCAGGAAGAATTAAACCCATTTTATACTTTCCGACAAAAACATGGTAAATTACATTTTGTCATTATTATTGTAAATGTACTCAATATTATTGTAGCGGCGTTTAAGCCTACCCAACATGCTTGCTCAACAAATTGGATGTACCTACATATGTAAATAGAGGTAATTTGTGAGGCACGAGCGTGGAGGCATTAAAAATGATCCTCTTTTCGTGTTCAGACACAATAAGCTCAAAGTTTTGTTTTGATAACAGCTTTCTAGAATATTAATACCGATGCCTACGCTTACAAGTTGATGATAAAAGCCTAAGATTTATTGTATACTAGCGATCTGTCCCAGCTTCGCACGGATAGCATTTATAGACATAAACCTTTCTCAGAAAACATTATTTCCAAAGTTCAAACAGGATAAAAATCCGGTTACAACTGTCTGAGATTAGCGCATACATACATTTTTTGGCGGATTTTATTATATGTAGTAAAGCGCTAATGATAATTTTTTAGATAATTATACCAATATGTATAGTATAGTAATAGGCACTTTATACTTTATACCTCACAATATCTGCAATTTAAGTTATTCATGGCAATTACAATTATAGTGCTTATTTATGTTCAAAAATGTTTCTAAGACGCCCTTTGTTTGAAGTTTTTATTAAATTACCTGCCTATCCCCCCGGGAAAGGGGCGTAATTATTTCTAAATCCTAAAGGAATTTTTTTTGGTTCCAATTTATCAGTAACTAAACGGCGTGGTTCCATTTTTGTAATTATATATTATCCACTTTTTAAAAATTAATGTATTAATTATAAAAATAAATCTTCTTTGATCCAGTTATGATACAGAAAAGAAAAATGGGAATTATTTTTCAAATTGATCAATTTCCTCGCATCCAAGTTCAAACAGAGAACGGTAAACCAACCCGCATATCGTTGCACCGGGATTTATACGCCGCTTGCGGGGATCACGCGGGATTGGCGGGATTGGCGGGATCGGGGGATTCCAGGAGATACGGCCGCCCTAGGCTGTGTTATGTGGCATCCGAAACAAATTGTACTGCAGAGGTATTTGGGGGTTAACCGTGGTTGCAATGAGGGATTAAGCGTGTTTGTGACGATTGATGCCAACTGTTTAAGACTGCCTACTACCATTTTGTTTATATTCCATGGTGATTACTGTTAGAAATTAGTCTGTCTGTTAAGGTTTGGCGCCTAAACCGCTTGAAAGAATTTTATGCAGCTTTGAATATATTAATGAATTATTTGAAATCAGGGAAATCCGTTTCCGGAAGCTAGTTGTATGATTATCTTTTATAATATTCTGTAGAACTAGACTAATTTTTTTTTTGCGATATTCCAAGAAGATTTTGCGCAAAAATGTGAAAATCAAACACTCTTTCTTTTTTAAATTATTAAGGATTGATATTATCAAACGCACGATTCACGTTTTTATTTCTTACGGGATAGACTGGAAATAATAGTCTCGAAGCGACTAGCGAAGTTACAAATTTATTTTAAATTCGCTTTTATATTTTCAGTTTTCAGACCATTCGTCAAACGAATAATCTTGCATCAGGACCTGACCGGGGTTCGAACCAAGCATTACTGCACCAAAAGACAAACCCACCAATTCACAGACGAAGTTAAAAAATATAAATTAAAAAAAACAATTATAAACTATTAGTTATTTTTAACGATGTTCCTTTTTCACGAATAGATACCGGATAAACATCGTTAAAATTTTATAATTGAAACATCACGGGAATAAAACAAGTCAGTGTAAAAATATAAGCTGCAGAGAATAAATAAATACCTACTGCTGTTACAAAAACTTTTTGTACAAGTGGTAAAAAAAACCGCAAAAATATATATTTAAATACAAAGTTTTAAGAAAGTTTATCAAAAGCCGCCTAGAATTACCGGAGATAACAGAACAGAAGAGATACAGCAAAGATATCTTGTTTCAAATTTAGGAAAAAACTAGGCTTAATAGACTTTTTCATTCATTTTGGTAACTGCATCACCTTATGTCTTGTGGTTCCCGGCACATACTACATACATAAAATCACGTCTTTTTCCCGGAGGGGTAGGCAGAGACTACATCTTTCCACTTGCCATGATCTCTGCATACTTCCTTCGCTTTTCATAACTCTATCTCTCATGCAAGCTCGGCGGTTTCGGGTACTCTTGACGTGACCCTTTGCCAGGACGGCACCGATAAAAAAAATAGGACCACTCCATCTCTTTTCCATGGATCTCGTAAAAGGCAACTAATGGATAGACTTTTTAACTTGGGATTCTTCTTGCGATGGGCTAGCCACCTGACACTATTTGAATATCATTTCTATCATTTAGCCAAACAGCTCATCGTGGCCTATTGGTTTTTCAAGTCTGTTGGCACCGTCTTCCCCGCAACGGATACAGACGTGATTGTATGTAGAATGCCAGATGCACCATAATAGATGAGTCACACAAAGTCGCGGGTAGCAGTTAGCATCACAACAACATCTGTTATGATGGTGGGCGTGTGCTCTCCGACTGTCTCTTATCAAAGATGATAAAACACTAATATTTGACAGACGTGTTATAAGGTCGTGTGGTTCCCGGCACCAATAAAAAAAGAATAGGACCACTCCATCTCGTTCCCATGGATGTCGTAAAAGGCGACTAATTGATAGGCTTAAAAACTTGGGATTCTTCTTTTAGGCGATGGGCTAGCAACCTGTCACTATTTGAATCTCAATTCTATCATTAAGCCCAATAGCTGAACGTGGTCTATCAGTCTTTTCAAGACTGTTGGCTCTGTCTACCCCGTAAGGGATAAAGACGTGATCATATGTATGTGTTATAAGGTCGCGTGATGTTAACATTAGTATAATAATTGTGCGTTATCGTTCAACGCATGTCTGTTTCATAATGAAACTACATGACGTGCGGGTTTTCATCTATGTATAGGTAAACGAACGTATCTTGATCAAATTAAGGACGTCCTGGTAAAGGGTCAGGTCAAAAGTACCCGAAACCGCCGAGCTTGCATGAAGAGAGTTATGAATGTGGATGAAGCGAAGGAAGTATGCAGAGATCGTGGCAAGTGGAAGGAAGTAGCCTCTGCCTACTCCTCCGGGAAAGAGGCGTGATTTTATGTATGTATGTATGTATGTATAGGTACATAGAGTCAACAACGCATTTAGAGTCGCAAATTTAATAAATGCTTTTATCAACATATTGAGCTTTATGAGCTTGAATGAATAGAATGATGAATGTGGATGAAGCCAAATAAATATTCAGGGATCGTGACAAGTGAAATGATGTAGTCATGATGACCCTGCCTACTGCTCCGAGTTATAGTTTTATGTAAATATGTTTATCGGAAGGTAATTCGTACTTCCACACTCGCTAATTATAAATTACGAAACTGTGTTTATTTCTTTGTCGTCTCTTCACAATTTACGGTCAAATAATTTGAGGAAATTGATCATTAGGAAATTTATTGAGAAACACCTCTATTCAAGTACCTATATCTATATTTGGCCTATATCTATATCTATTTTTGCCGTATGGTTACCGGCACGAATGGAAAAAAGAATAGGACCACTCCATCTCTTTCCCATGGATGTCGTAAAAGGCGACTAAGGGGTAGGCTTATAAACTTGGGTTTCTTCTTTTAGGCGATGGGCTAGCAACCTGTCACTATTTGAATCTCAATTCCATCTTAAAGCCAAACAGCTGAACGTGGCCTATTAGTCTATATAAGACTGTTGGCTCTGTCTACCCCGCAAGGGATATAGAGGTGATTATATGTATGTATATCTATATTTGGCAGACAAAATAAAATTGGTCTTCAGCTCTTAAGAATAGAACTGCCTCATATCTTTCCCATGGATGTCGTAAAAGGCGACTAAGGGATAGGCTTACAGACTGGGAATTTAAATCTCAATTCGATCATGAAACCATACAGCTGAACTTGGCCTTTCAGTCTTTACGAGACTGTCGATTCTGTCTTCCCGGCAAGGGATATAGACGTGACGTAATATATATATATATGTGACGTAAAATAAAAATGTATTTTGTGAACTGTGATAGTGAAACCGCGTAATAAAGCAAGCTGGCACGTAATTGCATGTTCAAACTTCTATGAATGGAACATTTAACCTCTTTGTGTTGCTGTTTGTTTGTTGCTAGCCAAGTGCTGGCCAGTTATAAAAACAATACTTCATTTATTATTTGATGCATGCCTTTTCATAGCTAATCTTGAATATGAGCGGAATTAATGTTGCTCAGCTGAATGTCGCTAGGTGACTCCCACAGATATTGACCACGCTAGATACCGCATCATCCATCTCTATAACAACCAAAGATGTCAAGTTCTTGCTGACTAATAAGAAGTTAAGTCCCTTTCAATCAAGTTTTTTTTAGTAATTTGTCTAAAAGGTAGTACAGCTTAATACGTTTTTCGATTAATGACAACCACGCTAGATATGAATATAGTACATTTTTTAAAAGGGGCTGGAATTTATGAACTTTTAACGACATAAATTAAAATTAGCGTTATAATTATTTTCTATAATTATCATCGTTTCACTTAACTTTACATAATACAGTAAGTAAATTTTTTGTGACCGAAATTTATGCTAAATAATGTTTTGTTTCAAATCTCAAATACATACACACATGCATATATACATAGGGTCACGTCTATATCCCTTGCGGGGTAGGCAGAGCCAACAAACTTGAAAAGACTGAATGGCCACGTTCAGCTATTTAGCTTAATGATAGAATTGAGATTCAAATAGTGACAGGTTGTTGACCCATCGCCTAAAAAAGAATCCCAAGTTTGTAAGCCTATCCCTTAGTCGCCTTTTACGACATCTGTGGGAAAGAGATGGAGTGATCCTATTCTTTTTTTTTATTGGTGCCGGGAAATAATTGTTTTAAAAGACATTCGTTACAATTTTGTCATGCGATTTTGTTTGAGTTGCAAAGTGCTTACACTCGCTGGGTCTAGCTAGACATTAGTCTTTGTTACTCGTACTAGTGGCTGGGATCAATTACATTTTACAGCTGCTCACGATTTTGGCTGGTGATTGGCTTCAGAATTGCTTTGCCCTGTGATGTGCGAATTTGATGGATAGACTTTAGCATTGTAATTAAAGATGTTTGAAACACAGTTCGGGGCTGTTTGTGTGTCTGTCAGTTACTTAATAAATGATTCGAGTTTGACTTTGGAGAAACTGTTTAGGTATATAAAAAGGTGACGTATATATCTTATAATGTATACCTGAATCTGATAAATAGAATGAATTTCAATTAACTAGTGGATCGCCGCGAACTTAGAAATTGCGAACACTTTCATTTAAAAAAATTGAAAATATCTCAAAAACTGCTTATCCGATTTTGTTTTTCCGCAAACATAAGAATTTATTAACTGATCCTACGTACTTTTTAAGTTTAACCAAATGAGACCTTTGGTTCAGAAGATATCGCGGTACAAATATGCAGTGGCGCTCATACGCTGAAACATCACAAAATAATAAATTACTCCGTTATTTTTATTAAAAAAAAAAAAAAAAATCTTTTATTGACTCATTTCAGCAACATATTATGTACATACATCGTTCATATACAAGGTATTAATACATTTTCTAATCTGGTCCAACGCTCAGCCATCCACCATCAAACTAAGAATAAACCTGTATCTTGATTGGTAGAAGAGATCACGGAAGATCCGGTAGGATGTAATGATGTTTGTTTATTTAAGTTGAAGTAAAATGTACACTGATTTAATAATTCCCAAACTAGACGAATCTGTATTCTGGGAATTATTTTGAGTTAACACAATAGTTAACTAAGGATAGAGTTTTATTAATATGTATAATTCAAGATAAACTTAAAACTATTGCAATAACGCTCTAGACCGCCTTGTGGTAACAATTTATGTACAACGATGTGAACATCGTATATATTAATAAGAAAAGATACGTGGACTAAGTATATTAAATAAATTTCATTAATTATTGATATTATTTAGGCAATAGATTTTCCGTGTCAGAGTAATTTAATGTCAAAAGCCACTCTTTAATTTTGAATTTGACAACACGTTTTGTGCAAGGGTATATTTTTAATATTTTATTGGCCTTATTATAAATAATACAGCTAATTACTTCAAAATGCCGTGCAGCAAAAACAGTCCTATGTGGTGGTGTAGAACATACTAGGTCCCATCTACGCTTTCGGGTATGTAGTGTCGGATCATACACCAACTGTGAGTGCTTACGAAGCAGCAACATGGAGATAAATAGTTGCCTGACTGTCATGATTGATATCTCTGAAAATAGTTGTTGAGTAGGGAACCGAAAAGGCTTTTTGATCATAACCTTAAGGACCGCTCTTTGCGCTCGCTCAAGCGGTAGCAGCGTTGTTTTTACAGCTCCACCCCATACTGCGATACAGTACGTTAAAATGGATTGGCATAGCGCAAAGTATACGACCTTAAGGGTACTTAAATCGGCAACAGAGTTTAAATTTCGGAAAACATAAATAAGTTTCCTTACTTTGTTTTTCAAAAAAGCAATATGTTGGTCCCACTTAAGATATTGATCTACAAATATTCCAAGATATTTAGCGGTTGTGGTCCTTGATATGACTGTGCATGTGCACAGGGAGTTATTATTGAATGCTCGGCATTTATGAGCTTTAAGTGAGAATTCATTATCTAAAGGTAGGGTAGAAGCATTTATAGCAAAGGTTATATAGTTGCTTTTGGCTAAGTTTAGAGTTAATAAATTTGAATCAAGCCAGGACATAACTGTGGACAGAGCAAAATCTGCATTTGAAAAGGCTTCACTCCAATCCCGACCGTTTATAACAAGTGCTGTGTCATCTGCATACGTGTATATTTGACAATTAGGTATGCTTAGTCTACAAAGGTCGTTAATATATACTAAAAAGAGGGTGGGACCGGGAATTGAGCCCTGCGGTACGCCGAAAACTAGTTCCTGTTGATCACTTACAATATCGTCTATTTTGACACATTGTGTACGATTTAGAAGGTAATCACGAAATATGGAGAGAGGGAGGCCACGTATTCCAATGCATTCCAGTTTTGTTAAGAGAAGTGGGATGGAAACGGTGTCGAATGCTTTCGAGAGATCGAGAAACACGCTGAGACATCTTTGCTGGTTATCTAAATATTTTATGACATTATTCAGTAAGCCATGCAAAGCGTCTTTTGTACTAAGGCCTCGTCTAAAACCAAATTGGTTATGCGCAATGATGTTTTTGGATTCCAGGTAGTTGACCAGTCGTTTATTTAGAACTTTCTCTAGTATTTTGGATAGAGTAGAAAGTACAGATATAGGTCGATAGTTTGAGACATCATCTACATCCCCGGACTTAAAGACAGGAGTAACTACTGCCCTCTTAAAGGCAGCTGGAAATACTCCTGATGATAAAGCAAGTTGGCAGATGTGTGTAACTACCGGAATAAAGATTTGTCGTGAATCTTGCAGAATTCTCGCAGATATGCCATCCCAGCCAACAGAACTGTCCCTACGAAGGCTTAATAATAAAAGTTCGATCTCGCCTTCATCGACGTCTGTTAGGAAAATTGAGTCGCTCTCATATTGAGTGGTTTTAGAGGTTTTAGGTGGCTGTCTGCTGAGTATTTTGTCTGCCAAATCCTTACCGATGTTTACAAAAAATCTATTTACCTTATTAACAGAGACTCTTGGGTCTAAATGCAGTTTTAGAAGCCGTCGTGCACCGGATTTAGATTTATTAATATTTGAAATTTCTTTAATAGCCGTCCATGTATTCTTGGGATTATTTTTCGCATCTTGTAAAATCTTTCTGTGATAATTAATTTTAGTAGTTTTAAGGAGCTTGTTAATAAAGTTTCTGTATCTCGCGTATGTCACTTTCAAAATGATGTTCTCTGGATCTCGCTTAAGTTGACTGTGCATTTTGTCACGGTTTCTTATACATCGGATCAAACCAGGCGTTACCCATGGCTTAATGTGTTTCTTACTACGTGTTATTTTAACTTTATGAGTATTTTGTTTAACAATGTAAGAGATAGTGGAGATGAGGTAACTAACGGCAACATTTACGTCTTGTGTAGAGAATAGAGGTGTAAAGTCTAATTGAGATATTGCAGCATTTATTGCGTTATAATTTACAATTGATCGTACATATTGAGAGCTTTGGTGTTTATAATTTAACTTCAAATACTAATATACAATGTTTGACGTCAAAGCTCAATAAAAATCTACAGATATAATAAGCTAGACTGTTTTCAATATTTTGCGGACAATAAGTAATTGAAAACCATTTTGTATGCTCGAGATTTGTATTACGGGGCCTAGATTTATTACTTTCCTCACTCCTCATGAAAAACCGGCTTGCGTATCCCCACTGCAAACTATATTTATGTCTTTTGCCAATATCCATGGAAAACATAACGCCCGCAGCCGCCCATCTGCCGAAGCACTCCATCTTTATAGCCTCGTGGCGTGTCACTCTCGTTCTGTTCCGCCATTTTACGACGTCCCTGGAAGCTGTGCGGTCATATCGGAAATCGTTCCCGGGGGAGAGTTAAAAATATTTCCCTCTTCCTTGTATGGAACTACGCCTGTATGCACACCATTTTATTTAAAAAAAAAAACAGTTAAGCACGATAAAATTTCAAGACTTATTTCTTACCTACGTTTCTACAAACATAGAATTACGTACACTTCCCATACGGGGTAGACAGGGCCACGAAAAAATAAGCAACTATAAAGACATTTCAGTTTTTTTATTTAAAAATTGATTTTTTGCCTTGACAACAAACTGATTATCTGATGCACTCGTTATTACTGCTTTTGTCATTTAGTTGATTTCTACAACTTCCATGCAAAAGATAGCAGATCCTTTTTTTGGACACTTCCAAAATCCACACGGCTTACTTTAATAACGATAACAATTCAAATAGAAGTTATTATTCCTCTGATAGAAGACATAAAACCCGAAGTCTTATTTTTACAACAGCACAACAGCCTTGAACTCGTAATTATGGCGTCGATACAAAATGAATATCCCCAACGCATAAAATCCTGTCCTTTGGGAACTGGCAGTAACTCTGTTATGAAAAAAAAACCATCTGAGAGAACACTAAGGACGGCGTAAAATGTTTATATTGATATTACGAGCCAGGAAATAATGGCAATCTGATGGGGGCGTCGCGGCACTAAAGATTTTATTCCTGTACTCTGCTTGAATAGTGATTTGTATGTTTTGTTCGAGACGAGACGCTATAGAATTATAGCGGATGAGTGGTTTAGGTAGTCAAGTCTGTAACTCTGCGGCAGTATACATTAAAATTAAAAAGTATTTTAATTTATTTTATAATTGACGCAAGTGCATTGATGGTAAGATGTAAAACATCGTGAAGAAATTTACATACACGTTCATTTAACATATACACTCTCAATTCTATCAGTAAGCCAAACAGCTGATCGTGGCCTATCAATATTTTCAAGACTACTATAGACGTCATTATATGTATGTATGTATGTATATACCCTTGCGAGGTAGCCCGAGTCAAGTCTTGAAAATACTGAAAGGCGACGTTTAGCTGTATAGCTTAATGAATTAAAAATCAAATAGTGACAGGACTAATAGGCCACGTTCGGTTGCTTGGCTTAACGATAGAATTGAGATTCAAATAGTGATAGGTTGCTAGAATGTCGCCTAAAGGAAGGATCCCAAGTTTGTTAGGCTTTCCCTTAGTCGCCTTTTATGACATCCATGGGAAAGAGATGGAGTGGTCCTATTCTTTTTCGTATTAGTGCCGGGAACCACACGGCTGGTAACAGACAGATAACCTTTTAATAAAATGATAAACTTAAAGAATTAAAAAAAATATAAAGCAATAAAAACAAAATGGCGACTGTTCAGCTGAAGCGCTCAACTCTTAAATTTAATATTTTATTATTCACAATTTGAACTGTTATATTATTGACGGCTTGCCGGCTGGGCCAAGATTACAAAGGGCAATATTTACATACATTTACTCAGCGATTTTTATCAAATCATTTGTGTTTCACAAAAGCTAAAGAGGACATTGTTATACAGAATTCCCATCGCGACATAATTTTCGAGGGGTTTCTAACAAAAGAGCTGAAAATGTCCGAACACAATAGTTTCGTATCTTTTTAGTCTGACAAGATATAAATATTTTTTATCTAGCCTTTGCTGCCAGGATGGCGCACACTACGTTTTAGTTTTATCTCATACATACATAAATCACGCCTCTTTCCCGGAGGGGTAGACAGAACCAACAGTCTTGAAAAGACTGCTAGGCCACGTTCAGCTTGTTTGGCTGAATGATAGAATTCTGATTCATATAGTAACCTGTCACAGGTTACTAGCCCATCGCCTAAAAGAAGTCGCTTTTTACAACATCCACGGGAACGATATGGATTGGTCTTATTCTTTTTTTTATTGGTGCCAGGAACCACACGGCACTAAATTACATTTGCGCTTAATTGAATCACAACTAATATTATAAATGCGAAAGTAATTATGTCTGTTTGTTTTTGACTTCTTAACGCGTTTTTAACTTAATCAATCTTCTATAAATTCTCATATATATAATTAAGTGTCCGGAGATGGACGAAGGGTATCTTGCACTCCATAAGATCTTCACAAGATATTCACAACTATGCATAAATTAATACTAAATATTAATAATAGTGCCGTGTGGTTCCCGGCACCAATACAAAAAAGATTAGGACCACTCCATCTCTTTCCCATGGATGTCGTAAAAGGCGACTAAGGGATAGGCTTACAAACTTGGGATTCTTTTTTAGACGATGGGCTAGCAACCTGTCACTATTTGAATCTCAATTCTATCATTAAGCCAAATAGCTGAAGGTGGCCATTCAGTCTTTTCAAGACTGTTGGCTCTGTCTACCCCGCAAGGGATATAGACGTGACCATATGTATGTATGTGTGTGTATGTAAATTCGCGGCGAACTTCTTAGTTATGTTGTTTGTCACGTCCTCAGCCACGGACCACCTCAACCATCGACCTTCACTCTCAGCCTTCTAATTACTGGAAATCAGGGTCGGCCCGCGATAAGATAGCGATTTAATTAGCGATGGGGCCTGGAGTGGGCAGCTCTCGATAGTGGGCGATTTGCGCTAATTGTATCGATGTGGGGGGATACCGCTGTGGACGATATAGCCTGATTGTTTGACTGTTCAATGACAGTAAACAGGCTCTGGTTTTATTGAGCATGTTGCGATATAAACAAGAATTACAGGCATGAGAGTGTATGTGGGTATATTGGTAATCTTGGAATAAATGAAGAAACTAAGGTTTCTCGCGTTGCCTTCAGGATAGTTAAGAAAGCCTACAAATTCACCCTCTTGCTTATATTCTCTTGCAGAGAGCTGCAATATTTAACACCTACAGAACTGTCAGAAAATTTCTTTCTCTTGACAAAAATTCTGCTCCTTGCTCCACTTATTTTTATTCAAAATTTTTGCTTGGCCAAAAGCCCGTAAAATTATTTGATTCCCCTGAAATGGGTGTAAAAAATTGCATAAAAACATAGTGACTGATTTGAGGGGCCCATTTAATGAGAGGCGAGTCACCACCTGCCACATAATAGTCACGTATTCATGATTATGGCAGGTGTCCGAACTTCTCCAGCAATAGCCCAGTTTAAATCCATCCAAACGTCAACTCCATAACCCATCATCCTTTTTCTTATTTTGTAATAGCTCCACCTGCTGCCGAGACCTGTTCATAGACATATTGTCTATTGATATGGCCGGGAACGGGTTTTGGCAGGAGAACAACATAACATCACCTTCTCCGAAGGGCCTCTACGTGTTGGATTTATATCCCCACGCAAGCCTCTCAAAAATCCGGGGTGTATAGACCCGTGAAATCCAAGAGGAGAAACATAATATTTGTAAAAATCCTTATGAGAAAAAATAAACTTTGTAAACACTTAGGTTTGGTCCATGAGGTTACCACCAGTTTTCTGAACGATTATTTGTTCCGATAGTTTTGACTACGAACAGACTTATAGCGATGAGTCTCGACCGTCATCTAGAGAGTCTCCTGCTTGGAAGTTGGGTCAAGGGTCAGATACAGAATGCAAGTAAGATAAGGTTCTCATTCTCGAGCTCTGAACACCGACAGTCAGGGTCATTACCTCCTGTTGATGGGTTTCCTTCTACAATATTTTAAAATGTTTTTTTTTTTTCATATATTAAATTTTTATTTTAAATATTGTAAAAAGGAAAATAAGCTGAATAAAGGAATAATATTCGTAATAGGAATATAATTAAGCACGTTAACAGAGACCCTTGAATATTACTTTCCATAAATCATTCTTGTGTATTTTTGTTAAGCAAACCCAATCAGCGCTAACAGTTATCTCTTCAACTAATACAGGCTACCTACTTATTAATTTGAAATATCCGTAAGCTTTGGTAAAAGCTGCCTTAAATAAAATGTGAATGTTATAATCGCAATTCAAATGTTATTTAGCGAAATCTCCAAATCCTTACAACCCATTAACAAACGGAATTAATTACACCGGCGAAAACAGACTGCTAATTACTAAATGAGGGTAAATGGAGGGTAAATTACGGGGTAGGCGACGTCCTGGCAGCGGTCCAGGAGGCCTAGAGTTCATTGCCGAGATACCTCGACCCCGTTAAGCGGAACTTGGCAACAATTTAAATACCTTTTGGTAATGAACAATTTTTAATTTGAAATTGGGCTTGTGATAAACGAATGCTGAGCATTAATAAATAAACTTTTCTCATCATGCCCTGGCCGGGATTCGAACCCGAGACCTTCGGTGTCACAGACAAGCGTACTACCGCTGCGCCACTGAGGCCGTCAAAGTATGAGCATTATGATTTTTGAGTGTCTATTAATTTAATTTAATTAAATTTGTTATTCGCTTTATTTACAGTAGTTTATATATTTTATACTTAAGCATTAAGAAGATATTAAATTTTATGTACGAAATTTTGTGTGATAACGCGCAATTTGTTTGATACAAATAAAGGCTTTGCTAATAACCACGTTTTGTCTCTATAAAATAGTAAATAACAAGACCAGTAAGATGTCCCACGGCTGGCAATTCCGTCTGCATACAAACAGTTTCATTAAGGCCCTGAGTTCAGGCCTGGCCTCAACTAAAAGACGTACTTAACGGAGGCTTAAGACAACGGCCGAGCCGGTCGCGCACTTAAATTGTAATTATGAGAACTTGAAGTTTGCCTCACGTCGCCTTGTAAGGATGGTTTTCGTTTCTTTAAATGATTTTATAAGTATAAAGGTGGGTTAAGTTGAAATGTTTCAATTGTTTAGAAGTTTATAATATCTTTCATTTTACATCATACATATAATCACGTCTATATCCCTTGCGGGGTAGACAGAGCCAACAGTCTTGAAGTGACTGATAGGCCACATTGAGCTATTTGCCTTAATGATAGGATTGAGATTCAAATAGTGACAGGTTGCTAGCCCGTCGCCTTAAAGAAGAATCCCAAGTTTGTAAGCCTATCCCTTAGTC
This sequence comes from Amyelois transitella, assembly GCF_032362555.1. NCBI lineage: Eukaryota > Metazoa > Arthropoda > Insecta > Lepidoptera > Pyralidae > Amyelois > Amyelois transitella. The sequence continues at coordinate 306,622 of NC_083508.1, read as the reverse complement.
GCCTTTTACGACATCCACGGGAACGGGATGGAGTGGTCCTATTCTTTATTTGTATTGGTGCCAGGAACCTCACGGCACTTTACGATTTTACATCATCATTCTTTCTTGATCATTGTTACATGATTCTAAAGGTAAAATAAAGGTACATTACGTTTTATACTTGTAGGTATTATTTTATAGATATTTATAATGCTACATACATACATATAGTCACGTCGTTATCCCTTGCAGGGTAGACAGAGCCGACAGTCTTGAAAAGACTGAAAAGCCACGTTCAGTATAATGTATGTTAAAATGATGGAATTGAGATTCAAATAGTGACAGGTTACTAGCCCATAGTCTTAAAGAAGAATTCTAAGTTTATACATTTTCATTCAACTTTTTTTCGATTTCATTTTCAAATGCCCCGTGAAGTATAAAGATATTATATAGGTATTATTATTTTGTGTGCCGTTATCTTGAACAAAAACATCTTAGGTATACCTAAGATGGATATAGGTGATACCTAAGATGTTTTTGTTCAAGATAACGGCACGAACTTTGATGTGAACTTTGATTTTATACAAACTGAGAGCGTGGGCAGCGATTTGGGTTTCTTACTTTGTCATGTCAAAGAGGTTTGTCGCCTCTGATTACTTAAAGTTGGAATTTTCTGAGAATATTTTGGGACTGGCTTTTTCCAGAAATATTTTGTTACTTCTAGAAATCTTTTGTGAAAGATAAATGTTTCAACTACATACTACTCTGTCAAGAAAGTAGCAGGAAAAGATCAATAATACACAAACTGTTTGTTATTCATCCAAATTTATTTTATCACCTTCAAAATATGCTCCTTTAGAAACGATACACTTACGCCAACGAATAATCCAATCATCAAAACATTTTTTAAACGCTGTTTCCGGAATTGAGGTCAGTTCTCGCCGCGAATTCTCTTTTATGTCTTCTACCGATTGAAAACGGGTGCCACGAAGTGGTAATTTGAGTTTAGGAAAAAGAAAAAAGTCGGCTGGAGCCATATCTGGTGAATATGGTGGTTGCTCGATGGTATTTGTTGAGTGTTTGATTAAAAATTCGTTCACAATGATGGCCTTGTGCGAAGGTGCATTATCATGGTGCAAAATCCAAGAATTTTCTTTCCACAAATCTGGCCTTTTTCGTCGGATTTGCTCTCTTAAACGCCGCATATCACTCAAATAATATTCCTTATTTACCGTTTGACCTTCCGGCAAGAATTCCGAGTGCACAACACCGCGATAGTCAAATAAAACAGTCAACATGACTTTGACTTTTGAACGACTTTGGCGTGGTTTTTTCGGTTTCGGTTCAGTTGGAAGGCGCCCCTCCGAAGCTTGTTGACTAGTTTGCATGTCAAACTCGTAAACCCACGTCTCGTCACCAGTAACAATGCGTTTCATGAATGTTGGGTCGGAATTGACTCGTTCTAGCATGTCCTCAGCGACTCTCATGCGATTGAGTTTTTGAAAAAAATTCAGGTCTTTTGGGACTAGCCGAGCGGCAACATGTTTCATACCCAAATTATTAGTTAAAATGGTACGGATCGACTCGTGAGATACAGAAAGTTCGGTGGCTATCTCTCTCAAAGTTGAATGAGGATTTTCAGTCACTATTTCCTTCACTTTTGCGATGTTAACTTCAGTTGCAGACGTTGATGGCCTACCAGAGCGAGGCAAATCTTCCATCACATCTCGACCGCTTTTGAACGCTTTGTACCACTCATAAGCACGAGTTTTTGATAAAGTCGATTCACCGTAAGCCTTCTGTAACATTTTCAGTGACTCCGAACACGATATTCCATTGGCAATGCAAAATTGAAGACAAACTCTTTGTTCGATGTTTTTATCCATTATGAAATTAGCAATACACACTAGATATGATATAACTAAAAATAGCACTGTATTTAATGTAAACAACAGATGCAACTCAAACTCCGCGCCAAAATGGAAAACAGTTGTGCCAATCTAACAACAACAAAAAAAACAAAAATTTGAATTTGGAACCATAAATAAATAATCCATTCCCGATACTTTTCTGACAGAATGTATATAAAAGCCAAATTTAAAAAAAATCTATAATATAATTAGAGCACGCTGACTTACTGACTCACTGGCTTATCAGCGCACAGCCGCAGCCGCTTGGGCTTGCGTTGAGTTAATTAATTTTATTTAACTAGCGAATATTCCGAAATTCCCGTTGGTGTAAAAAGTAATGAGAAATTAGTAAGAAATGTCTTTATTCTTAACAAGGTTATATAGATCGCAAAACCAACAGCCATGAGACTCGAAGTTCTATTTTCTTAACCTCCGACGGAAAAACAGGAGTGTTATAAGTTTGATGTGTCTGTATGTTTGTGTCATCATAGCTTACAAACGGATGAAGCTTTTTTTTTGGATAATAGACGATTTTTGTGTTCTTACGCATATTAAATATAGATTGAACTTGTTTAAAAGTGGTGGGAGTTAAAAGTGGTGAAAGAAAACCAAATAATAACTGAATCCTATTTATTTCACCGAAACCGTGGACGAATATATTGGAGAGTAAGCGCACTGATAGGGAATATTGATGATTTAATCTAGAGTGCTATTCGCTTAACAAGAGTGCACAACAGTAATGTGTTATGAATAAAATTTGTGACGGGCTAATTAATTTTTAATTTACTTTTAATGCAGTATAGGTTGCGAATCCATCACCTGAAATAATATACAAAGCTACATCGAAACAACTAACAAAATTTACTATAAAAAAAGCAAAAAGAAACTACAATACGTGTCTCGACGTTTAGCCTTCTTAAAATGCCACCAGCGCCCAAATCTGGCCCATAATTCACAGTTCATTGCAACAGACTTGTTCATGTCCCGGCCAAATGGCATTTTTTCCATCGTCTGAATTCGTAATACTAAATAGGTTGCGCGAACGAGGCTTGCTTGAGCTTCGAATAAGACACGACACGACTTAGTTCCACTGAACGTGGCCTTTCAGTCTTTTCAAGACTGCCACCTCTGACTATATCATGTTCACTACCATCATTGCTCTGTTAAAAGAATATGACAAAAAAAACAACACGCTCTAAAAAGTATGAAACAAGAAAATGGTCTCCGCTGAAATTATAATCTACTAACTGTTAACCCGCCGTGTGTTTCCCGGCACCAATACAAAAAAGAATAGGACCACTCCATCTTTTTCCCAGGGATGTAGTAAAAGGCGACTAAGGGATAGGCTTACAAACTTGGGATTATTTTTTAGGCGATTGGCTAGCAACCTGTCACTATTTGAATCTCAATTCTATCATTAAGCCAAATAGCTGAACGTGGCCATTCAGTCCTTTCAAGACTGTTGGCTCTGTCTACCCCGCAAGGGATATAGACGTGAACATATGTATGTATGTAACTGTTAATTATACGTCCTATTGACAGAGTTATGTTTAAAGAATAGTCGTGGTTGTATGATATGATGCCTAGAGGGCGCTGTAATCAATTTAAAGTGACGTTATGTAGTCTATAACCAGCGGCCGATGAAGCAATACCACATTTATCCAATGATAACTAGTTAAGACGTTATGAGAGAGCAGATGAACATACATACCAACAAACACACATACATAACCTTCCTTTTAGCTTTGTCGTAGTCGGGTAAACAGAAGAATGACTAATCAACGTTCGTAGGCTTTAAACTTTGGGTCATATATATCCTACTACTATTATAAAGGCGAAAGTTTGTATGGATGTTTGTTACTCTTTCACGCAAAAACTACTGAACCGATTACCATGAAATTTGGTATGTAGGTAGCTGAAGACCCAGAATAACACATAGGCTACTTTTTATCCCAGAGTTCCCGCGGGATTGATAGGGTTTCCATGCGGACGAAGTCGCGGGCGGCCTCTAGTCTTAAATGTTTTAAAACTTTAGCGTTAGGGGCCAAATTTAATCATCTATTGGAAAAAGGTAGTCTCTGTCTACTCCTCCGGGAAAGAGGCGTGATTTTATGTATGTATGTATGATGAACGGTAATGGGCGATGACGTCATGATCAGGTTCAGTGTTATTTTACTTATAAGTATTATTTGTTAGCTTTACTAACTGAGTCGCAAAGCGGCTTTCAGCAGACCGCATACCGCTCCCGCCGGGAACGAGACGTGATGGGGTGCGGACACCATCGCCGCCATTTAGGTGCTCTTTCAAAAAATTTGCATCCATGCGATTCCCACGAGACGCAAGGGAACAATTTTGTCCGCCCCAGCAGAGCCCCGCATGCCAGGGTAAGGCTAGCCATTACCTGGGGGTCGCCCAACCCCATGGCGGAAGTGGCACGCTCGAGACTAGGCTCGCCCCTAGCCATGCATCCATCGGCGCGGCAGACCTTAGATTGGCATAACCGCCGAGCTTGCATGAAGAGAGTTATGAATGTGGATGAAGCAAAGGAAGTATGCAGGGATCGTGGCAAGTGGAAAGAGGTAGTCTCTGCCTACCCCTCCGGAAAAGAGGCGTGAGTTTATGTATGTATGTATGTACTAACTGAAGAGCAACTGTGAAATTTTACACAAAATTGAATTAGAAACTTTGTTGAAAAATTTGTCAAACATTTTCATGAGGTAAGTAATCTAGAACCTGAATGTTAATTCAAGTAAGTAGGTTGTCTAGCGTCCAGCGGTAACGATCATAGAGTCAGCATAGCGTTGTTTTAGCGACAGTACGAGAGTGCGTTATATAAAAATTTCGAAAATTCTGTGCCAGAAATTTTAATATATTCGTGGAACATAAATTTAAATTTGGTCACTGTACGTATCAGTTGGGTGGAAAACCCTTCTGAATTTTGTCGTTAAGAACAACAGTAATACCTAAAGACCACATTAAAATAAAATAAAATTAAACATACATACATATGCTTACGGGGTAGACAGAGCCAACAGTCTTGAAAAGACTGAATGGCCACGTTCAACTATTTGGCTTAATGAATTGAGATTCAAATAGTGACAGGTTGCTAGCCTATCGCCTAAAAAAGAATCCCAAGTTTGTTAGCCTATCCCAAAGTCGCCTTTTACGGCATCCATGGGAAAGTGGTCCTATTATTTTTTGTATTGGTGCCGGGAACCACACGGCAATAAAAATAAAATTTGAATTAATTGATAAAAATAAGCGATGGTAAAAAGTCAATTCATCCCGTTACCACTGAGGATAGTTTAGAAAGCCAAGATAAAAATGCGCACTCTGTAAATTATTTCACCACTTTCTCTCAGTACTCTAGCATAGTTTATGATGCACTCTGAGGAAACGTTGCTTGTAGTAATGAGAAAATTTTAGCTTGTTCCATTTTTATTAAAATTAATACAAACGCAAAACCAGGTTAGACATTATCTAACTTTTGTGTTGCTTGTTGGTTAAAGAAATATATTAAGGAAGCGTAAAAGGGAACGTTGGAGTGGGGAGGCCTAGAAGAACGTTCTTTGATCAAATCGGCGACGTTCTGGTAAAAGGTCAGGTATACCCGAAACCGACGAGCTTATATGAAGAGAGTTATGAATGTGGATGAATCGTAAAAAGTATGCAGAGATCCACATTCATAACTCTCTTCATGTAAGCTTGTCGGTTTCAGGTTCTCATAACCCCGATCTTTATATACATTCAGTCAGAAAAGTATCGGGAATGGATTATTTATGTATGGTTCCAAATTCAAATTTTTGTTTTTTTTGTTGTTGTTAGATTGGCACAACTGTTTTCCATTTTGGCGCGGAGTTTGAGTTGCATCTGTTGTTTACATTAAATACAGTGCTATTTTTAGTTATATCATATCTAGTGTGTATTGCTAATTTCATAATGGATAAAAACATCGAACAAAGAGTTTGTCTTAAATTTTGCATTGCCAATGGAATATCGTGTTCGGAGTCACTGAAAATGTTACAGAAGGCTTACGGTGAATCGACTTTATCAAAAACTCGTGCTTATGAGTGGTACAAAGCGTTCAAAAGCGGTCGAGATGTGATGGAAGATTTGCCTCGCTCTGGTAGGCCATCAACGTCTGCAACTGAAGTTAACATCGCAAAAGTGAAGGAAATAGTGACTGAAAATCCTCATTCAACTTTGAGAGAGATAGCCACCGAACTTTCTGTATCTCACGAGTCGATCCGTACCATTTTAACTAATAATTTGGGTATGAAACATGTTGCCGCTCGGCTAGTCCCAAAAGACCTGAATTTTTTTCAAAAACTCAATCGCATGAGAGTCGCTGTGGACATGCTAGAACGAGTCAATTCCGACCCAACATTCATGAAAGGCATTGTTACTGGTGACGAGACGTGGGTTTACGAGTTTGACATGCAAACTAGTCAACAAGCTTCGGAGTGGCGCCTTCCAACTGAACCGAAACCGAAAAAACCACGCCAAAGTCGTTCAAAAGTCAAAGTCATGTTGACTGTTTTCTTTGACTATCGCGGTGTTGTGCACTCGGAATTCTTGCCGGAAGGTCAAACGGTAAATAAGGAATATTATTTGAGTGTTATGCGGCGTTTAAGAGAGCAAATCCGACGAAAAAGGCCAGATTTGTGGAAAGAAAATTCTTGGATTTTGCACCATGATAATGCACCTTCGCACAAGGCCATCATTGTGAACGAATTTTTAACCAAACACTCAACAAATACCATCGAGCAACCACCATATTCACCAGATATGGCTCCAGCCGACTTTTTTCTTTTTCCTAAACTCAAATTACCACTTCGTGGCACCTGTTTTCAATCGGTAGAAGACATAAAAGAGAATTCGCGGCGAGAACTGACCTCAATTCCGGAAACAGCGTTTAAAAAATGTTTTGATGATTGGATTATTCGTTGGCGTAAGTGTATCGTTTCTAAAGGAGCATATTTTGAAGGTGATAAAATAAATTTGGATGAATAACAAACAGTTTGTGTATTATTGATCTTTTCCTGCTACTTTCTTGACAGAGTAGTATAACTTATATGTATATGTATCATGTCATTATTCCCTATGGGGTAGACAGAGTAAACAAGCTCCAAAAAACTCAATGGAAAGGTCATTTCAATTGGATAGCTTAGTAATAATAATTGAGATTTAAGATTCACATAGTGACAGGATGTCTTTATATTAGGTATATAAGGTCGAGTTTATTAGTTTTATGGTGATTAATTTTAAATTTATACGTCTTATTAAATTAATCTCATATATAAAATTCTCGTTTCACAATGTTCGTTCCCGTACTCCTCCGGCTTGACCGATTCTCATGAAATTTTGTGAGCATTTCATGAGAATCGGTCAAGCCGTTTCGAATCGAGTAGGTCTGAGAATCGGCTAACATCGATTTTTCATACCCCTTAGTGATAAGGTCCACCCATCAAATTCTTTTTAACAGAATTTCCTTTAATAAATATTTATATGGTAAAACAACGTTTGCCGGGACAGCTAGTGTAATATAACAATATATTATTTCAGTCGACCAAATAATCAATTATACATTTTACAAGATCGACGAACGCCCGAAGTACCTATTGAATTTATATTGACTCTCTGCGCTTAATAATGCGTGTTCACATTAAATATATTTCAAAACAAGATTGAATCATGCAAAGCCTCATACCTACATATTGTGGCCTTATGAACCACCTGTGCTTTCAACCACAAAATTCATCATATATATTAATGACTATCCCATCGACGTTCCCAAGGATACGACAATGATATCTTTGGAAATAGATGACACACATGTAAGGATAGAAACATCTATTGGAGCTGAAATAGGCTCTGAAGGCATCGTAATTTGAGAATTGTGACTGGAGGCTTAATCTATAAAGAGGGGCTAGAAAGTGATATGTGTGTACAATATATTATAGTATTATGGTGCAATAAAGTGTTTTATCTATCTATATCATATTAAATCTATAATAGGTATTTAAGCAAACCAAATATTATAGATATAATGAGTTCATGGCGTGCCGTGTGGTTCCCGGCACCTACATATATAAAAAAGAAAAGCATCGCTCCATATCCTTCCCATGGATGTCGTAAAAGGCTACTAAGGGATAGGCTTAAAAATGTGTTCTTTAAGGCGATGGGCTAGCAACGTGTCACTATTTCAATCTATCTATAAGCCTTACAGCTGAACGTGACCTGTTAGTCTTTCAAGACTGATGCCTCTGTCTTCCCCGCGAAGGATATAGACGTTATTATATGAATGAGCTACGTGGCATTTGCCTTTAAAAAATATGTCCAGATACTTCTGCAAATAATTACATCACAGAAAAACATTTGTCAAAAACAAATTTGAATTCATTTAAATAACTACTTTGTACATCATATCTCGTATTTGTTTTAAATTATTTTCTATGCTTTTAATTACTGTCAAATCAAATTGAATAAATTCACATAATATTGTGCAGACTCTTGTATAGTCTTCTTAAATGTTGGTCTGTGAAACAAGTCGCTCGTGGTACGGAATTATTTGAAATCTAGGTTAGTGTCTGAACATACTTTATGACTGAAATTAATGATGTTCGTGTCTTCATAGCGCTTTCATTTCTACGACTGCTGTCATATTTAAATTAATAGATTAAGGACAACTACTAAAAAATCTGTGATTAATGTTGAATTCGAAATATGATATATTCTAAAACACATCACGTCTTTATCACTTACGGGTAAGACTGAAACAATAGTCATAAGCCTAATTGGGACCTTGAACTCGCCCATATGTCGTGTGGTTCCCAACACTTAAAAACAAGACCACTCCATCTACACCAAAGATGTCGTAAAAAGCGACTAAGGTTAAGGCGTATAAACTTGGGAATCTGTTTTGAAGCGGCGGGCTAGCAACCTGTCTCTATCTAAATCTCAATTTCATCATTAAGCCATTAAGTTGAAGGTGATCTTTTAATCTTTTCAAAACAAATAGGTATGTCTACCCCGGGAGGGATATAGACGTGATGATATGTATATATAGAACGTATTTAAGCTTATTTCATTACAAAAATGAGAGTTTCATTTACATTTGTTCAAAAAAGTAAGTAAAAACAAGATGTGAATCACCAGTTATTTTTGTGAATTTTGTTTTCAATCGGTTAATATTTTTCTCTTGTTAGTGTTATAACTGAGATACGGGTGTTTGGACAATGGAAAGCGAATTATGTCCTTGCGATTAGCTGTTCATTGAACTTCCAGAGTATATTCGAATGTATTTTATGCGCGGCAAATAGCCCTATTAGCAATATCGGCTCATAATATTTGGAATAGCATTACTATGTTACGCATTTCTCAGGAAAATAATAGATGGACATGACAACTATAAAAATAATAATGCTGTAGCGGGAGTGATGATTCGGCTCGACCGCAACAAAGGGATGATTTTCCGCTAGGCTAAGTGTTATGCTTGGGGAACCGCGGCTCCGACGATGATGTGTCGGAGGTTTTATATATAGCTCCAATCCGTGAAATCTTTGCTTGCGCGATTTAGGTTTTTCGCTGTTGATGACTGATAGCGTCGCGTGATTCTATTTTTTATTTTTGTAACTTGTTGCGTATAAATTTCGCCACAATACTTTCAATGATAGCGATGGTAAGACTAACTATAACTAAATCTGAATACTTTTCGAAAGCATTGGCTCCGTATATCCCGCTCAGGATGAAGTCGAGATAAATGTGTGTTACATACATAAAATCACGCCTTTTTCCCGGAGGAGTAGGCTTTTCACGTGCCACGATCTCTGCATACTTCTTTCGCTTCATCCGCATTCATAACTCTCTTCTTGCAAGCTCGGCGGTTTCGGGTATTCTAGACCTGACCTTTTGCCAGTTCGTTCATAATTTAATAAAATAACTGAATTATATATTATATTATATAATAACCTACGGGGCTTATTTATGACCATCGGCATTGTCGTACAAGTTTTGATTTGCATGCGATTTTCTCAAACGTGTTCGGCTAAGTCCAATTTATATTTATTTAATTTGACTATACAAAAAGTAGGTTATATAGGGGGTTATTTCTTTAAATACTTACACACAAAAGAATAGAATAGAATAGATTTATTTTCAAAGTTGGATACAAGGTTTCACTTATTGACGTCACATCACTTAAATCTAATTATAACCTACCGCTTCCAAAGCGCATGTGTAGAAGAAGCGGCGGAACAAACTACACTGCAGCATTTTCACCGGACGTCAATTTACAAATATAGATCTCTTAAATCTAAATCGGACGAATGCACGTTTTCTACATTTTAAAACATGAACTAATGTAAAACTAATTATTTCAATACGAATATTTTGTCAAATAAATAAACACTCTTAATGTAAACTACATAAATTCCACACGAATAAATTGCCTGCAACAGCTAGTCTTCAATAATAAAATTTTATATCACAGACCGGGTAGGTCTGTTGCATTTTTATGTCTATTTCCAAAACGGCCATTTTACACAGTGCACTGAACCGGACTTTATGGCGGCTGTAAACACGAAGCATGCTGCAATTGTCAAGTGAAACGCGAAAATATGAAAAAGTTGTAAATAGGGATGATGACTAGGTCTTAAAACATTATTTATTAGTGCATAACATGATAGAATACACGTAATTAAATACGTTATGTGAATTTTTAGTTATAATGTTGACGCCCTATATGTTTTATATTCATTCAAAGTACGATGGGAAAGTCCATTTAAAAAATTCAAAATTATTTAAAATAACTATGCCAGGAGTGAAAAAACAAAAATATGGAATAACTTTCATTAGGACATCATATCCATAAACGCAATAATTAAGGTAGCTGCCATACAAATAAAATTCATGACGCGAACAAGAAACTCAGTTGTGACGTCACACTTGAGAAGCGGTTTGTAAGGGGCGTTTTGGACTCGTCCAAATAATGTGTTATGTTACTTCGTATATCTCGGGTAGTTTATTGTTTATTGATGCCATTATTTGATCAATGTTTTAGTTGTTGTGAAACTAAATTAACACTAAAACAAAAAAGAATTGTCATCATGCCTATTGGAACATAAAACCACAGGTCGGGGACAACATGCGACACAACTGACAACTTATTGTCGGCTTGTCTCTGACATCGGAGGCCCCGGGTTCGAATCCCGGCCAGGGCATGATAAGAAAAGAGCTTTTTCTGATCATTTCATACATATGGTCATGTCTATATCCATTGCGGGGTAGACAGAGCCAACAGTCTTGAAAAGACTGAACGTTCAGCTATTTGGCTTAATGATTAAATTGAGATTCAAATACTGACAGGTTGCTAGCCCATCGCCTTAAAAAAGAATCCCAAGTTTGTAAACCTATAATTATATTTGTTTTGGATGTTTATCTATATAAGTATTTATTATAAAATATAGTATCGTTGAGTTAGTATCTCGTAACTCAAGTTTCGAACTTACTTCGAAAATAACTCAATCAGTGTAATTTGTCCCGTATATATTTACTAGCTGTGCCCGCGACTTTGTCCGCGTGGAATAGTTATTTTGGGCATCATATTTATTTTTGCAAACATCCTCCTCAGGCGGTCAGGCGGTCACGCGTATTAGAAAGAACGCTGGTTCGCCGTATAAAATGTTTCGCTGCAAAGTGCTTATAACGACTATATCTCAAAACCTATTCGTCTGATTTATATACTGTAAATGGCAATTTTAGTCTACATGAAAAGCCGAAAGTAATAAACATATTTATTTGGATAAGGAATAATACTGAATTAAAGAAAATTGGTTTCAAAATAACTTATGTTTATAATGAAAAAATAATCTTAAAAAATGAACATAAAAGTGGTTATTGTAAGTAAACCTTAAGAGATAGATATATGCTCTCGCGGACTTTTTTGTGGCAAAAAATGAGTACTTCACATCTTTAGTATATTGTTTTACTATATCTTTGTTGGCTTGCGCAGCGTTCGCGTGGAAAGCTCGCAGATGGCCGACTCATTCAACTTTCACCTGCATTGTTGACGTTTCCCGTAGGAAATCCGGGATAAAATGTAGCCTATAGCCTTCCTCGATAAATAGACTATCTAACAGTGAAAGAATTATTTAAATCGGTTCAGTAGTTTCTGAGATTAGCGCGTTTAAACAAACAAACAAACAAACAAAACAAACTCTTCAGCTTTATAATATTAGTATAGATTGATCTTTATTGTCACAATATTACACTGCTTTGAACTATAACCTTAATTTTTTACACGCCAGTGTGGCGGAATAGGCTGTGGTTTACAATACACGTATCTTAATTTTATACTTTCACTCATACTTACTCGCAAGTACATACATGAATCACGCCTCTTTCCCGGAGGGGTAGGCAGAGACGACAAGTAAGGATTTCATTATCGTTGAATAAGATTTTCAGTTGAATCTTCACAACTTCAATTTTCATTACATTCTTTAACCAAAGAAAAGCCCTTCTGCTCAAGCTCTTTGCTAATGATGTCAAGATATACAATACATACATTAAATCACGCCTCTTTCCCGGAGGAGTAGGCAGAGTATTCATTATTCCACTTCCCACGATCCCTGCATACTTGTTACGCTTCATCCACATTCATTTGTATGCAAAGAACGTGCAGTGTATGCACATGTATGCAAGGAACGTGGTAAAGTACAAAGGCAAGTGGTAAGATGCTCTCTGCCTACCCTTTAGGGAAAGAGACGAGATTTATGTATGTATGTATAAAAGAATTGTAAGTGCAGGACTGTTTTTTATTGTGATAGATTAAGGATGCCGTGTGGTTCCCGGCACCAATAACAGTAAGAATAGGACCACTCCTTCTATATTGCATGGGTGTCATAAAAGGCGACTAAGGGCTTATAAACTTGGGATTCTCTTAGGCGATGGGCTAGCAACCTCTTACTATTTGAATCTCAATTCTGTCATCAAGTCAAAAAGCTAGGCCTATCAGTCTTTTCGAGACTGTAAACTCTGTCTAACCCGCAAGGGGTATAGACGTGACTATATGTATGTATGTAGATAAAGAGTTTCCTTCATAACTTGCGCAAAAACTTTATTTATTTTCACTTAAAAAAACGCGTGTAAATATTTAAACTTTGAGTATCTATATCCGTCCCTCGCGACCTGTTTGTCTGTCTGTTTGTACAATACGAGTTAACTCACTCGACAGCGGGTGCGCAGTGTTTGTGGCGCGGATGTGTCGTTTACTGTTATTGTTGATTTTGCTAACTAGGTATATGCGTATATGATAGGGCGTATGTTTGCTCGAGGAAATATCTCGATTCTGAGACGAAATTTTATAAGGCAAAAAGAATAATGGAACGGTTCTCTAAAAAAAAAATTAAGAAAGACTTTTGAATTTTGTGACTGTGGACTTTGTAATATCTATAAAATCTATGAAAAACTAGTTCTGCCAGCGATTTCGTCCGCGTGGAACAGTTATTTCGGGCATCATTGAAGCCCTCAAGGATGAATAATTTTCCCCGTTTTTTTTTCACATATTCCATTATTTTTTTGCTCCTTATAGTTGCAGCGTGATGTTATACAGCCTAAAGCCTTCCTTGATAAATGGTCTATTCAACGCAAAAATAATTTTTCAATTCGAACCAGTAGTTCCTGAGATTAGTGCGTTCAAACAAACAAACTCTTCAGCTTTATAATATAAGTATAGATGAACAGAGAAAAACATGGATGGAGGACGCTCCACTTAACTCCACCGACAAGAGTTAGCTCTTATATTTATGAAGAAGGCTTTGTTCATTCGTTAGGGACAACGAATTGTGTGTGTGTATGTAACGTGTGATTATCGGCTATTTCTAACTCGTAAAGGATTAAGACTTGATAGTGTCAGTGATAATAAAATTTTGAATAAGTTGACGTTATTGAAACAAAATGCAGCAATATTTGAATCTCAATTCTATCATCAAGCCGAACAGCTGAACGTGGCCTATCAGTCTTTTCAAGTCTGTTGGCTCTGTCTACCCCGCAAGGGATATAGACGTGATTATATGTATGTATGTATGTGCAGCAATTCGTTACCGCTTCTTCTGCACTGATGCTTTGGAAGCGGCTGTTAATTTAGTTTTAGATAATTTATTTGACGTTAACCAAAAGATTTTGTGAAACCAAAAGATACGACAATTATTGAGTGATGTTTAAAATGTTCCATAATAATGAATAAAAATTTTGATGTTGAATGAAATTGATGCGTTGTAAGAACTTCTTTTCTTTGTCATAATCTTTGATAGATCGGCTATAATATTATCAGTCTCACTCTTTTTAGAGGTAGTTTACTTGAAAACCAGTACGTAGAAAAAAAAATACAAAAAAAAAACATTTACCGCCAAAATTGCGTTATCATTCGATGTCCACTCCACTACGATTCCGCGAGCCATTTATAGACACAATTGGGGATCATTTGTCTAACTGTCGGGTTTCGACAAGATCCAAAGCCGATCAGGGGATGTAACTATTTGGGTAAATTGCCCATTAGTAGCGCCCCCTGCCGCCGTTACAGGAATTACTGGGATGAAGAACATTGGATCTATTCGTTACTGACAAATGCATATTGAAAGTTATCTGAACTAGTTTTTGGCCTGGGATTTCATTCCCGTGAGTATGTTTTGAAATAAAAGTAACCTAAGTTATCAAAACAAATTCCTAAAATAAAAAAAGACTTAATTATTCTTGAAGATCTAGTCCATCACTGTGCTAAATTGTATTAAGATTAGTTCAGTAATTCTTAGTTTTTTTCGTTACAAACAAAATACAAATCTTTTCTCCCAATACACATTAATATATGTATTTCTAGTAAATAGTAGATGTGTCTAGTCTAGATTAAGGATATCTACAGAATGTTAACATCTGCGCAAGCGCAGCGAAATCGGAGACGTCCACCCGGGTGTGCGGAAGGGGTTGCCCGACATCGAGATCTTTCAATAGTTTATGCAAGCTTGTGGGTAGCTCTTACTAACTTTATATAACTGTTTTTAATAATATATTATCTTTATTTTCAGATTGCACGTGTCAATGGGGAATTAAAGGAAAATAAAATTACTTCTTCAAAGGTACGTACAAAAACTAAAAGCTTTGTCAAATACTCGTTCTGTTTTTTCCAACGAATGATACTTGAAAATGGGTGATAATATTAACTCTGTTTTGCTTTTGTAGCTTTCAAAAGGTGATTTTTCACAATATGATTCGATTTTTTGTTCGTTTGTAAACGCTCAACGGCCCGCGTCAATAGCTCTCGTGAAATATACCTACTCGAGAATCATTGACTGCAAAATAGACAGAACCAAATGCAGCACCGAAATACGTCGTATTTTTAACACAATTTATTGTGCCGTGTGGTTCCCGGCACCAATAGAAAAAAGAATAGGACTACTCCATAACTTTCCCATGGATATCGTAAAAGGCGACTAAGGGATTGGCTTATAAACTTGGAATTCTTCTTTTAGGCGACGGGCTAGCAACGTGTCTCTATTTGAATCTCAAATCTATCAATAAGTCATCCAGTGCACGTGGCCTTGGAGTCTTTGCGAGACTATTGAGTCTTTTTATCACGCAAGGAATTAACACGTAACGTATGTATCGTGTTCAATAGGTGCATTCAGTGTAATGGAGCTACAAAAGCCTGATTTAGCTACAGCTAAACGGCAGACAATAGCGTGTCGCGAAATGATAGCGCGCTCGGCGCGACCTGCAGATTGACACAAATTGTTAGTTGGCGGCGCGGTATTTTCCACAGTTAGCTAGATATTATAATATATCGAATCTTGCGCATAAGAAGAATTTCAATTGTGTCTTTTTTATTCATATTTTTATTTTTAAACCGTTTTACAACTAAATAATGATTAATTGATTAATTAAACTATTCGATTTAACTTTCGATATGTCCCAAAGTCAATTTAATGCCAGCGCATTACTTATGTAGTGTAATACAATACACACACAACACTACAGTCTCAAAATTTTGTGTAATAAACTGATATAAATGGATGAGTAATAAATGCTTCAACATAACTTTTCATCACAATGATTTTGACGTAAGCATCGGGCCTATTATTTGTATTAATGAAATGAATCAAATTATAAGATGTTCCCTTCCCTTTTCCCTAAAGGGAGGCAAACCAAGTAAACGAACAATCCCACAAATTGAAAGGTTTTGTTAATTTGTAATTCGCTAATTCAATATTATTATGTGCCTACTTTTAATCCTAATTAAATTAATTGAGTTTATTTTGAGTTAAACTTTGCGATTTCCCAATTAATGCTTTGTTTCAAAAATTAATTGAATATGTTAAGTATGCATCTTTGCTACAATTATACATATTATACATTCATCTCTTCACTTTCTACAGGTAGATAAACATTTCTTTTTCATGACCTTTCACCAACTAACCATAAACTTATATTTTTTTAAAGTGTAAAAGTAACAAACATTTTTAAAAAGCCAACGTCGAATAAAAACAAAAATATTCCACTAGCAATACACAGAAACAAAAACAAACCTGAAATATTTCAAACAACATTTTAAAAAATGCATCCGCATCCATTTTAGCTATCGCGACAAATACATCGGAGTTTGCAGGTTGGCGCGCAGTTTCAAAATACAATAAATATCTTCTGTTATCGGCGCGCGGCGCATCAAAAACGCATTTAACTGAGAGATATGGACGAAATAAAGTACGATTTTTTAAATGCTAGGCTTATTTTTGAAAGTATGAAATTTAAAAAGAATGTTTTGTCTATAACTATCTTAAACTCTAGAGAAAGAGTAATAATGATAATAGGTCAATGTATGTTTTGTTATATTTCTAGTTCTCTTTGTTATTGTGTCACAAAACGATGAAAACAAAAAGTTTACTTATCTTATATGTATCTAGTTATCGTGCCCATTACGGCGCCGATTCGCAATTAAAATCAATATTCAGATACTTACTCGTATCTAAGCAAAACTAATTAAATTGATTTTATGTCGAAATTTGTTAAAAAAAAAGAATAAGATCGATCTCGTTCCTATGGATGTCGTAAAAGGCGACTAAGGGATAGGCTTATAAATCTGGTGTTCTTCTTGTAGGCGATAGCCAAGCATGGATGAGCAACCTCTATGACTCTCATTTTCATCATCAAGCCAAACAACTGAACGCGGCCTTACAGCCTTTTCAAACATAGACATAAACGTTATTATTATTTCGTCACTTTGTTCGAAGATATAGATAAGGGAATATATGTGTTTTAATACATATATTAGTTTAATTGGTAGTCCTTTTATTGTTCGAGCAAATCGCACACTATTAAGATTTTTTTTTTTTTTTTTTTTTGTGTTGGTCACCCCATCTCGTTGTGCCCCACTCCGTGCCGCTGCGCCATCTTTAGCTCATTCTTTTATTGTGCGCGCAACGGAACGCACACGTCGTACTACTATTATTTTACGTCGAAAATGCAGAAGCGTAGTGCAGAGGATAGAATTGCACGTTATTCACGAAAAATTAAGAAGCTTCAAAATGAAGAAATTAAGCGCCGCAAACGTGTTATTATTTATTCTGATTCATCAGATGATGACAATATGTCGGGTAAGCAAATATTCATTCTTACATATTACCTTGAAACTTCAGAGTTAACCGTGAGTTAACCAAGAAGTTTATAAGAGCCCTAGAGTTAACCGTGAGTTAACCAAAGGGTATTTTTATCAATCGAGTTAACCGTGAGTTAACCTTATGTAAAAGTTCAGCGGATTTTATTCCTACCCTCATATTTTGTCTTGTTATTTTTAGATATCGAATATAATAAAAACGCTGACAATAACACTGCCAATATCGAACCAGAGGTTCCTGATCAGGCCGTGCCCTTGCCAGATGACCCTCAAACCGATGATCAGCCTTTGTCTTCATTAGATCCTGATATACTAATGGCATTAGGGGAACCCGCTCAAGAGGAAGTTGCGTATGGAGAGGACATTCACCCAGACTTAGCCCAAAGATGGGCTCCTCTTCTCCGTAAAGGCCTGGTTGAAAAGGAACAAAAAGATAAATTGTTAAAAGAATACGCAATTCCTAAAAATTGTAAACTATTTAGAGCCCCCCTTTTAAACCCAGAAATCAATGCTGCAGTCTCCGAATTTGCCCGCGCGCGGGATAAAAAGATTGAAAATGGTCAACAGCAACTAGGCATAGGTCTAACAGCCATAAATAGGGCAATGACGGTTTTGCTTACTTCCGATAACAAAATACAGGCTATAAAATATTTATCTGATGCCTGCAGAATCTTATCAGACCTTCACGCAGCTGAGTCCCAGACCCGTAAAAAGTCTCTAACCCAAGGTTTAGAAAAATCTTTCCTTAACCTCATCCAAGACACTGATCGCGACGAAACGTTATTCGGCGCTGATTTACCAGATAAGATTAAGGCGTCAAAAGCTATTGAGAAACAGGGTTCTCAAATAAAAAAAACCGGATAATAAACATGCACCAGGATCGTCTACCTCTCGTCCCACTAGATCTCAGGGAAACTCGAAAGGCCCCTCTCGCTCGGTGGCAAGCAGGGGGGGGCGCGGTACTTCCAGGAGGAATCCTTATACGACGAGATCCACGTCTGCACAGAGCAACTTCAACCCATCCAGGATTTGGAACAAGCCTCCTCGTGCAAGCCCTCGGACATAGAGGTACATTCAGGTCGATTACAATTTTTTTACAATTGTTGGTGTAATATTACCCAAAACAAACACGTCTTAAATTGGATTCGTTATGGTTTCAAAATTCCCTTTTGTAAAAAAGTAAAGATGATGACAGGTAGGCAGCCAAAGTGGCTACCACAAGAAAGGATAGAAATGTCTAAATCTATTAAAAAATTACTAGATCTTGGAGCCATATCCGTTTGTGAACCCTCTCAAAACCAATTTATTTCTAACATATTTTTGGTACCAAAACCCAATGGTTCTAGTAGATTTATTTTGAACCTAAAACCGTTCAATAAATTTGTAGAAAAATTGCATTTTAAAATGGAAGACTACAGAACTGCAGCCCTTTTGATTTCTCAAAACTGCTTCATGGCTACCATTGATTTGAAGGAATCATACTTATTAGTGCCAATTCATCATAGTCATAAAAAATATTTGCGATTCCAATTTGAAGAAAATTCTCAGCTAATTACTTATGAATTTAATGCCATGCCATATGGTCTTTCTGTGGCACCAAGAACCTTCACAAAGATTATGAAGGTAGTTGTAGGTTATCTAAGATACCGCGGTTTTAAATCAGTGGCATATCTTGATGATATTTTTTGCTTGGGACTTAGTCGGGAGGAATGCCAACAAAACGTGCTTGAAACATGTAGACTTTTAGAATGCCTCGGTTTTGTTATTAATTATGAAAAGAGTAACCTTCAACCCGTTACAAAATGCAAATATTTGGGTTTCGTTTTCGATTCTGTAGAAATGTCTATTAGTTTACCATTAGAAAAACAAAATTATATTTTTACCCTCCTTCAAAAATATTTATTGCTACCTAGATCTACTATACAAGAATTTGCACACTTAATTGGTGTACTGACAGCAGCTTGCCCAGCTATTTGTTATAGCTGGATGTATACAAAATCTCTAGAAAGAGAAAAGCATATAGCTTTACACAAACACAATAATAACTATAAGGCAAAATTTACTCCTTCGGAGAAAATCTTACCTGACCTACTCTGGTGGTCTCATAATATTTTTACCTCTAAAAATCAGTTGGAAAAACCCACTTTTCTTTTAGAGATCTTCTCCGATGCATCTAGACAAGGTTGGGGAGCATTTTGTAATAATACACGAACAGGGGGTAAATGGAAATCTGATGAAATACTTTTCCACATAAATTATTTAGAACTAAAAGCAGCTTTCCTTGCATTAAAAACCTTTGCCCGAGATTTGTATAATTGTGCCATTTTGCTACGATGTGACAATGTCACCGCTATAAGTTACATTAATCGTATGGGTGGAGTTCAGTTTCCACACTTAAATGAAATTTCCAAAGAAATTTGGCAGTGGTGCGAGAACCGAAAGATATGGCTTTATGCTTCCTATATCAACACTAAAGATAACATCGAGGCTGACCAAGAGTCCCGTAATAAAAATGTAGATACGGAATTAGAAATATCTAATACAACGTTTCGTAA
This sequence comes from Amyelois transitella, assembly GCF_032362555.1. Lineage (NCBI taxonomy): Eukaryota > Metazoa > Arthropoda > Insecta > Lepidoptera > Pyralidae > Amyelois > Amyelois transitella. The sequence continues at coordinate 286,517 of NC_083508.1, read as the reverse complement.
TATTTCTGATATTTTTGGTACACCTGACATAGACCTTTTCGCTTCTCGTGCCAATGCTAAATGTCAAATGTATGCGTCTTGGAAACAAGACCCAGATTCCCTCGCAGTCGATGCTTTTACTTTTACCTGGCAACCATATTATTTTTACGCATTTCCTCCATTTAGTCTCATACCGAAATGCCTAAATAAAATTAAAGCAGACAAAGCAGAAGGCATATTAGTTTTCCCCTACTGGCCTTCACAGCCATGGTTCCCATTTCTAAAAGACATGTGCATCTCCAGTATTTTGTATTTCAAAGCCGATGATCATCTCGTAAATTTCATTTACAGGAAACGACAACAATTCAAACTTACCCTGGGTGTAGCGAAGCTCTCCGGGAAGCTTTGTTAAGGAAAGGTACCCCGGACGAAGCTCTAGATATAATGTTGTCTTCATTAGCTCAAAATACTTTACAACAATATGGCTGCACATTTAAATTATGGTGGTCATATTGCAATGATTTAAATTTAAATCCTTATGACACTCCTTCAGAGTCTGTCATTTTGTCATTCCTTACAAAGGTTTATAATCAAGGTGCAGCTTACGGTTCACTCAATAGCCATAGATCTGCATTGAGTTTATTGTTAAATTGTGATTTAGGTAATTATAATCTTATTTCTAGGTTTTTTAAAGGAGTTTATAAACTGAGACCCACTGTCCCAAAATACATAGGAACGTGGGATCCCCAGTCAGTTTTAAATCATATAGCTCTGTGGAAACCACATAACGAAATTTCATTGGAAAAATTATCAAAGAAATTGGCAATTCTATTAGCAGTTTGTACAGCTCACCGAATACAAACGCTGTCATTAATCAAAATCCATAATATAAAAATTTGTTCTGACAATATTACAATAATCATTTCTGATATTATAAAAACTTCAGGCCCTGGTCGGTCTCAACCTTTGTTGATTCTCCCTTTTTTCCATGACAATAAGGACATATGTCCAGCTACCGCTATTAAAGATTACATTTCTAGAACTGAACAGTTAAGAAACGACAGTGTAAAAAACTTGTTATTGACGTTCAAGCCACCACACAAGCCAGCAACAAGCCAGACGATCGCGCGCTGGATCAAGCAGGTCCTAGCCGAGAGCGGGGTGGACGTGTCGATGTTCAGTGCGCACAGCACTCGGCACGCTTCCACCTCCGCGGCCAAGCGCGCGGGCGTCTCTCTTGATGTGATACGCAGGACGGCGGGTTGGACGTCAGCATCTAGTACATTTGCTAAGTTCTATGATCGACCACTAATCGATTCGAATAACTTTGCTCAATCAGTTTGTTTTCCTGGTCCACTTTCTTAACTGTTCGGTCTCTTATTAATTTTCTTGCATTTATATTAAATAATAAAAATGTATTAGTATTGTTATGAATATAACAGCACATTTTGATCTAAAAATAAGTTGATTATTTTAATTTGTGTTTACTTTCGGCAAAATATCTATCTCTAAACATCTACCAATTAAACTAATATATGTATTAAAACACATATATTCCCTTATCTATATCTTCGAACAAAGTGACGAAATAATAATACATGATCAAACGAACTTACAAGTGAAGTTCGATCAGTATTATATGAGTCACTTTTTCGAAGATATAGAAGCTCCCACCCAACCGCGCCCCATGTATAATTTTGCCAAAGATTGAGAAACTCTAAAGAATGAGCTAAAGATGGCGCAGCGGCACGGAGTGGGGCACAACGAGATGGGGTGACCAACACAAAAAAAAAAAAAAAAAATCTTAATAGTGTGCGATTTGCTCGAACAATAAAAGGACTACCAATTAAACTAATATATGTATTAAAACACATATATTCCCTTATCTATATCTTCGAAAAAGTGACTCATATAATACTGATCGAACTTCACTTGTAAGTTCGTTTGATCATGTATTATATGTTTGTATGTTTTTATTTCTTACTTACGACATTTTATAAAATATAAAACACAAACAAAACACAAGGTATCACCCGCACTTAGAAAGCGATTTATCAGCGCCTAGCAACGCGACCACGTAAATCTTCACAGCCTGATAAGGTCACAAAGAAGTGGCCGTAAAGTTGCAGAGATCCCGCGCGAGATACCTCACTGAGTGACAAAGTGTCTTATAATGCTTTTTATAATTCTCCTCATTATTTTCTTTGCCCCGATTTCAGATATAGCACGTAGAAAATTATGTTTTATTGCGCGGCCGTCTTCTGCTCACGAATTTTGTACGCATGGGTTTTAAAATAATCTCAAATTGCTTATATTTAGGGCTCAAAGCAGTGTGTTACATTGTGAAAAAATTACGTCATTCTTTTATATTTGCCTACCACGTTAATAACTGTCGTAATTACGCCCGTGTTGCCCAACAAATATTATATAAATGCAAAAGGAAATTTATTATTTTGTAACCTCCGCTCAGTTGGCGTGGCTCACAATGCGTGATGATTGTCTATTGAACCAATCTTTAAGAAATTTCGCGTGTATATAATAAAGAGACTGGAGAAGGACATAATCATCCCGGTAAAAACTATAGTTTCCGTGGGATTTGCAAAAATTAGTTGGTGGCGCTAAATTGGTGCGAGTGAAGCTGCAGTAAAAGCTAGTAGACCCATAATTTTGAATTTACTGACTTTAAAAGCGGGCACTTTTAGAAACATTTCACTCTTTTCTCCGGGAAATTAACAAAATTTTGATGCCCTTACAATATACACTTGAGATTTACAACAATATTGACAGTAATAAATAACAATTTCGCCTTAAATCAGTCTCTAAGCCACATGACGGGTACGAAGCATGTCATTAGATCATTCGGATTTAGACTTTATAACATGAGTTAAAGACTCTCTTTTGTTTACGCAAAGATAGAACCTAGGCCAAGTGTAATCCCTAGAACTTAGGTTCCACTAGTGTGTAAGTGGATGAACTTAGATTTATAGTTAGTACCTATCTGTTTTTTTAGAATTCAGTTTTATCAGCAAATATCTATTTGTGAATTGCAAATCTCAATCTCAATGTATAAGCCATGTAGGTATTTTTTATGCATTAGAATTAAAGTTGATAAACGGAATACTTTATTTGAGTGCCAAAAAATTGTATGTAAGTATATACAGCTGCGGTCATGCTCTAAAGTATAAAATAGGTATATTATTGATTTCTTTTTTGTATTAAAACTACCGATTCCTTAATTAACTTTCCTTTCATTTGTTTTATTGCTGAGAGTCACTTTTCAATTATTCATGAAACATCTAAAAATTACATTCAAGTTGATTGTATCTTGCCACCTTGTTTAATGAAAGGAATGAAACAAAAATAAATGAACGGCTTCTCAGTTAAATTTATTTTCAGTTAGTTTAGTCCGTTAAAAAAAGAAAATGTCAAGACTCGGCAAATACTCGTAGACGTTCATTTCGAAATTTAATTATTCCTTTTTCACGAAATAAGTCATGAGATTTTGTGTTAGCATAAGAAATTGACAAATTTCTCAGGTCTACCTACAGGTCCGTACCTTCAATGCAATATCATTTAGTCGTGGATTCACCGGCCGAGTGATCTCGATGGGCTAAACCCCACAAGTATTTTATAATTACGTTATAGTTATAATTGTGGAGTTGTAACCCAACGATTCCAATTTTTCTATTTAATAGTTTTCGAAGCGACTCCCGTCTGACCGCGTATTTTGCAGAGAAACCTTACCCATGTTGGACCAAGGCGCATTTAATTGTCTAAATGTCCAATTCCTCACTTTTTTTCCCTAACCATAAGAGTGTTGCTTAGCCATCCAACCAAATGTCCAGTTTAAACCAGAAAAATGCTTAGTACATACACGGTAGGATTCAAATCTGATTATTTTACCGCTCGATAATCGACGTCGAAAAAGATATTATTCCTAAGAAAATGATCCACTCAATTCAAACGGTAAACGTATTTATGAGCTAACATAATGAGTTCGCGCTCTATATTCAATGGTGTCGGATGAATAATTTATCCGGTGTCAGAAAAACAAGTCATTTGGAGACGAAATCTGAACTCGGCCCGCCGTTCTTGGAGTTAAAGTTATTATATTTAAGATTTACTTCCTTATTTCTCTACGTTTATAGTGTGGTGACTGTAAAATACGTGATATTTATACTACGTACAGTCACCGGCTCACTACCACACTAAGTACCAGTACACGTCTGTCTGCGATTATCGTTCGCACGCAACTGTCAACATACATATGATCACGTCTATATCCCTAGCGGGGTAGACAGAGCCACCAGTCTTGAAAAGACTGATAGGCCACGCTCAGCTGTTTGGCTTAGTGATAGAATTGAGATTCAAATAGTGTAATACCAAGTTTGTAAGCCTAACCCTTAGTCGCCTTTTACGAAATCCATGGGAAAGCGATGGAGTGGTCCTATTCTTTTTTGTATTGGTGCCGGGAACCACACGGCACAAATACAAATAAGTTATTAAGTATTTATTTATAGTACTTATAATAAATATAGGTACTAAAAATGCGCACGTAACGTACCTTTATCTCATCTCGTTACATGCAAGTTTAATACCTGTATTATTTATGCTCGTAAATAGTTTAAAGTTTAAAATCACTTATGTGATAATAGTATTTTGTTGTTATAACGCACAGGCGTCTTATGAAAATGATCTACTTTATAAATAACAACAATATTACATGTACGAGTCTGTTTCGAAGTATAGTGACCCCGACCATTGCAATCAGAAACAGGAAAATGATAATTATAGCATTTTCAACCGGAAAAATATGCTATCTATCACGTCACGCCTTGTGGAATATTTATGCTTGATTTTTTTAACGTTTGTGTTGTTTTTCATATTAATATTTTACTTTTGCCGTGTGGTTCCCGGCACCAACAAAAAAGAATAGGATCACTCCATCTCTTTCCCATTGGTGTCGTAAAAGGCGACTATGAGATAACCTTGCGATCCCTTTTTTAGGTGATGGGCTAGCAACCTGTCACTATTTAAATCTCAATTCGTCATTACAATTTATTATAATGATAGAATTGAGATATATTACAAAGCAATAAAATTATTGATGTTTTTTATTTCGTTCATATTTTGTTACGTCAAATCATTATTTTATGAAATTTTCGTTAAATTCCCATTAAGCTCGGACGGGCCAGAAGCCTCCCGACGCCGATCTCAGCCGAGGGTCGTAGGCGCAACTTTCATTAACTTCCAATGGAGCAACCAATTTATTTTTCCCCCACATCTAATTTTCCTCTCGTCTGTTTACTTTTGAAGTGGAAATATTGAATTTCATGAATGTTATTAATGAATTCAGTACAATATTTTATTCGTTTTAATTTCTTTCTTTACTGATGTAATTTTAGATTGGAACCTTGGGTGAGGGGGGATGGCTGTCTAGAAATGCTATAAATATGTAAAAAAGGGCCACTCCATCCCATAGACATCGTTAAAGGCGACCAAGGGATAGGCTTATAACAATACTTCTTACAACAACTAGATTGAGGTATTTACTAGTAGAAAACATAAGATAGGGTTATTAGCAGCGTATATCAGTTCCGTAGACAATCTACGAGTGGTCGCAGAGGGTCTACGAGTCATCGTAGAGGTTCTACGGAAAGCTCTACACATTATTAATTTAGTTTATTTCTAAATTCGATATAGTTTTTACACTTTTTAAGGAACATGTATCAACCAAATTTCAGTTTTGTTTTCCTAGTTGTTTCAATTATAATATCATATTTATTTTTTTACAAAAATACGCTCAAATAAATGGCAATCTCTTGCAATTTTTCTTCGCATAAAAATTATGAAGTTCTCGCAGTTTGTTAAGTTTTTCTCGTCAATAATTTCTAGGGCGAGTTGTTCACGTCAGCTCAACTGCTTCAACTCATTATAAACTGGAAATTAGTTGTTGACTGTGATCGATCAGACTCCGGCGGCTGACAACTACTACTACATCATCATATTATACTATCTATTATACGCCGATATAAGTCACGTTTTTATCTCTTACAGGGTAGACAGAAGCAAAAGTCACATTACCAGGGGGGCAGATTAGCTGGATAGTTGTTTATACATATATATAGTCACGTCTATATGCCTTGCGTGGTAGACAAAGTCAATGGTATTGAAAAACTGAAATGCCACGTTCAGCTGTTTGGCTTAATTGTAGTATGGAGATCTTCTACATAGTTGTTAATGCTCTCTGATACGTACTTTTTCAACGATACTATATTTTATACAAAAATACATATGGTCATGTCTATATCTCTTGCGGGGCAGACAAAGCCAATAGTCTTGAAAAGACTGAATGGCCATATTCAACTATTTGGCTTAATGATAGAATTGAGATCCAAATAGTGACAGGTTGATAACCCATCGCCTAAAAAAGAATCCCAAGTTTGTAAGCCTATCCCTTAGCGCCTTTTACGACATCCATGTGAAAGAGATGGAGTAGTCTTATTCTTTTTTGTATTGGTGCCAGGAACCACATATTTTATACTCGTAATAAAACCTTTTCGAACATCAAAGAAAATAGTCACATTTATCTAGAGCAAATTTTACCTGCAATGGTTGTGGAGGTCAGACTGGGGTCGCTCTGTGTAAAAACCTTACCTACCCAATGCAGTATGACGGTCAAAGGTGGTATGGGGTACTACCATTATAATCATACCATTAACTTTCGAAATACGTCAAAATCAGAACGTGCCAAAAACAATTGCGATATTTTTTTATAAAATTTGCGATATTTTTTTACAAAATTTGCGATATTTTTTACAAAATTTGCGATATTTTTTACAAAATTTGCGATATTTTTTGCAAATGTTTCTTACGAAAGTTCACGCCGGCTAATTCTTTACGCCAACTACAATGGAGTGAATTATCATAATTTCTTGCAACTCTTTCTTATCAGACAATCTACAAACGACTTCACAAAGCCTCCAACGTGAAATAAGACTTTATTTTTAATAGAATCAGAAAATCTAGTTAAATGCCACCGAGGTTTGAACAAATAGCTCAAGTTCGTTAGAATATTTCAAATGAAATATAAAATAATTTTTTTGGCGACGTGATTACGCCTTGAAATTTTATATTTCTTCAAAACTAATAATAAATTGATTTATCTTGCTATTTGAATATTTTAATAGTTTCATTAGTCTACTGCCTACCTAATGACTATAAATAAACCCGTACTAGCAGTGGATAAAATAAAGTTTTTTTTTCAAAAGTGAACGAATTGGACGTAGTAAAGAATAGGTTAATGTATTTTTTAAAGTGGTATTGTTATGTTTTTGAACCACAGATCACAGGTTTAATAACTAGTTTGGTAAAGCCACGAGAAACTTATTTTGACTGACGTAACATTAGTCTTAGATTAGTTAGTTCACATAAAAATTTCATATTATAAATTTTATTGAACAAAAAGTCGCAAAAGGCCAAAAAGTGTCTACTGTAATGTAGACGATGGGCTAGCAACCGGTCACTATTTAAATCTCAATTCCAACAAAGAGCCATACAGCTAAAAGTGGCCTTTTAATATTCAAGACAATTGGCTCTGTCTACCCCGCAAGGAAAATAGACGTGACTATGAGTATGTATGTATCAAAGTTCAATAGTTGCATACATTTTACATAATAACTATTACAAGATCAATGAACTCTGTCGGTACAAACAGTTGTATTGTAATATTCTTGATTGCTTTGCGTTTTGAGTATCTATTAGCAAATAAATATTGTTCTAAATGAGTCTGTTTGTTTAGGCTCCAATTCGTGCGGACCTCGGGAGGGCCCACCTTAATTGAAACATTATTTCTTAAATTCCCCGAACGAATGGAAATTGGATTTGGTTCAAGAACGAACGTTTTGGAAGCAATTAATTGGTCTCTTCAGGAAATTCTGGGTTTATAGCGTGATTATGAATGCAAAATATGTAAATTAAAAAGAAAGTAAGAAGAGAAGCATCATTTATTTAATATTTTCTTCATTAAAATCAGACTGGCGTGGAAAGATAAAATTTGATTTGAGTGAAATAAGTGATTAAATATTTAAATATATTAATTCAATGGGAATTTTAAGGAAAAGGCTTATGCTGTTCTTCTAGTAGCTTTTGAGTTTATGAGTTGCAAACAAAAATATTAACCTTTTCTCTATATACGAGTAATATGAGTTTGATTATATGAATTTCCCAAATTTAAGTGCCGTGTGGTTCCCGACATCAATAACAAAAGTAAGACCAGTCCATCCCTTACCCATAATCTCGTAAAGGCGGCTTAGGGATAGGATAATTCGATCTTTCTTTTAGGCGATGGGCCAGCAACCTGTTTCTATTTGAATCTCAATTCTATCATCAAGCCAAATAGCTGAACGTTTTTTCAAGACTTTTGGCTCTGTTCACCCCGCGAGTCGCAAATCACCCTCGTACGGTCACAAATAATCCATCAATCTTATAACTACAGACGTGAATATTCCAAAAAACATAAAAAAAACAAATATGTTCTTTTTCCATTTAAAGTTGTTTTTTTTTTAACATTTTGTTTTTACTATCATTTTGAGATCACATATTTTTCAAAACTTCAAATCTTTTTTATCTTTCTCCGTCAGTCGTCTGCTTCCGTCACTTACAACAAGTCCGTTGACTTTCATACGAGCCCTAGGTTCGGATAATAAATTAATTTTACAGATAATAATCCTCTCACCCAGCCAGTTGGAAGTGATAAAGCTAATTAAAAGCAATTTGAGCACAATGACCGTCACAATAATGGTCTATTTTGTGCCCACTTTCAACTTATAATATGCAGTAAATTGTTTTATCAATAGGAAGGGATTTTAGTACGAGGATATATTCCTAGAACATGTATAAAACTTTACTCTTTCTCAGAGGGTTAAACTACTCTAAAAAGTTATATATTTTCACTTACCACGATCTCTGTATACTTATTTGTTTACTTTGGTTTTGGGTATTCTTGACCTGATCATTCACTAGAACTTACTCGATTTGAGCAACATTGAATCATGTATAGTTTAAACTTATTAAGAAGAGATAAGTTGTCAATTTATTGTAACCATCGGCTTCGCCCGCGTGAATTTAACGCCATCAACAAAAAGCGACGAAATTAGCGCCACCTAAAAAAAAACAGTTTTTTCGCAAATCCCACGGGAACTTTAGTTTTTACCGGGATGAAAAGTACCTTTTTGTCTTTCTCCAGACTCTTTATTATATATATACGTTATATTTCAAGAAGACTAATTCAGAAGATAACCCGTGAAGAGGTAACAAACAAACAAATAAACTCACTTTCGCATTTATAATAGAAGTTGGAATACAATTCAAATTTCTACGGTGCTAACAAAAAATCAACACGTTGACTTGTCTATACGAGTAGAGGTCGCGAGTACCAGCTGCGACTATTCATACCGCCGGGTTTGTTTGATTGCTCCCGTTCCTTTGAGGCTGCCCGTCTGTCTGTGACTGTTGACAAACGGGAGGCTTTTTGACCCGAAAGGTAAAAATCATGGAAAAACTCTCATGTGCCGTTTGTGTGTTGTAAGCGATGGGCTAGCACCTTGTCGCTATTTGAATCTCATTTCTATCATTAAGCCAAACAGCTGAACGTGGCCTTTCAATCTTTGAGCACGCTGATGGCTCTGTCTGCCTTTAGACGCTAAATTGACGCGAATCAGCTAAAATCACAGTACCCACTATCACTCACGACACGTCATTACCAAGTAAAATACGTCATTACCATAATATCCGATCACTTTCCCGGCACAATGGAATAAATTAATGCTAATTCTGTGAGGGTTATCTATTTAATGCGGTGGGTCTATGAATATTATAGCTGCTCATTCATAGATACGGAAATTAAGTTGATAAAGGCTTGCGCAGACGATCAACCTATTTTGTCGTTTTTTTTTTCATGAAAATAAATTCAACGATAAGAATGCATTTTATAGTCCTTATTTTGACCAAATATATTGTTATTTACTTGTCTTGCGCGCGGCTCCTGTTACGAGTTAAAAAATGCCCTTTTCTATAATCCACATTATGGATTAAGGAAAATTTTATAGATAATATTAGTGCAGAAGTTATTTAGCATGTTTTTATTATATCGGTTAATGACGAACGTTACAATCATTGACTAAACAGTCTCGAAAAAGAACCAGTGGACAATATTTTCCCACACAATATAAAATGCGAAGTATATTCTACGATTTCGACTTTTTTCCGACTCCATTTTGATTATCTTTAGTAACTTACAAAAATATTTGAGAACTGTAAAATATTAATATAGTGTATATATAAATTTAAATAAATAATAAAAAGATTAAAAAGATTTGAGTTCTTTGTAACTTCTAAAATGGGGGCTGCTCTTCATATATTTTTTATATATTGCTTATTCTTGCATTTATAATAGTGCTATAAAAGACGAAACACTCTCATCTGCGCCTGCCTTAAAGCAATATAATATTTTGTTCTGATAGTTTCATAAATAAAAGGAAAACAAACCGTGTAAGAGTGTAATCTCGTGTAATGTATCATCGTAATGTGTTTCTGATATAACGTGTTAGTCGAGAAATAAGTAATAGAAAGATTTATCATTCTCGTGGGACTTTTGGGAAATTTTGTTTTTGCTCGATCATTAATCTTTTGATATTTTTTCTATTCTGTGTGCAGAATACTACTAAATATACTATACTCAATACGGCTAAGATGATGTTATGATGATGATGATTTTTACAGTTAACTGAGTTGAAATCCATCTAATCAATCGGCTGGACCCCAACGTTACGACTTACGACTCGAATATCGTTGTCTAAATATATATAAAAGTTTAAAGAAGTAGTTATTTTTAAACTAATTAACATTGGAGTTTGAGACACGTTCTAAAGTTCTTAAAATAGTTGATTTAATTGAATTAAACTGAATAGTATACGGAATAATAACTAGTGCAAATTATATTATCATGAACTGGTCATCCCCCAGGTATACTCCGGAAAATGGACGTCCATGGAATACAGATGAGGATGACCAGGCGCGCTCGTGACGAGGGTCCACTAACTTCTGCACTGGGGTATTAATTGTGGCTAAGGGTGGGATATTGAAATATTTTGTCGTAAAGCTAATATAATTAAATATATTAAAGAGCTATGGCAGATTTTTAGGTCAAGGTTTTAAAAGCGTCTATATATGTCGGCTATACCAAAAATCATAAAATATTTTTCAATAAATTATCAAAATATCAATACCATTTCACAACTAGCTAGATAAAAGAGTGATAATTAAAAATAGCTATTATGATACCTATTTGATTTTCTATAGAACTGGCCATTTGTTGTTGTCACAGTGTTGACAGCCTTAAAAATGTTTTTTGTGTGTATTACAATACATCAATATTATTTTTCTTGATTGAATGATTTAACAGATTTTCAATATAAACAAGTCTATTGTTTTTGCTTTTTATAAATTCATATTAGATAGCTTTGCAATGAAATGCAGCCATAATAAAGCCTCCTTGACCGTTGATGGACAGGAAGCTAGCTAAAAGGCTGCCAATCAGAGCTGTCAAAAAAAATGACATTTCTTTTCATTCTTTCCGATTTGAGTTTTCATTTCACACATCTCACTGCTTCTCATCTTCATTTGTAGTCACTGATACGAATGGTACCTAACCATAAGTGCTGTAGCTTAACATGCGTAATTGTGAATAATATGCCTTACTCAGTTTCCGTAGTAAAGTATTTGATACAACATAAACTAATATTAAGGTTGATGGTGACATAACCTACAAAACTTCAAAACAGTATATTTCAAAAACCTGAAGTCATACGGCTATATAGTTTTTTTCACCAAGATCCAGAAAATAAGCTCTATTAGGCAAGATATATTTCATTCGTAGACGCTAACTTTAGACATGACCTAAAATGATGTATGGGAAGCTGCCATAGCTCTTTAGGTAATGACCTCAATTCCATCATAGAGTCATACAGCTGAACGTGGCATTTCAGTCATTTCAAGAATGTTGGCCCTGTCTACCCCGCAAGGGATATAGACGTGACTATAAGTACATAATGACCACGTCTGTTTTTCCGTGGGGTAAGCAGAGACTTCTTACTTGCCACGATCCTTGCATACTTCTTTCGCTTCATCATTCATTTCACCATGCAATGGCATTCTTGACCTGACCTTTCACCAGAACGTTCTCGATTTGATCAGAGAAGACATATGTCTATGTTTTCCACGCTTGACATTCTGCTGATTAAAATAAAAAATAAAAAATATTCCAATACATACATAAGTCAGAAAAGTCCAATCGTAATGTCAAATTCAATGCAAAATATGGCTGGCACTTTTAATAATCATTTTACGAATTTCAGACATGAATCTCCAAATTACTTTACTAATTAAATAAATATATGTGATACATATTACAAGGATTGAGTTAGCCTCGAAGTAAGTTCGAGACTTGTGGAAAAATATTTTTTTTTTAAAGTTAGTGCCACAACTGATAGAAATTTACGTAATAAACATAAATTAGTCGTGCCGCTTAGCAGTCAGGAAATCATTTATGGGGAACTGTATACGATTTTATAATAGGTTGCCGGAGTCTTGTTCTTGATATGTCTAACCATAAATTCAAAGAGTATGTAAAGAAAGTACTTTGTGAGAAGGCTTATTATATGATGATCTATATATAGGATGATCATTACCCGAATGATGAAAACATCTGGCTTGCGCTTGGCACGGGACCCTCGTAAAGAAGCCTTCCCACTCCACCAGTCCCATTTACACTCCCTTTGTTTATTTGCTTAGTTAATCTACGTCCATTCATCCCCCCGACATGACCAAACCATATAAGCATTTATTTTTATTATTCTTTATTGGCATTATAGTTCCCTATCATTGTAAGTCAAATGCCTGTTTGAATGAACATATGTTGCCCAAATTGGGGAAGTCCTGGGGAAAGACACGAGGTAAAATAATGGTGGTAAGTGTAAGGGCCTTATTTCTGGGAAAGAAGCTGTTTTATTTGTGTATACAAGAGTATCGTAATGAATCTTAATGCTATTATTATGGATTATTTGAAGAACTGCCTATAATTTTAATTTCTAATATTAATTTATGAATTAGATCCGCAATAACAGCTATACCTATATTGTACGTTCTGTTAAGAATAGGACACATTGAAACATTTATTATTATATATTTAAGATCTATGTAAAACATGTGTACCACAATAAAGATGATTTGATTTGATTTGATTTTATAATTAGCCTCTTTGTTTCAAAACATAGGTGAAGAAGACGCGGCGTAACAAACTACAATGCAGCGTTTTTATCTACGACGTCACTTTAATCAGATCCTAAATGTAATCTCATCCATAACAGTCGGACCTCTCAATTATCGGAAGTCGGGTCAGGGTCACGTGGTCTGACCCTCATCAGGGCCATGTTCTGCTAATTAGATTCGTTTGTATTCGGACCACAGACTTCCTTATCGGAAATCGGGTTTATATGGTAACACAACGGAACTAAGGAGTCTACTTAGACCTATGAACTGCTGAATAAAGGATTTCGTTATTATCGGCTGGGGTCGCCAGAATATTTTTTATTTTATACTAGCTGTGCCCGCGACTCCGTCCGCGTGGAATAGTTATTTTCGGCATCATTAAAATACTCAAGGGTCCCCCCTTTTTTTTCACATTTTCCATTATTTCTTCGCTCCTAATAGTTGCAGTGTGATGTTATATAGCCTAAAGCCCTCCTCGATAAATGGTCTATTCAATACGATAAGAATTTTTCAATTCAAACCAGTCGTTCCTTAGATAAGCGCGTTCAAACAAACAAACTCTTCAGCTCTAAAATATTAGTATAGAATCTACTAGATATTAACTTTATATCTTTCAAACATCGGATAAAACTACCGGGCAACTATTCAACAAAGCGGTACTAAATAATGGTCCAGGAGTCCCAATATCGTAAATCTGAGATCCCACGTAAGCCCAATAAGCAATTACCGTGGTGTACTGTACATGCCCATAACAATTAGTTACCGATGATTAGGATAGGCGCCCAAACAAACACTAGTGTGTTTGGTGTACGCCATAATGAGCGGCCCGATATCCCGGCTCGGCGTTTACGTTATCGACAGGCACGCTAGGCTGATAACAGAAGCTATATAGCTATATATCGTTTGTAAGATTTATTTTATAATGTTAACTCTTCACAAACGGAACGTTTTGTTTCATGTATTTATATATATTGTTATAATTAATATAAAATCTTAAAATTAAACTAAAATGAACCTAAATAAAACTAATTAAAGAAAATTAATATAAATTTGCACATTATGAATTATCCAATAATCGAATTTTGAGAACATGAGGTTATTATAAATAATAGTGATTGATAATTATTTAATTACAAAATGTTCTACGTAACTATTTCAACAAAGTGCTTTGAATTGCATTTTTTAATTACTACAACTAATACCAAACACATCATGTTATTATAACAAAAAAATAAACAAAATATTGAAAAATAATCATTTCGGTATATTATGTTAATATTGTCACGTAGAGCCTAACCTTGTGTATTGTGTATTTTGTAAAATTTATACAAATACGTTGATATCATCACAATACAACGCTGGTTGAATATTGATGCTCGCGTTCCCGATTTATAGAATTGAGTCGACTTTAGTCCTGATTTCCACTACATTTAACAACAAGCGAAGCTTCATTTGATGAAATAGCAGTTATTAACCAAAATCTTTCGCTTAAGAGCTTTCACGGAACAAAAATACATCCATTACATAGCATACAATACATCTATACATTAATACATGCATATACTCACAAACAAATCCACAAACTTATGTTTTTACATTTTTGTAAATTTAATTTCTAAACTTATGTACACATGAAAAAAAAAACAATAATTTACTTCTGCTTCTAATGTTTTACTTAACGTATACTGTGGAGGTCACGTTATGTTATTCAACTCGTAAATTTTTGAATCTAATGCCATATACAGTAAAGATGAGCGGAGCCTCCTGGCACATGCAACTTTAATAGCCAAAAAGGTGACTCCAAGACCTAGTTCTAAGACTTTTATTCTGTTAATAAAGTAAATAAAGTATTTTGTTTTATATTTTATTAGTTTATAGAGGCCTAGGTTGATTTTAACAAAATAACATAGCTATGAATGGAGTCGTTATTACGCGCGCCGTGTACGCAAGGCTTTATGTTTAATCAAATACATGGGAATGTGATGAATCTTGTTTCAGGGCTCAATTCTGCGTTATATACTCTGATTACGGAAATTTGTTTATTAAATTTTAACGTGAGATAATGACATTATTTTTTGAAAGTGAATAAAATAATTATCTTTTTATTAAGTTCGTATGATCATGATCAATACCGTTAAAAGAGTAAGACAGTAAAAGGAGTAAAGGATAAATGTACAAAATCAATAAGTACACATGACGGAATTGAATTATAGCGATAGTGGCATAACTTTTACACCTAAAGAGATGCAATTGACATACACTATGTTTCGTTTTTG
Source organism: Amyelois transitella (assembly GCF_032362555.1). Taxonomy (NCBI): domain Eukaryota; kingdom Metazoa; phylum Arthropoda; class Insecta; order Lepidoptera; family Pyralidae; genus Amyelois; species Amyelois transitella. Next base: position 270,933 of record NC_083508.1, on the reverse strand, counting down.
CTGTAAGACGAGCACTTCATCTTCTTCACACATAATTTTTGTAGTAAAAAACACGTACATAATCGTTTTATTAAGAATTCACATTTTTGTTTAACATCCTCTTTTTAAAGGAATGAGTTAATGAGAAAAGACGTTAGAAAAATTGTTCACAACATGTTAGCAGTTAAAGGGAGTTCTACTATCTGTTTCTTTATATGTCAAGGTTACTGCAGACCCCAAACCCTTTACCTGAACACGGCGTAATTGAATGCCTCAATGCAGGTATATCATGGCAAGGTAGCCCTGACATCCAGCTCGAGGTAACAGCCATGATTTGTAACATCACATTCGGTGTATGATGCATCCAAGGTGATTTGTTTTATCTGTGCTATGCTCAATTTGCTTGCGCGTTTCTCGGGACAAAGGGATGAAGGGCTGACGATGAGAGGCTGAGGTAATCTAGCAGAAGGGATTCGGTATACAGATATGGATGTAATGGTACAATGTGTCGATGTGTTATGGGTATCGGTATTGTATGTAGCTAGCGAAATTTAATAGAAAAGAAGGAAGCGGGAGAGGTGTGTAAGGATCTTAGCAAGTGCTGATCCTTAGTTCCTGCCCACCTCGACGGGAAGCAGGCGTGATGGTATGCATGTTTGTATGAAGTTTGATAACAGCACGTCACTATACAGATGCGTGATTTTCTGCATTAGTAGGTAATTAAAAGTTGTTCATGTTTTATCACATAAAGAAATTATTATAATAAATTAATTTTTTTTTTTTTAATTTATGATAATAATTTCTTTATTAACTTTGTTAAACGTTATTGTTCTTTTTTTCTTTGACTTAATGTAAACATAATATAACAAGCTAATAATAGAACTGGCAAATGCCGTCATCAGCAACCGCTTAGACTTGGGGCTATTGTTAAGTTTTACATAGCCAAGTTTAAAAAGTCAAAAATATTATTCCACTCAGATACAGAAGGCTACATAATAAAGCATGTTTGATAAGTCTACAATATGAAGGTCTTTTTCTATGTATCACACTGTAAACAGGCACTTTTAAACTTAAAAATAAGATTCACTCTCAATGAAATATGATGCGAAATTTGCAAAAAATAAAAAGAATGTTTCAGTCCACCCGTGTCCAAAAAATCTGTGTGTGCGTCTTTCAGCGTTGATTGTGGCTCAAATAACCGAATCAGTGGATTTTTTCGCTGACACCACGCTGTGGAGGCGGGGCGTCTATTTTTATTTATGCTGGATTTTTTATTCACACCCCCGTATGGATGCGCAAAATTGAACGGACATTTTTAGTCGCGCTGAGAAATATTGCACAATTTGCTGTATGCTAATAGAGGTTGTCTACTTTTTATAGCGACAGATTTTAAAAATAGAATGTTAGATTTTGTTAAAGAGAGAATATTCTTTAGTGGACAAAAGATGTGTACACCGTGTATTTGATATAAAAAACTAGGCACAGATAAAAATTTCAAAATTTATATGTAGAACAGTCTGCCCTGCACACTTTCACACAGTATGAATCAACAAAAAGAATTGGATAAACATTCATAGTCACGTCTATATCCATTGCAGTTGACAGAGCCAAAAGTCTCAAAAAGTCTGAAAGGCTACGTTGAGCTGTATGCCTTCATGGTGGAATTGAGATAATGCTAGGTTGCTAGCCCAAGGAGGAATCCCAAGTTTATGAGCCTATCTTAAAGCCAAATAGCTGAATGTGGCCAATCAGTCTTTCCAAGACTGTTGGCTCTGTCTACCCCACAAGGGATATAGACGTGACCGTACGTATGTATGTTTATTTCTAATCAAATTCTTTTGGTTTTCGACACTTTAGAATAGAACCACTCCCTCGCATTCATGGTCGCGTAAAAGGCGACTAACGCATTGGCTTTTAAACTTGAGATTCTTCTTCAAGACGATGGGCTAGCAACCTGTCACTATTTGAATCTCAATTCTACCATTAAACCAAACAGCTGAACATGGCCAATCAGCCTTTATAAGACTGTTGGCTCTGTCTGATAGACGTGAATATATATATAGGATATATATGTTGGTACATTGCGCTCGTTAATACGTGGTCGTTATTCTAGAACATTCCTGTACCATACTACGCAGATCTAGACTGCTTTAGAAGTAAACTTCGTTAAGATCACGAATTGATTGGTCAAGGCCAAGTACTGACGCAATGCTTCCTTACAACGTGCGTAAACATGTGTGTTTAACGTATGTTTGCAAACAATAAATCATATGAAGAATCTCTGGCAAGTTTTTTATACTAGAAAGTACGAGTACACTTCTGTAGCAGAGGAGGTTTCAAGGCTGTCGGCTCTGTTTACCCCGCAAGAGATTAAGATGTGATTATATGATTGTATATATATCAGTAAGTGTGTTTATTATATATTGTCACTCACACAAAGGTTCTCTGCTTAAACCAATGGTATACTGTAAGATAGTGCTGTCATAAGATAAACTAGCATTAAGTCCGCCAATTGTAATTACAAAACTGTAAATGTTACAATAAACAATAAATAAATAAAACTCCAATTCAGACAACTAAAGATACCTGTACATTGCGTATAACTATCGACTTCTGTAAAAATCTGGCTCACCCTCCAGAATTCTAGATCCTTATTTTATTATTCCTACAATAAGACCTTTAACATCAGGGATTACAATATTTAGTAGCTTTTCACGACCCAACTGAAGTCTCCACGTCTGTATTTGATTGAATGTTAATTAAAAATGTCAAAAATTATCAACAGCGTACACGTTTCAGGGCACGTTGCAATAAATCAATCGCATGATCGGGACAGGTTAACGAATTTGCGACATTGATGAATTGTGTCGAATTGGACCGCGATCGTACCGTGTGCTTCCCGGCACCAATAGAAAAAAGAATAGGACCACTCCAACTTCTTCCCATGGATGTCGTAAAAGACGATTAAGGGATATGCTTATTAACTTGATTCTTGTTTTAGGTGATGGGCTAGCAACCCGTCACTTTATTTGAATCTCAATTATATCAGTAAGCCAAACAGCTGAACGTGGCCTATCCGTATTTTCAAGACTATTGGCTCTGTCTACCCCGCAAGGGATATGATAGACGTGGTTATATGTATGTATGTATGTATGGACTGCGGCCACGTGGCGTTTAATTACCGCCACGCTGGGACCATCGAATATGCATTCAAGTTTAATTAATCTCTGATGGTCGCCCATTGTTCTGATTATATACCTAGAATTAATGTTATTAAGGCTACCAAATTGAAGGGTCTGTTTTGTGATTTCACGGTTGGTTTTATAAAATACCGCTATAAATTAAAAGTGATAAATTAAGAGTGCCGTGTGGTTCCCGGCACCAATACAAAAAAGAATAGGACCACTCCATCTCTATCACATGGATGTCGTAAAAGGCGACTAAGGGATAGGCTTAAAAACTTGGGATTCTTTTTTTAGGCGATGGGCTAGCAACCTTTCACTATTTGAATCTCAATTCAGTCTTTTCAAGACTGTTTACTCTGTCTACCCCGCAAGGGATATAGACGTGACCATATGTAGTGAAGTTTTTCTACTTCCGGGTTAACGCTAACCCTGGATCTTCGCTTGCCTTACCAGCTGAACAATACGGTATCTTTTCCTCTCCAAAATATTGCAGACTCTTACTCTTTGATACAATTCAGGCACTACCAACTTTTTAATTACATTGTTGTGAATATGGTAAAGCGAACTGAACTTCACAGAATATGTTGAGTCACAAAGCGTTTGCGATCTCACCACGGAGACGCTTTTAAGCTGCATATTACTGCAACCGCCAAATATTAAGTTGGACACAAGCTTTCCCACAACTACATATATATAATAACTTAAAAATACGTATGGCATTTGCCCGGATACCTAGTATGACATAAAATTTTAAAAATTAGAGCCTGTGGTTCCCGGCACCAATACAAAAAAGAATAGGACCACTTCATCTCTTTCCCATGGATGTCGTAAAAGGCGACTAAGGGATTGGCTTACAAATTTGGGATTCTTTTGTAGGCGATGGGCTAGCAACCTGTCACTATTTGAATCTCAATTCTATCACGAAACCAAATAGCTGAACGTGGACATTCAGTCTTTTCAAGACTGTTGGCTCTGTCTACCCCGCAAGGGATATAGACGTGACCAAATGTATGTATGTATGTACTAAAAGCACATGCCCGACCATGCAGATTTTTATTTTTATTTTTGGACTAGTAAAGATTGCCTTAAGGCATTGAGTCCACTTATTGTTTATTATTTTAGGTGCAAGAAAATTTTAACAAAAAAAATATATACTTGTTGAGCTGGCCCAAAACTAGGTACTAGTTATTATAATTATATATATATATACTAGTTATTATAATTATATGTTATCAGATTGATAGTTACTACGTTCATTTTAATACATATATATTAATTAGGAGAGTGTGGAGGGAAAGGTTGGAGTGGGGAGACCTAGACGAACGTATCTTGATCAAATTAAGGACGTCCGGGTAAAGGGTCAGGTCAAAAGTACCCGAAACCGCCGAGCTTGTATGAAGAGAGTTATGAATGTGGATGAAGCGGAGTAAGTATGCAGAGATCGTGGCAAGTGGAAAGAGGTAGTCTCTGCCTACTCCTCCGGGAAAGAGGCGTGATTTTATGATGATGATGATGATATTATAACGCGTTATTAAATTTAAGTATTAAATTAAACATAAATATAAAAAAAACATATTTACACATGCAAAGGATATCATATGAAGGTAAACAACATTTGGAAACGTATATAGGTCGGACGTTAAGTCCAGTTCGCCGCTGGGAAATCAAGAGCTAGGATGATGTCGCGCGAATTTTGGACACGTCTCCTACCTCATTCAGAATCCGGCACTGTCACTCAAAAGGCACGACTATTTAATATGTGTATAGTAACTTTCCTTGTATGTGTTAACTTACATACGTACAAAATATAATCACTCTTTATTTCTAAGAGAGTAGGCATCCAACAGTTTCGAAAAGACAGAAAAGCCACGTTCAGCTGCTTGGCTTAATGATGGAATTGAGATTTAAATAGTGACAGGTTGCCAAACCATGGACTTAAAGAAGAATAACATGACATAACAAAACATGTAATGTTTTACATATTTCATTATTTCTTCGCTCCTAATAGTTCAGCGTGATGTTATAAAGCATAAAGCCTTCCTCGCTAAATGGTCTACTAAACACAAAAAGAATTTTTCAATTCGAACCAATAGTTCCTGAGATTGATTTTTTCAATTCGAGACAAAAGTTCCTGAGATGAGATCCATTTTCTTAAAACTGGGTTTAATTTTATATGTCCACAATTTTTTTTTATTCAGAATAAAGAAAAAATGTTTAAATTGTTTTGAATATGGCTTTATTATATTAATAACAAACTAGAATAAGACTTTTTATTGCCTTTGATTATAATCAAAACTATTTAAATAACCTCCGTATATTTACAAAAATAAACTACCACTGCTATACTTTCAAGCTTACAGAATGGCTGTAATAAAGAGCGGACATACGGACGTGACGAAACGATAAGAGATAATTTCTTGCGATTTAAAAACCTTAAAATTTGCTGAAAGTCGCTGTTTCGATTTTTATTATGACTTGAAACAGGACAGCGATAGATTTTCGCTCGATAAATATGGCGTCGCGCGTGCCTTTCTATGGGGGCAGTAATCGTTTGTACTATAACACTAGCTGTGCCCTTGACTTCGTCCACGTGGAATAGTTTTTTTGGACATAGGTAATTGAAGACCTCAAGGATGAATAATTTTCCCCGTTTTTTTACATAATCCATTATTTCTTCGCTCCTCATAAATGCAGTGTGATGATAAATAGCCTAAAACCTTCCTCGCTAAATGGTCTACTAAACACAAAAAGAATTTTTCAATTCGAACCAATAGTTCCTGAGATTAGCGCGTTCAAACTAACAAACAAACAAACAAATTCTTCAGCTTAATAAGATTAGTATAGATATAATGTAAGAAGGCGGTCTTATTGCATAATGCAATTTCTTCCAGGTCACACAAATTTAGTCGAAATGCAATCCTAAAATTGCTTAGAAGATATTGCATACGAGGCCAAATAATAATTCAATAGATAGTTAGTAGTGTCATAATTCATTTACTTGCTACATACGACTATAACAATTATGCCCATTGTCTAATACAAGTTTATCGTAACTATATATTGTTTTGGTCCTAACATTGAATCACTTAATTAGAAATTAGCTTTTGCTAGGATCTCTCCCGGAATTTTCAGAAAAATGCCTACGGTTTAATCTCGAGTGATTGTCTATGTCTATTCAAAATTTTGGGAAAATTAGTCCAGCAATTTAGTCATATTATATTAAAGAACAAAAAAAGAGTTAAGTAATTTTGTACAAATAACATTTCTACTGACCGTGAAACTTCCATGAAATCTGAATTTCCACAGCAAATATCGCGATCAAATCTCCAAAAGTTTCATACATAATTTCCAGGAAGTAAATACATAAATCTGCTCCACAACATGAATATAATATGAGTATAATACGAAACTCCGGGAATAAGCCACAACAACTTACTAAAGACAAACTTCATCATAACTAAAGTCTTCACCGCTGAGACTGTGGTTGAGAATCACTGGTCTTTTGTTTTGTAACTTCTCCTTTCGTAATAAATTGTGATCCTCAAACAAATAGATGCATATGTTTGACGTCGGATTTCAAACAATGCGAGCAGTTTCATTTGAGGGTTGATTGTTAAAGTTTCTTCGGTACAGAGTGCTTGTGTTATAACTACAGTGGAATGGGAATTGTTTTACTGAATATTTGTTAAAGTTTAGCTTTAAACATTAAATGAGATCCATTTTCTTAAAACTGGGTTTAATTTTATATGTCCACAATTTTTTTTTATTCAGAATAAAGAAAAAATGTTTAAATTGTTTTGAATATGGCTTTATTATATTAATAACAAACTAGAATAAGACTTTTTATTGCCTTTGATTATAATCAAAACTATTTAAATAACCTCCGTATATTTACAAAAATAAACTACCACTGCTATACTTTCAAGCTTACAGAATGGCTGTAATAAAGAGCGGACATACGGACGTGACGAAACGATAAGAGATAATTTCTTGCGATTTAAAAACCTTAAAATTTGCTGAAAGTCGCTGTTTCGATTTTTATTATGACTTGAAACAGGACAGCGATAGATTTTCGCTCGATAAATATGGCGTCGCGCGTGCCTTTCTATGGGGGCAGTAATCGTTTGTACTATAACACTAGCTGTGCCCTTGACTTCGTCCACGTGGAATAGTTTTTTTGGACATAGGTAATTGAAGACCTCAAGGATGAATAATTTTCCCCGTTTTTTTACATAATCCATTATTTCTTCGCTCCTCATAAATGCAGTGTGATGATAAATAGCCTAAAACCTTCCTCGCTAAATGGTCTACTAAACACAAAAAGAATTTTTCAATTCGAACCAATAGTTCCTGAGATTAGCGCGTTCAAACTAACAAACAGACAAACAAACTCTTCAGCTTTATAATATTAGTAAAGATGTTCATCCACCATCCTCCCGCCATAGTGTAAACATTTTAGCAAAGTTTAATCATCAACTGCAAAGTAATTCAGGTCAACGAAGCAGACTGCGTACAATGTCTGCTTTACGACGGACTTAGAGGATAGATCGTACAATGTTGCTGCTCTATAAAATCGAGGTGTATATTTCTTGTGGAATTAGGTCATCTTTTAAACTATCTTTTTGCTTACTTTAAACCTAGAGTACGTTCGCTTTGGCTATTCCCCATTTATTTTTCAGGTATGTGGTATTTCCACAAGAGCATAAGTTTATTAAAAAAAAACAACATTGTAATAAGTGATTTTAAACTTTTCCGTAATAATTAGAGTAAGATCTGGTCATATTCCATCAAGAAAATTTACTTATTTAATTTAAAAAACTAACTCGCCTAATGGTGAAAATTGTGGTAATGAGGACATATTTCATCTCTTGATGGAAAGTGAACAGAACCAAACAGCAAGAAAGATTTTTGTAGTTAAATTTAAGATTAATAAGCTTGATGTAGGTTTGCTCAGAATACATTGTATGTATTCTCCTTCTGATGCTTCCTTGTGTGGGTTATTGTACAATTGATAATAATCCACACAAGTATCAAACCTGTATGTGATGTAATTTACGATTCTATAGGGATATAGACGTGATTATATGTATGTATGTATGAATAAAATAAGGTACGTTACGTACGCGTTCAATACCTGTATTATTTATAAACATTGTTATGCATTTGTTGTGAAACATTCTATCCTGTAGGTACAATAACGCATACTCAATGCGATTTGCTATGGGACTAGCAAAATTCGTGTTTCAGCCGTAATAACCGAAAATTACGCCACACAATGAAAATTCCAAAGTCATGTCGAAAAGTACGAGTGAGTGACAGACAAACCTTATTCATTTCATTTCGATCTCTCATTGTGTAGACTTATAAACGAAAGAGACACGCCAAAGAGGATAAATAATGAAATGGAGTATTTATGACATTTTCACTTAAGTATTTTGTCTGTCCTTGATTCTCATCGTGTTTATGTTACATACATACATACATAAAATCACGCCTCTTTCCCGGAGGGGTAGGCGGAGACAAACTCTTTCACTTGCTCAACTTTTCTCCTCCAATCAAAATATTACATGCTGTCATTTCTTTCTCCATTTCAAAAACCATTGTGTTTATATTAACAACCATGGTTATATTAATCTTATATAAACCTTTAGTTTAAATCCATTCTAAACCATGATTTTTTTTCTGATTCGAAAACGATCAATGTACTATTGTATAGTTAAGGTGTGAAGCAAATATTTCTATATATGAAGTAATTCTGTCTGTCTGTCTGTTACGTTTTTACACCTAAACAACTAAATAGATTTTAATGAAATTTGGTACAGAGAAAGAGTTAGCTTTGAGGAAGCACATAGGCTTTTTTATTGCGAAAAACAAACTACGTGGACGAAGTTGACAGCAAAAGCTAGTACATACATATATAAAATCAGGCCTTTTCCCGGAGGGGTAGGCAGAGACTACATCTTTCCACTTGCCACAATCTTTGCATACTTCCTTCGTTTCATCCACATTCATAACTCTTTAGCTATAAAAGTTCTAATAATAAATAATTTATGCCTACAGTTTGGTAAAGAACGAAATTTATTTGCATTTCAATTCGACAAGAATAGATTTATGTGTGTGTGATAAAGTTTCACCAAATAAATAAAACATGTCGTCTTTGTTCACCCCGTCGTTGTCGGCGAAGCAATTCCAAAGTGGACAAAGTACCATTTATGCCGTAAGTATTATTATGTGGACAAAGTAACTATTTCACCTGGATGATATGGGTGAAATAAGGACCATGACAAAGTCTAAACTGGAATAAAAAATTACCTTCAACTTTTTTGCCAAAAGTTGCACTTTTTTAAATGTCTTGTCTGTTACCATTATAAGTCTGTGGACGAATTGGATGTAACTGTTGATATAGCCCCTGGGAACAGCGAAATAACTGTAATTTCAATAAAGACTCCAACTTAGAACAAGCTGACAGCCAACTGGTACTCTCGAACGCTCAAAGTTTCAATATTTATTCGGTTGAAGAAGCTTCATTGAAAAATACTGTGTTTTACGACGTTCGAGAATTACACTGTAACTTTCAAAGTGGTGAATTGTGGAGTATGTTGGATGTGTCGTTGTCACGTAGAAACTAGTAGTTTTGGCATGATCTGTTTAAATTTGAGAAATTTAATCAAACTTGAACAACTTAAAATGCTTAGATACTTAGTTTGGTCGTAAACTAATACGAGTAATAAGACTATATGCAACTAACTGCCTAATACGTTTATAACGGTTTAACAACTTTTTTCTTTATAATATATGTATATTAGCTCAATCTAAGTTACTTGTCTACTAATTTATCTTAGGCCGTGCAAAATCGGGAAGAGACTATCACAGGTATATCAACAAAGCCGATACATAAATCTGTATTCATGGGTCCGCAAAATTTGTATAATGTCTATGAAATTGAATATTTAGTCACCTGTTTGGGATTCCAGCGTAAAATGACAATGTCCCATTATCCCGCCTGGCAGCCGCCAGTAATTAGGGCGGCCATTTTGTGGAAGCGCTGACACGAAATGGCGGCTAGTTGGATTATGATTACTTATTTTTTAATTAATATTGTAATAGAATATTATACATATATTATGTTATAATAAGTTATCCTACACGATAACTACACACACACACACATATATAGTCACGTCCACATCACCGCAGGGTAAATAGAGCCACGTTCAGCTGTATGGCTTCATAATGGAATTGAGATTCAAATAATGACAGGTTGTGAGCCCATCACCTACAAGAGGAATCTCAAGTTTATAAGCCTATCCTTTAGTCGTATTTTATTATTAATTAGTAAGGCATATAAAGTAGGCTTATAAAGTGCATTTAGACTGTATTTCTCTTTAAAGAAGACCATATAAACAGGCTGTATATGACAATTCCGGGATGGTCTATAATTTGTTAGAAAAGAATGTTTATTTGTCGTTGGAATCATAAAATACAATATCAAGTAAAAGTATTAATAAAGTATTATTTTCATTTCTCATAATGCACTATTGTTGTTGAACTTTCTTTTTAACCGACTTAAAAAAAAAGAACGTGCTCAAATCGACAGAATTTTTTTAAGTATAAAGTAATGTTAAGAAAGTTTAGTATCCCTTGGAGACAGGCGCTTCAACCGGTTTGAAGTATAGAACTGAAACATTGTACATTTTAAATATAGATCAACTACATAAGGTACAAAGTCTCACAATTTCTAACTGAAAATACTGTAATAACAGCGTGGCCCGAAAACACGAGTGGTTGTAGAGGTAATGAAAAGCGACGGCCCTCCGCGGGTAATGGCGGCGAAGTGTTTGTGGTTTCGAGTGCGGCTGGCAAACTCGCTGTCACCTTTCCGTAAGCCTTGTCACATTAGTTGGAAAACATTATATAAATACCAATGTTAAATAAGCAATTTAACAAATAAACGAAATTACGAATACACGTACAGTCGAACTATAATTAGAGGTCATTACTTCAGAAAGTTTTATTTTTAATAAATGCCTACGTATTATAACGTCTATATCACTTAAGGGATAGTCAGAGCTAACAGCCTCGCAAAGACCGGAGAATGACGTTTAGAAGTATTACGGCTTATTGATGGAATTGAGATTGAAATAGTGACAGGTTGCAAGCACATTCCCTTAAAGAAGATTAAATTATAAAAATAATAAAAATAACGCAGAGGCACAAAAAATTAGGCACGTTTGGTTCATTGTGCGCGGACCAAGACAGGATTCCAATTTTAAAATTGGCGCGATCATTCTGAACCATAAACAAACAGTAATTACTTTTTTTTTTTATAAAGTTACAAATGTATTTTTTTTATTAAACTTAACAATAAATATACAAAATTGAATACACTTCAAGCTTAATTAAGCTAACATTATTTTCAAAAGAAGACCGATGTGTGCGCATCGCTAAAAAAATGTTTGAATGAATTATCCATGGAAACTGCTAATTTTATGAAGAAAAATATTGCCATTTTTGTCCTTAAAAATTTAATAGAATGTTACTTCTTTCTTTCTTTTTTCTCAGCTGGTGCAAATAAACGAAACTTATTAATTTGTTGGCAAAAAGAACACGCAGCAATATAATGCCCATTATTAAGCACAAAGTTCCGTGTGCGCCAGCCGTGGGTCGCGACAGCTTGCATTTTAGAGTGCATACGAAACTATCCGTACTGCTTGTAAGCAAAAACTGATATTAGGAAGATCTTTGCATGACTGATTGTTTTGCTCTGCTACCTTTCTCTTCCTCGATAAATGGTCTATTCAACGCAAAAATATTTTTTTAATTCGAACCAGTAGTTCCTGAGATTAGCGCAATTTTCTTTTCTTTCTCGGAATTTTAAACAAACAAACAAATTCTTCAGCTTAATAAGATTAGTATAGATATAATGTAAGAAGGCGGTCTTATTGCATAATGCAATTTCTTCCAGGTCACACAAATTTAGTCGAAATGCAATCCTAAAATTGCTTAGAAGATATTGCATACGAGGCCAAATAATAATTCAATAGATAGTTACTAGTGTCATAATTCATTTACTTGCTACATACGAGTACAACAATTATGCCCATTGTCTAATACAAGTTTATCGTAACTATATATTGTTTTGGTCCTTACATTGAATCACTTAATTACTAGCTTATGCAAGGATCTCTCTCGGAATTTTCAGAAAAATGCCTACGGTTTAATCTCGAGTGATTGTCTATGTCTATACACAATTTCGTGAAAATCAGTCCAGCAATTTAGTTGTGAATATTTCAGAACAAAAAAAGAGTTAAGTAATTTTGTATAAAAAACATTTCTACTGACCGTGAAACTTCCATGAAATCTGAATTTCCACAGCAAATATCGCGATCAAATCTACAAAAGTTTCATACATTATTTCCAGGAAGTAAATACATAAATCTGCTCCACAACATGAATATAATATGAGTATAATACGAAACTCCGGGAATAAGCCACAACAACTTACTAAAGACAAACTTCATCATAACTAAAGTCTTCACCGCTGAGACTGTGGTTGAGAATCACTGGTCTTTTGTTTTGTAACTTCTCCTTTCGTAATAAATTGTGATCCTCATACAAATAGATGCATATGTTTGACGTCGGATTTCAAACAATGTGAGCAGTTTCATTTGAGGGTTGATTGATAAAGTTTCTTCGGTACAGAGTGCTTGTGTTATAACTACGGTGGAATGGGAATTGTTTTACTGAATATTTGTTAAAGTTTAGCTTTAAACATTAAATGAGATCTATTTTCTTAAAACTGAGTTTAACTTTATCTGTTCACAATGTTTTTTTATTCAGTAAATTTCTTAATTGTTTTGTATATGGCTTTATTATATTAACAACATACTAGTATAAGACTTTTTATTGCTTTTAATTATAACATAACATAACATAAGATCACGCCTCTTTCCTGGAGGGGTAGGCAGAGACTACATCTTTCCACTTGCCACGATGCCGTTTAATTATAATCAAGACTATTTAAATAACCTCCGTAATATTTACAAAAATAAACTACCACTGCTATATTTTCCAGCTTACAAAATGGCGTTGATAAAGAACGGACATACAGACCTGACAAAACATTAAAGGATGCATTTTTGCGATTTACAAAACCTAAAAATGCGATAAAAGTAGCTGTTTCGATTTTTATTATGACGAGGAACAGGACAGCGATAGATTTTCGCTCGATAAATATGGCGTCGCGCGTGCCTTTCTATGGGGGCAGTAATCGTTTATATAACACTAGCTGTGCCCTTGACTTCGTCCGCGTGGAATAGTTTTTTTGGGCATAATTGAAGACCTCAAGGATGAATAATTTTCCCCGTTTTTTTACATAATCCATTATTTCTTCGCTCCTGGTCTACTAAACACAAAAATAATTTTTCAATTCGAAGCAGTAGTTCCTGAGATTAGCGCGTTCAAACAAACAAACAGACAAACAAACTTTTCAGCTTTATAATATTAGTATAGATGTTCATTCACCGTCCTCCCGCCATAGTGTAAACATTTTAGCAAAGTTTAATCATCAACTGCAAAGTAATTCAGGTCAACGAAGCAGACTGCGTACAATGTCTGCTTTACGACGGACTTAGAGGATAGATCGTACAATGTTGCTGCTCTATAAAATCGAGGTGTATATTTCTTGTGGAATTAGGTCATCTTTTAAGCTATCTTTTTGCTTACTGTAAACCTAGAGTACGTTCGCTTTGGCTATTCCCCATTTTCAGGTATGTGGCATTTTCACAAGAGCATAACTTTATTAAAAAAAAACAACATTGTAATAAGTGATTTTAAACTTTTCCGCAATTATAAGAGTAAGATCTGGTCATATCCCATCAAGAAAATTTACATATTTAATTGAAAAAACTAACTCGCCTAATGGTGAAAATTGTGGTAATGAGGACATATTTCATCTCTTGATGGAATGTGAACAGAACCAAACAGCAAGAAAGATTTTTGTAGTTAAATTTAAGATTAATAAGCTTGATGTAGGTTTGCTCAGAATACATTGTATGTATTCTCCTTCTGATGCTTCCTTGTGTGGGTTATTGGACTTTTGATAATAATCCACACAAGTATCAAACCTGTATTTAATGTAATTTACGATTCTATAGGGATATAGACGTGATTATATGTATGTATAAAATAAAGGTACGTTACTTGCGCGTTCAATACCTGTATTATTTATAAACATTGTTATGCATTTGTTGTGAAACATTCTATCCTGTAGGTACAATAACGCATACTCAATGCGATTTGCTATGGGACTAGCAAAATTCGTGTTTCAGCCGTAATAACCGAAAATTACGCCACACAATGAAAATTCCAAAGTCATGTCGAAAAGTACGAGTGAGTGACAGACAAACCTTATTCATTTCATTTCGATCTCTCATTGCGTAGACTTATAAACGAAAGAGACACGCCAAAGAGGATAAATAATGAAATGGAGTATTTATGACATTTTCACTTAAGTATTTTGTCTGTCCTTGATTCTCATCGTGTTTATGTTACATACATACCTACATACATAAAATCACGCCTCTTTCCCGGAGGGGTAGGCGGAGACAAACTCTTTCACTTGCTCAACTTTTCTCCTCCAATCAAAATATTACATGCTGTCATTTCTTTCTCCATTTCAAAAACCATTGTGTTTATATTAACAACCATGGTTATATTAATCTTATATAAACCTTTAGTTTAAATCCAATCTTAACCATGATTTTTTTTCTGATTTGAAAATGTATCAATGTACTATTCTATAGTTAAGGTGTGAAGCAAATATTCCTATTTTCCTATTAGTAAAGAAACTCTGTCTGTCTGTTACGCTTTTACACCTAAACTACTGAATAGATTTTAATGAAATTTGCGAAAAACAAACTACGTGGACGAAGTTGACGGCCAAAGCTAGTACATACATATATAAAATCAGGCCTTTTCCCGGAGGGCTAGGCAGAGCATCACACATCTTTCCACTTGCCACAATCTTTGCATACTTCCTTCGTTTCATCCTCATTCATAACTCTCTAGATAAAAAAGTTCTAGTAATAAATAATTTATATGTACAGTTTGGTAAAGAACGAAATTTATTTGCATTTCAATTCGACAAGAATGGATTTATGTGTGTGTGAAGTTTCACCAAATAAATAAAACATGTCGTCTATGTTCACCCCGGTGAAGCAATTCCATGGTGGACAAGGTACACCATTTATGCCGAACTATTTCACCTGGATGATATGGGTGAAATAAGGACCATGACAAAGTCTAAACTGGAATAAAAAAAATAACTTTCTGCCTTCTACTTTTTTGGCAAAATTTACACTTTTTTAAATGTCTTGTCTGTTATCATTATAAGTCTGTGGACGAATTGGATGTAACTGTTGATATAGCCCCTGGGAACAGCGAAATAACTGTAATTTCAATAAAGACTCCAACTTAGAACAAGCTGACAGCCAATTGGTACTCTCGAACGCTCAAAGTTTCAATATTTATTCGGTTGAAGAAGCTTCATTGAAAAATTCTGTATTTTACGACGTTCGAGAATTACACTGTAACTTTCAAAGTGGTGAATTATGGGCTATGTTGGATGTGTCGATGTCACGTAGAAACTAGTAGTTTTGGCATGATCTGTTTAAATTTGAGAAATTTAATCAAACTTGAACAACTTAAAATGCTTAGATACTTAGTTTGGTCGTGAACTAATAGTAAGACTATATGCAACTAACTGCCTAATATATTTGTAACAATTCAGTGTAGTTTGTTCCGCCGCTTCTTCTACACGTGCGCTTTAAAAGCGGTAATACTTAGTTTTAATTAGATTTAAGTGATGTGATGTCAATAAGTGATACCTTGTATAAAACTTTGAAAATAAATCTATTCTATTCTATTAGCTCAATCTAAGTCACTTGTCTACTAATTTATCTTAGACCGTGCAAAATCGGGAAGAGACTATCACAGGTAGGTATATCAACAAAGCCGATACATAAATCTGTATTCATGGGTCCGCAAAATTTGTATAATGTCTATGAAATTGAATATTTAGTCACCTGTTTGGGAGTCCAGCGTAAAATGCCAATGTCCCATTATCCCGCCTGGCAGCCGCCAGTAATTAGGGCGGCCATTTTGTGGAAGCGCTGATACGAAATGGCGGCTAGTTGGATTATGATTACTTATTTTTTAATTAATATTGTAATAGAATATTATACATATATTATGTTATAATAAGTTATCCTACACGATAACTATATAAGATATATACAATATTGTCAATTACACATACACAAGTCACGTCCACATCACCGCAGGGTAAATAGAGCCCCGTTCAGCTGTATGGCTTCATAATGGAATTGAGATTCAAATAATGACAGGTTGTGAGCCCATCACCTACAAGAGGAATCTCAAGTTTATAAGCCTATCCTTTAGTCGTATTTTATTATTAATTAGTAAGGCATATAAAGTAGGCTTATAAAGTGCATTTAGACTGTATTTCTCTTTAAAGAAGACCATATAAGCAGGCTGTATATGACAATTCCGGGATGGTCTATAATTTGTTAGAAAAGAATGTTTATTTGTCGTTGGAATCATAAAATACAATATCAAGTAAAAGTATTAATAAAGTATTATTTTCATTTCTCATAATGCACTATTGTTGTTGAACTTTCTTTTTAACCGACTTAAAAAAAAAGAACGTGCTCAAATCGACAGAATTTTTTTAAGTATAAAGTAATGTTAAGAAAGTTTAGTATCCCTTGGAGACAGGCGCTTCAACCGGTTTGAAGTATAGAACTGAAACATTGTACATTTTAAATATAGATCAACTACATAAGGTACAAAGTCTCACAATTTCTAACTGAAAATACTGTAATAACAGCGTGGCCCGAAAACACGAGTGGTTGTAGAGGTAATGAAAAGCGACGGCCCTCCGCGGGTAATGGCGGCGAAGTGTTTGTGGTTTCGAGTGCGGCTGGCAAACTCGCTGTCACCTTTCCGTAAGCCTTGTCACATTAGTTGGAAAACATAATATAAATACCAATGTTAAATAAGCAATTTAACAAATAAACGAAATTACGAATACACGTACAGTCGAACTATAATTAGAGGTCATTACTTCAGAAAGTTTTATTTTTAATAAATGCCTACGTATTATAACGTCTATATCACTTAAGGGATAGTCAGAGCTAACAGCCTCGCAAAGACCGGAGAATGACGTTTAGAAGTATTACGGCTTATTGATGGAATTGAGATTGAAATAGTGACAGGTTGCAAGCACATTCCCTTAAAGAAGATTAAATTATAAAAATAATAAAAATAACGCAGAGGCACAAAAAATTAGGCACGTTTGGTTCATTGTGCGCGGACCAAGACAGGATTCCAATTTTAAAATTGGCGCGATCATTCTGAACCATAAACAAACAGTAATTACTTTTTTTTTATAAAGTTACAAATGTATTTTTTTATTAAACTTAACAATAAATATACAAAATTGAATACACTTCAAGCTTAATTAAGCTAACATTATTTTCAAAAGAAGACCGATGTGTGCGCATCGCTAAAAAAATGTTTGAATGAATTATCCATGGAAACTGCTAATTTTATGAAGAAAAATATTGCCATTTTTGTCCTTAAAAATTTAATAGAATGTTACTTCTTTCTTTCTTTTTTCTCAGCTGGTGCAAATAAACGAAACTTATTAATTTGTTGACAAAAAGAACACGCAGCAATATAATGCCCATTATTAAGCACAAAGTTCCGTGTGCGCCAGCCGTGGGTCGCGTCAGCTTGCATTTTAGAGTGCATACGAAACTATCCAAAGCAGTAAGCAAAAACTGATATTAAGAACATTTTTGCATGACTCGTACAAAAAATAATAAAAATAATTTTAAAAACATGCCAACAACTTTCGTCAAACAAGAACTTAATTCAAGTTGCCTATAAAGTCTCATCTGAAACGGCGATTATATTAGTTTTATTTTTTAAATCAAGTTCCAACCGATTTTTATGTATCTTTTAAGGTTTTATAAAATTCATAGGTATAGTCCCCGTTTGTATGGATTGAAAGTCACGTTCCTGTTGATATCTGTACATTTTCGACGACATTTTTTTTTATTAAATATATTTTGTATTGGCATAAATTAGGTTATGAATAAAATTTTAATGGAAAACTAAAACATGGAATCAAATTTTGCTTTCTAAATAACATAGCTAAAAATATATATTGAATAAGATGTTTAAATAATTTAATTTAGACAGCTATCAATATGGATAAAAATATCCAATTGCTTAGACTAACTTATCATATTTTCTTTTTCCAAAACTACTCTCAGAATAAATTAGAGGACGGGTCTGGGATTTGGTTATTATTGAAAAATTATTTTTTTCTTAATGAGCGACACAAAGATTAAACAACGCCTTGTTATACTCGGCACTAGAAGAAAAAAGAAAAGGACAACTCCGTCTCTTTTCCATGGATGTCGTAAAAGCAACTTAGGGATAGGCTTACATACTTGTAATTATTTTAGCGATGGGCTAGCAACCTGTCACTATTACAATTCCAACATAAAGCCATACATCTGAACTCGTGGCTTTTTAGTCTTTTTAAGTCTTTTGGCTCTGTCCACCTTGCACGAGATATAGATAACATAACATATAAACACGTCTGCAAGAGGAATACCAAGTTTATAAGCCTATTCCTTAGTCCAGATATGGAGTGGTTCCATTCTTAAGTGCCGCACTAACCATAAATTATGATTGTTGTAAAAATCCGTATGGTTTTGCGTTTTATCCCAACTAATATCATAAATGCGAAAGTAAGTTTATTGGCTTCCTAATGAATTGATGAATGTAAAAACTAGTACAATGTAGGTGAAGTAGCGGGCGTACACTAGCTGTAAATAAAATGAGCCATGAAATCACAGATCTTTTACAATAGCGACGCGGGCGGCGCGCGGACGTCCGCAGTGTGCCCGCGTCCTTACTGCCGCGTATATTTCTTCTTTATTGTGCCATTCGGAAGGATTTCGGTCGGTTCGGGCGCATATTTCAGAAGTAAGCCGCCGCTGCAATGTATATGTTTACACTGGAATCAAATATAATGGTTCTCTTTGATTCACAATAATTTAATAAAAACGAATGGATTAAGAAGATTTTAAAGATAAATAAATG
The DNA here is from genome assembly GCF_032362555.1 of Amyelois transitella. NCBI lineage: Eukaryota > Metazoa > Arthropoda > Insecta > Lepidoptera > Pyralidae > Amyelois > Amyelois transitella. Next base: position 251,569 of record NC_083508.1, on the reverse strand, counting down.
AATACAAAAGTAACAATTTATACTGATGGAATAGCCCCAAAGTAAGCTCAAAACTTATGTTTTAATATACCAACTTATACAAACATTTTTATAATAAGAATTAACTATTAAGGGACAGAAACACTAGACTAAACAAAATATAATAAAGCATTTATATGTTCATCTGTAACAGACACGTGCAATTTCTTTTTAATTTAAACTTACTTTTCTGTATCGCTAGCCAGAACTTAAAGATCAACAGAAAAACATGTGAGCTTTAGAAAATATAATTATAGTACCTATACAAAGTACTACAATTTTATCAAAGTATTCTCATCAGTCGAGTTCAACGCAAAAACATAACATAAAACAGAATGGACAGACACCCATTCCGATGCCTTGTTATTTAAGACGATTGTCTGATTCTGATGCTTGTTAGGGCGGCGTTCCATCGAACTGTAACAATAAGTACAAAAACTATATCAAAGAGTCAAAACAAATGAAAACATCAAAACCCACCTAGAAAAAAAAACAAAAATAATCCATCCACGGATCGAAACTAGGCAGTTCCGTTTGGTGAACCAAACGCTCAGCGCTCGCCAACTGAGTCATCACGTATAGTGATGAAGGTGCCAAAATTTTCGATCTCTAGCTAAAGTAAAAAAGAATTTTACCAGACATAGGACCTAGCTAAATCGATTTCTTACCCTCGTATGCACCTGTGTATCTAGAGATGCATAGTAAGTGTAATTTTAAAGTTATTAAAGGGACAGACCATTGAACTTGGGAAGGCAAGCAAACTATTAGGTACTGTCTAAATAATATGCGTGATAAAAAAACGTTCATAAATGACGTCTTTATCCCCTTAACATGGATTCTTATAAAGATCTAATAATAACTATCTTTTTAATCTTACATTAAATTCATTCGGCCAAATACTAAATTGATCTAAAAAAATCTGAAACTTACACTAAGGTGGTAAAAATCGTAACGAGTAGATTGGCAAACATCGCGTATCTATGCTAAGAAATAAATGGACGCCCAGCCTAAATCTCCAGCCTGAAGAAGCATAAAAACCAGCTGATGCGAGATTTCAATAAGTCTGACAGTCTCCTTATTATTGCAACGGATGCATGAATTTTATTGGACGGTTCGATCCAAAATCTTACATCGGAATATGCGTTCATATTTGGATCACATCACGAGGCTTTCAAAATTGGACTTTGATTTTATTGAGTAGATTTCAATTTACTGATTTCACGTTATTGAGAAGTGATTTAAAACAAAGGCTGTAACAGCCTGAATAGACGCCTGGGGTCGTTGACCTCGGTTTATAACTCCAAAACTCTCGTTTACAGGGCATAGCCCTACGCGTTATCTATTCAAAAGTTACGACGGTATAAACATACGGGTTTAGTGCGCGTATAGTATGCAAAATTAGTTTTAAGTAACCATATGCCTAGACGATGAATTTGCTATGTAGTTGAATTATTCATACACAAGATGAAAACAGAATGCAAGCATCTCTTTATTTCCCAAATATTGTGAAAATGACACATACCTACATATTGGCACGTCTATATCCCTTTCGGGGTAGACAGAACCAACAGTCTTGAAGAGACTTATAGGCCATGTTCAGCTGTTCGGCTTCATGGTAGAATTGAGATTCAAATAGTGACAGGTTGCTAGCCCATCGCCTAAAAGAAGAATCCTAAGTTTACACGCCTAGCCCCTGAGTCGCCTTTTACGACATCCAGAAAAGAGATGGAGGGGTCCGATTATTTTTCTTTTGGTGTCGGAAACCACACGGCAATGGGAAAATTACAGTGAGTTTTTCATTTATAATCTTATTAACATCAAACAAATATACAAAGTTACATCAAAATAAGAATAATTATAATACCTTTGTACTAAAATCATACACACTACACATATATTTACCTAACAAATTGAATATAAATGCTAATAATAAATGAACAATAAAATTAACACTAACAAATGAATTAAAGATTCCAACGCCTTGTCGCGAGGCAGGGTGCCCAGTAAGCTGGCAGCAAGTTTTATGCCAAGGTTTTTATGCCTTGCAATTTGATCAACCAATCAATTTTATTAAGACGTCATTAGCGATCGCTGATTCTAATATTTTGTTCAGATCTCTGGACTAAATTAAATTAAAAAAACAGTAGTAACGACATTGCGTCTAGGAACAATGAGAAACGTAGTCAAGTTTTACAATAATAGATGCCTATAACTGTAAAAGTTAATAAGATAGCCGGTGTTCGTTAAATCTTAATTGAGATTGAAACAAACAAAATGAAACTGTCTGGTGGGTCTGTGAAACGGCTGTGAAAAAAAATTGTTCGTCAAGTTGTATTGACTAACTTATGTTTTGTCTTGTCAAAAAAAGTCGAATTTTTAAATTTTTTTACAGCTTCAGTCCATTGAATTGTAATTATAGTCAACTCTAACATACAATACATACATACATTCATAAATCATGCCTCGTTCCCGGACGGGTAGGCAGAGAGCCAGAGAGGCGGGGTTTGAATGCCGACCAGGGCATGATGAAAAACGATTTCTCTCTGATTGGGTTTTGGATGTTTATCTACAAGTATTTATTATACTAATATATAGTATCGCTCAGTTAGCATCTCGTTAACACAAATCAAAAAAATGCTTCAAGGCTAACTCAATCTGTGTAATCCGTCTCTTATATTATATTTATTAATTTTTATATTTGACATCTGTCGAAGAGATCTAGCTGTGTTTCACATGTAATTGCAGGGTCTATAATTGTGGAAAAATCTCCAAATTCGATTTTAAATATAACTAGATTCGGTTTAGAATTTGATTGACTATTCAGAAACAAAATTGAGAGTAGAAACAAATTGACAAACACCGCCATTTTAATTGAACTGTGATATTTTCCAATTTACAGAGAACAGTGTTACGCCCTGCGGTGCTGCTTTCAATAAATTTAATGGCAGTCGGCTACAAAGGGCGGGAAATGATTCGTGGTCGCAACAAATTCATTTGTTTTTCAACACTGTTTGTTCGACGCTTTTAAAAATATCTTTATTTAAAGTTGACTGGATCATGAAGATATACTTTTTACTAGCAATTTTCAAAATGTTTTAACGAGCTTGCATGAAAAGGTGGACGAATATTGATGAAGCGAAATAATTATGTAGGGAATTGGCAAGTGAAAAGATGTTTTTTTTTATTCGAGAACTTGACCTGTAGGAAACGAATCTTAATAAAAAATACCTAACTAAATAAGATTTAATTCACAAACTTCACCTGGAATTTGAAATTGGAATAGCTCTGATTTCAAGCAATTTATAAATTCAAATTCAAAAATTTTATTCATTATTATAGGATACTATATATCGCTTAATAATTGTCGTATGGTTTAACAACATTGGTTGACGTCAAATAAATTACTTAAAAACTAAGTTTACTGCCGCTTCCAAGGCGTCAGTGCAGAAGAAGCGGTAACAACAGCAAAATCTGAAACACATACCAGTTTTTAAGTTGAACGTCAGGAATACAACTTTGGAAATAGCTTCAAATTTCAGTCAAAAGTTTTTTCGTATTGCGATGTAAATAAATTACGTCTAAAAATAAAACTTTGGCTTCAATTGATTCTATAAATTAGCGCCATACATTTTGTTTATCTTGGTAAGCTCAACATGGAAACAATGAAATAGACACGAATATTAAGTTAGATGGCCTAATTTAAGTTATAAGTTATATTCACCCGAAGAGTGAGAAGGCCTTGCCTGACGTACCTTGATGAAATCGGAGACGACATGGCAAATGGTCAGGTCATGAGTGCCCGTAGCCGAGGAACATGCAAGAGGGGGAGTTATGAACGTGAATGAAGCGAAAGAAGGGCTCTGTCTACCCCACAAGGGATATAGGCGTGACCATATGTATGTATGAAGCGAAAGAATGATTGTGGCAAGTGGAGGGAATGAGGCGGGATTCAATGTATGTATGTATGTATAATTATTCAAGCTATATTACAACTCAAAGAAATGCTGATATCACGCGGTTAGCTCTCGCATAAATACTTCTTACCAAAATTACCCGCTAATGCGATATTTTCAGTACATTAGTTTAAGCGTACGCTGGCTCGGGTTTCCCAGCCTAATTACTTTCACACCTCGCCCTTATTTAATTGCGCTTATTAATTACTGCATAATCTGTGCGGTTTCTTTTATTAAGATGAATTTTAAGTGGCATCTTATCAACTTTTGTAATGTTGAAAACTGACAAAACGTTTTCAGACCTTTTTGTTTGTTTAACGTGAATTTGATATCTTCCGCATTTTTTGTACGGGTTCGCTAAAATAAGAGTTATAAGAAAGCCATTGCAAACATTGCGTTGTCCCTCTTTTGCTTTAAGCTAAAGTATGCCATTGTTTCAACTTTACAGATTCTTATTTCTCCAAATTGTCCCACTATAGGACTACTAAAAGTACCCGAAACCGCCGAGCTTGCATGAGTTTTGAGTGTCCTCTTTTATGTATACTTAGAAAGAGTAATTGAGTTAGGAACTGACACCACTCTTGAACAAATTTTGGGGTGAACTCAAACTGCGTGTCTTATCCCGTATTTTTATATAGGTATTTTAATCATGAGTAGCTGACCGCAGTCCGGGAGTGACCATCAGCCCCGCCCTTTGTGGATTCAATGTAATGATGACTGATGGAATCACTCGGGTACACGCGATATTGAATGTCAGCTGAAAATTAATGCACTCGAAATGTCCTTATTCAAACACATTTGGTCGACGTGGTCTTAAAATTTATATCAACCTTTGAACTAGTGCAATAAGAATTTATTCCAATTTATTAAAAATATATATTGCTTTCCCTTGTATGTAAGTAATATCATTAAAATTACTTTAAACAAAATAAAATTATATATTCGACTGCTACTTGACGTCATATTATTATCTTAAAATATTTAAGCCCTACTTATCAAGACTCCACTTATCGTCTCAACGTGACAACGTGAAGCTTTTACGAGACTGACAGCGTGACACGTCAGATGATGTCACTGAAGTTACTATCGAGTTACGACGCCTAATTGGCTGTTAATTTTTATTTAGTCAGTGCTTTCTTCATGGTCTACTTCTAATATAGGACTATAGATTTCTGTAATTAATACGGACTGTAAAGTATATGCTATTTATACTACGTACAGTCACCGGCTCACTACCACACCAAGTACCAGTACACGTCTGTCTGCGATTGCCGCTCGCACGCAACTGTCAACTTGACTTTATAATACCGACTTGTGTGTGTGAGACAGCGTCTTGTATCCATTACTAGATACAAACACTACACGGACGATTTGAGTATATTTATTTATTTAGATAAATAAGTATATATAAATTTCGTTTTATTGTATGTATATACAAAATTGATACAAAGAGTGGACTTAATGCTAAATGCATTATCTGATAGTCAACATTTGGGAAATTTAATAGGTGTTGAATAAAGTAATAATCAGTAAACCTACATAACATAAAGCCTTACTAATTAAGACTTGACGTATAGTCTCAGCGTGAAGCTATTATGAGACTGACAGCGTGACACGACAGATGACGTCACTGAGATACCTGACGTCACTCCAGTTGCGATGCTTAATTGACTCGGCTGTAAAATTTTACAGAATCAGAACTTAATTCATGTTAACAGACAATTTGCACGTTAAGCACTACCTCATCATCGTGTCACTACCTCATCATCGTGTCATAAACACTCCAGTCACTTGCTAAACACTCATACACACACACGAACACTTCCTCTAATTCCCCTTCCATTTTCTATCTCCGGTCCCTCATCAATTCGTCCTATTATATTCTACCTTTCCTAAGTACGTAGGTACCTATTTAGTTAATTCTCCCTAGATTTAAGACATTACTCCTAGCGTATACTTATATCCGAGGAGGAGGCCTAGCTACCTGTAGCACGCAAGGTTCAGCAGGTTGCAGGTTCACAAGACCCTAACTAAGGAACTAACTAACTAACTAACTAACTAAGGATTAGCTCCTCCTCAAGGATTGATGTAACATGCCAACTTAGCTGAGTACTAGCATTAAGAAACCGTGTTCAATCTTTGTTAACTGAGGAAATAAACGATATTTTATTATTTATTTTTAAGCACAGTTCTGCTAAGCACATTAAAATGTTTTAGTCGTCAGTAACAAATAAACTTATATGTTTTGGTTTGTTGTGACAAGAGGTGTGTGGTGAAAATTGTTGACTATATGATGAATGATATACGTTCGGACTTCAACCCATAGTAGCTGAACCCTAAGAAGACTAGATTTTAGAAGAATATAAGGTGGCATGAAAAAAACTGCGAGACAAGTTAACGAAGTCACATTTTCCGAAAAACTGCAAGCTACCAAAATGTCAGGCCATGCCACTACAAAATAATAGAAAACGTTAAAAAAAGTACACAAAACTAATTTAAATTTCAGTATTAAAATGAGTAGAAATAAATTATACCTGTGTTGTCGGATTGAGCAATCATAAAGTTGAACTACACACATCAAAGTTAATTTTATCCGGCTGTAATGCGAGGTAATTTGGGGAAATAACGTTGTCGTTATTTTGCTGTTCCGAAATAACGCGCGACGACGCTAATGGCCGTGCATTTCGCGTTGGCATTTTATTCGTCAGTTTAAACCTTATCCCTTTCGTGTTTATATTCCTGGATGCTTTTGATCTCAATTTCTATTTGAGGCAATCATAGGGATGCTGTGTGGTTCCTAGCGCATAATATAGGTCTTTATATCTTCATTCAAATGGTGTTTAAGACATTACTCAAGTCACGAAAAAATTTTTAAACTTTGGATTTTGATTCACTAACTGTCTGTCATAATTTGAATCTCAGTTCCATCATTAATCCATACAGCTGAATGTGACCTTCGAGTGTTAAAATTGTATGTGTGTTTCTAGGGAACTCAAATAACGTATCACGGCCACGGTTTAATATCACGCCGCTTGTGTAATATCACAAGTTGATAATGTTTGATCATACAACCATGGCCGCTATTTCGCGGCTCGCTAGATCCCAAAACATGTCGGTTAGAAATCAGGTCAGGATGATGTTATTCCAGGATATAACAGGAATTTGTAGCTCGTTTAATTTCTCATGTATGTACAAACATATTTTCTGGATATCCCTTGCAGGGTAGACAGAGCTTAAAATTTTTGAAAGACTGAAAGGCCACGTTCAGCTGTATGACTTTATGATGGAATTGAGATTTAAATAGTAACAAGTTGTTAGCCTACAAGAGGCCTTAGTTGCCTTTTACGACATCCATAGAATAGATGGAATGGTTCTTTTCTTATGTGCCTGGTGCTAAGCAAAATGAGGCATAAAGTGGTGTACGCAAGCTCAAATATTCACTCTTGTTTTGGAAATCTCCAAGTTGTCTGTAACGGAAAATAGAGATGCGGTAATTCCATACCACAGCGGTTCGCATGATAAAAAATTGTCGAATCGCGAGGTGCGAGGTGTGGGATTACATTAATTGTATCTAATTAAAAGAAGATTTGCTGAAAGCTTAGATGCTGAGGTACCTTTTCCGGAACACCATCCTACCTGTCTTTTTGTTACTTTAACCTGTTTATTTGTTTTTATGTTTTTTAGCAATGGTGTTTTACGAATAAATTCTTTTTACTTTTACTCAACTATTTAGTACCAGTACACTAATGCAACAACATAATGCAATAATGCACCACACTTAACAATATAGGTACTATGTTAGTTGGTTATTTCATTGGCGTCAGTCTGTTTGTTTGTCTTTATTTCCTCGTATTGTGTTAGTTCTGCGATCGCGCGCCGTGTGCGCAATTGTTGTTTATTCCGGGGTTTGATTTTAACTGCGCCAAAGATAGATTAGAATGGCATGATCAGACTAGAATGAACGGATTATTTGGGGAGGTGTGGAATGATTTATAGCGAATCCTGGGGAATATCCACTATATTTTTCACTCACTATATCTATACTATATATCACTATATACTACTTCTCTACGTAAAATTTACTTACTGCAAATGCAAAAGTCTGTGTGTTAGGTACCGTTCATGGCTAAACCGCTAGATCGATTTTGATTGAAAAATGGCAATATATGTGGTTCCCTTCTTCCTTGTGATATCTCATGTTCTATCTGTCATATATGCATCCTATTTTAGCAAGCAAATAAATAAGTAATTATGAATTTTTATTAAATTTAAAATCAATCCGATATATTTTCTCGAGTAATTTCCACGGACAGAAGCCCCGGATAAAAGATTGTATAGTCTAACTTTAGCCAATTGATAGATACGAGTACGACATTTAAAAATTGTTTCTTGTTTACGCTAATAATGTTTTTCTTTTGTTACAGATCCTGATTATGTGACTCCAAACTCAAGAGGCGTGCAAAATATAGGTAATTCAAATAATAATCCTACAATTATTTATATTTTAATAATTTTAATTCGTGTATTTTTATCATTTGATATACAGCTGACATGTTCAGCTGTATATCAAATGATGCCTTTCAGTCTTTGCGAGACTGTCGCCCCGCGAGGGACGGACGTGACTATATGTATGTATATAAGATATAAATTAAATCATTATGTCTATGGCACAAAAGTGATTTAACGAAATTTGACCGCCGGGTTGAATTCCTACGGCGAACAACAATTTATATTTATTTTTATACAAAATCTCTAAAAAATAATCACCAAAAGAAAGTAAAGTTTCTGCATGTAGTTCTGGGCTTAAGACTTGATGAAGACTTCCATGTGTGGCATGTTCTATATTTGCTCACTCACCACCAACAGTAACAGAAGCTCATACTAGTTGTATTATATGTTAGTATCATATATAATGTAGGGAGTGATGGATGCACGTTGTTGCACTCAACCAGTCTAATGCACCGCGGCGCGGCTGAGTGCAATGTGCATTACTCAAATTGCGCGTTTCCACTGATTACTATACCCCATTATTCGTGTTGTGGGTTATTCATATGTCTTCAGGAAACGTTATTATTATTATATTGATTACTATTGGTGTCTGCAACTTGCGCATCGATTTAAAATAAAGAAAAACGGTTTTATTTCTGTATTATACGTACCATACCTTAAAGTATGTGTTTTTAGGAACTTTAGTGCCGTCTGGTTCCCGGCAACAAATATGAACACTTCATTTCTTTCCTATAGATGTCGTAAAAGGCGAGTAGGTTTATAAACTTGGGATTCTTCTTATAGGCAATGGGCAACTATGTCACTATTTAAATCTCAATTCTATCGCTGAATGTGGCCTATCATTCTGCTGGCTTTGTCTACCCCGCACGGCATGATTCTATGAATAATTGAATGAATTTAAAAGCAAAATATATATTTATATTTACAAAATAAAGTGTCGTAATCTAATCATGGATGTCCAAGTAAAAGGTTAGATCCAGGGTACTTTAAACCAATTAGTTTAATAAAGAGAGTTATGTTAATGAATCGAAAGAAGTATTTAGAAATAACCAGCCAGCGGAAATATATACGTTCCGCGAAAAAGGCGATAATTTGTCTGTAACTACGTGATCATAAATCTCCAATTTTAGCTGCTGCCACTGTCGGAGAGAAATGCAAAATTTCCCATAATAACTGTTGTATTGGCAGGTTTTAATTACAGTAGTCGCTTGTAGCAGACGAGCTTCTCAGAACCGGTAGCAATGGCGGCTACTGCCCCTGTAATTGGCTTGTCGGTTTTCAAGTCTTGCTGGTGATTGTCCAATCAAAATGTTTATAATAGGTATAATAATAAAGAAATTTGAATGAAAAAGTTCATACTTTTGATATATGTATTTTTCTCTTTTCATACCTTTTTTGTTTAATTGTCGTGTGTGAGCGGTCAGCACTGGTGTTGAACTTTTCAGTCGCCTAAAGGCATTTTCCATGGATTTCAGTGCCGTGTGGTTCCCGGCACCATTACAAAAAAGAATAGGACCACTCCATCTCTTTCCCACGGATGTCGTAAAAGGCGACTAAGGGATAGGCTTATAAACTTGGGATTCTCTCTTAGGCGATTTTAGGCGATGGGCTAGCAACCTGTCACTATTTGAATCTCAATTCTATCACTAAGCCAAACAGCTGAGCGTGGCTTATCAGTCTTTTCAAGACTGGTGGCTCTGTCTACCCCGCTAGGGATAAAGACGTGATCATATGTATGTACATATGTGTGTATGGATTTACGACTGCCATCTAGTGATGACTGCCTTTCGAAGCACGCAGGGGCTTGAAAAATGTTTGTGTGACTTCAAACGCAACGCTAGTTAGGTAACCCGGCTAATATATGATGTTAAGATAAAAATAGAAAGAAGATAAGGCGCATGCCTAATTAATTAATTTATTTATTTATTTCGGAACGTGTGGAACAAAGATGTAGTCTCTGCCTACCCCTCCGGGGAAGCGGTGTGATTTTATGAATGTGGAGCCTTTAATGTTAATATTCATTGAAACTTTTTAAAGAAATAGAGTTTCCTTTGAGCGGTAACAATTATTATAAATGAACGTTACCCTTATTCGGATAACAAGTTACATTATAAACTGAAAACAAGTTTGTTAATTATATAAATTTCATTAAAACTACAAACATTATGCGAAATTGGCCCCGTTTTCAGATTAAATATTAATTTAGTTACTGAAACTAAACAATAAGTAAAATCAAGCTAAACTTAACTAGTAATACTAAGCTTTATTTCCAAAACTGTGCTCACAAGAAGATAATACTATATTCAATATACAAAGGAATATTCCGAGACAAATTGTCTCAAAACGATAAGTCTACTCTCTTTTGTTGCTCACGGCATTGATGAACAATTGTATAGACTCCTAACTTTATAAACTTTTTTTTTTTTACGGAATATAAAAGATTTTTTCGAGATTTTTAAATTTAATATTGAAAAATCCTTTATCAATTTGAATGAAATCAGGACTGGCACCACAAAAAGCAATAAATAAACTGATTGAAGTCCCGAAACTTTTATTTCATCTTTTATTATTAACCAGCAGTTTTCCTGATTCCATTCCCATGGGGAAATCTAGAAAAAAAATTACTCCCCTTCAGGGAGTGATTTGAGTCCGATTTAAATTCACAATTTTCTTATGGAAGAATTGATAAGACCATGATCCTGGAAAGACTGAGTTAGGTTTTTACACAATGTGACTCTTTTTACCAATATACAAAAATATTATTATCTTTTCTTTCAAACTAAATCATTCCTTTTCTATCTACATACATTATAAGTATTATAAATTCATGGTGATCGCATGACTGTCATGTAAATTTAAAATACTTTACTAATATACCTAATCTATGTAAAATATGCACAAGAAGTCAATGGTTTGCCGAAAAATTGTTATAGGGAAGCCAGTATACGATGTAAATCAAATATGTGATTCATAGGCGAGATGTGTGAAAGATGGTAGTTATTCTGATCGTGATAAACAAACAGCCACATCTCACGTAGTTCTATTGTGAAACTGTTATGAATCATCAATGTTTTGCTTTCAATGTTTGGGTTTTGTGTGTAAGATGAGTGGTGAAATGGCTCGGCGGCAAAAGCTTACCACACATACCACGTGAAAATGCGTTTGGTTTCAGATATTCGGCGCCTACAGTTAAGATAACATTGTAATAGATAAATAGATAGCTATTTATATTTGTTTATATAATATACTAGAGGCCGCCCGCGACTTCGTCCGCGTGATATCAATCCCGCGGGAACTCCGGGATAAAAAGCCTAAATGTTATTCTGGGTTTTTAGTTACCTACATACCAAATTTCATCGTAATCGGTTCAGTAGTTTTTGCGTGAAAGAGTAACAAACATTTATACTGACATCCTGACATACCCACAAACTTTCGCATTTATAATATTAGTAGGATAATACTATGCTAAGGCGGTGCCCTTTCGGGAAGTCCATTTATTATTGTACCTTTAATTGTATTTTTAAGTTTGTTTCGTTTTTTCTATAGCGTTCGTCGAATAAATACTTTTTACTTTACTTTAAAGACTAATTAACAAGATTAACCGGGCCAAGTCATTACACCACATGTATCTAAGCCTTATCACAGCATGTACGATACATCTTGAAAGTGCTTGAAAATTTCCAAAGAATTTAGTTGTGTTTGAAAAAGCACAAATGACCATCTATAAGATAGAGTAGCAGTAGGTATTTGTATTATTTCTTCTAATAATAAATAGTTGGTGAAGTTTGATCTACACACATACATCCATAAAATCACGATTCTTTCCGGGAGGGGTAGGCAGATACTACCTCTTTCCACTTGCCACGATCTCTGCATATTTCCTTCGCTTCATCCACATTCATAACTCTTCATGCAAGCTCGGCGGTTTCGGAAACTTTTGACCTGACCCTGAAGTTTGATCTCATAACACAAATACTGAAATATTGCCTAAAAATTTAGTATTTTCATGAAAGTCCCTAAGTTTTACGAAAACCTCGTTTTTGTATTCAGATAAAATAAAACAAAAAACAACAACAACAAACGCTTTCTTTGGCGCGAAAATTTTACTCATAATGGAAATGGCCACTAGATAATTAACGTTTTAAAATTTCGTAAGTTTAAGTTTATAAATCTGATTGGAAATAAATAAAGCGTCCATTGTAGGAATTTTGACATTTTCCGGGCTAGCGGCCCTCGCCGGCGGCGGCGTGTTAATGAATTCGGTCACATTGTTACGGTCAAGCTGACCTATATTTAGTCGAAGAGGGTGGAATTTGTGTTCGATTACCACGAAAAGGAATGTGATGTGTTGAAAATTAAACGTGAGAATTTTTTTCACGTTCATATTAATTTTAATTAAGCGTTTATTGCTTTAATTATTGAATGTCGTCGTGATGCACAGGTTTAAATCCTGCGGCAGCCACGTACTAATGACTCGTTTTTTAATTAAATAAGGGTTGGATTTCTGCAAGATTCAGTTCGGTTCGGAGTTCAGACGTGAGTCGCTTCTTGTAAGAACCTGACTTATCGAATCCAGTATTGACTCTAGGAATATCATTTGCTTCATCCAGACTCATAACTCTCTTAATGCAAGTTGGTTTATTATATTAGTAAACAATAATTTCGCTAGCGACAGTGTAATCTGCGAACACTCGATGCCAGTCGCTACATGCTAATAATCGCTGATTGGATTTCAGAGGACGGCCGTGTCTATCCTACACTAATCCAGAAATTGAAATGACATTTGTTGGTGTAATGGTAGTCTATTACAGTAGGAATCAAAGTAAATTACTTGCACATTTGATAGTTGCATTTAAAAATATCAGTCAACCAATATAATCTTTATTATTGAATAAAGTAAAAGTTACAAATGATACAGTTTTATTCATCGCTATTAATCGGGAAATGATAGCGAAATTTGAATCAAATTTTTTATTTGCTTGAATCAGCGTTCAGGTAAAAAATCTTGTAATTACGAGTAGACCAAACTATTTCTAATCAAATAAATGATTAAAAGAAAAAGTAACCAGTAATTTTACCAGGAATAAGGATATATAAAGATTATGAAGAGCAATGTATCACGCGACCAGTTTCGCGAGGAAAGCTGTTTTCATTCATGTTGAGCTCGGATCATATCTCCCTGTCACGTATTCCGCTGCCAGGCAACATGTTTTCATGGAATATCAATCTTTCTAGTTGAAAAATGAACTATAAAATTAATGTGTGCTGTGGATACTAAATCATTTTTCCTACTTTATTACAATGTTAGAAAATCTGGTTAGTTATAGAACGCATTCAAATTAAAAAAAGACTTTTCCGAATTTTTCAAATGAATGTCAAATTTGTATTTCATATGAAAACTTTGTTATTAAAAAAATTCGTTTTTTGAGCAAAGTTGAGTTTAACTCTCTTTATAAATCAACACGGAGGACAACGTTGGAATAGTTTATGTAAAATGTTACATATAACTGATTTTAAACTTTTGCGTTGCATTATACTATTTCGCATTATATTATGTTGAGTCTCTCGGAGACCACGGATCATTGTATCATGATTCGAAACGTCCAAGCAATATATGGAAGGTATGTTACGTGCGAATATAATTATTTGTGAACCTGTATTACTAAGAATAATATTACTTATATTCAAAGTTACTCAAAAGTATAGTAATACTAGAGGCCGCCCGCGACTTCGTCCGCATGGAAACCCTATCAATCCCGCGGGAACTCTGGGATAAAAAGCCATAGCCATAGCCATAGCCTATGTGTTATTCTGGATCTTCAGCTACCTACATACCAAATTTCATGGTAATCGGTTCAGTAGTTTTTGCGTGAAAGAGTAACAAACATCCATACATCCATACAAACTTTCGCCTTTATAATAGTAGTAGGATAACGATTCCAAAGCGTAACTGAGGAAGCAGAACAAACCGGTTTTACAAATATAGATAACACAAAGGCCCAAATAGATTTTTATCACAGCCAAAGTTCGTGGTCCATACAACTATGACACAATAAATAACGAACCTTGTCAGACTGACACAAATCGGAATCACCAGACGGGTGGATGAGACAGTAAATCAATACACGCGGCGAGACAAGATTCCCAGAGACAAAAGACAAATAAATGGTTTCCCGACTTCGGTCTATGAAACTATAACATCAGATTCTATATAAACAGAGGTATTGTTGTGTGCTGTCTGTAAGCTACCTATGTTTTGTCTTATGCTTTTCTTAAAAATCATTATCTTCATATGCTCATAACATAGTATTATGTACAAATTGGTATGTTAGAGGTTAGCACATTAATTATACAAACAAAATACATCTGCAGCAATAGAATGAATAAAATCTAATCTTAAGGAGGTATGTTTCATTGACTCATTTCTGAATTATCTCCACTTGTTTACTAACCGGTCTCTAAAAAATAGGGATATCCGGTTAGGTTTACCTTGTAAAGGTTGCGGAGGTCAGACGGCAGTCGCTTCATGTCAAAACCTGACTGACCCAATCGTAGTCACAGACTCGGGCTCTTCTGATTCCTCCCGAAGAATGATGAGGATAAATTAATCTACACCAATGTGCAATTGTGCATAGGTACCAACTGAAAAGCTCAAAAAACACTACATTACTTGTTGATAGGTATCTAAGCCCGAAAGGCGACTAAGGGTAGCCTTGTAAACTTGGGATTCTTCTTTTAGGCGATAGGATGCAACCTGTCACTGGTTGAATCTCAAATCTATCATTATGTCTATGTGTGTGGCCTATCACTCTTTCGAGACTGGTGGCTCTGTCTACCGCGCAAGGGATACAAACGTGATCATATGAATGACTAGCCCGAAATTGGTATCTGAACTCAATTTATCTTTGTTACAGATTTGCGTCCGGCGTGTGTTACAAAACCATTGCATTGGAGAAAACATGTAAGTATTGAATTTATAGCTGACTCAATTTGGGAATGTCTCATAATAAAATAACTTTATGTCGCCGTTTTCTCCTCCCCGGGTGAGAGCCGTGGTTTTATGTGTATGTTTAAAAGACGCCTTTATTTAAATTTGTTTTCAATTTAGGTCCTTCCGATCAAAGCTTTTGAATGTATTCATTCAAGATAAATATCACAAATGTAAAGTACCCTGTGGTTCCTCACACGTAAGAATACTTTAATACTCCATATCTTTCCCATGGATGTCGTAAAGGTGACTTAGGGAAAGACTTATTATATAAGCTGGGGATCCTTCTTGAAGGCCGTGGGCTAGCAACCTGACACTATTTAGAACTCAACCATCATTAAGCCATACAGGCTAAACGGGGTCTTTCAGTCTTTTTAAGACTGGCTCTGTCTACTCCCCAAGAGATGGACGAAATTATAAGTGGCATTCAAGAAAAATAATTTTGTCCCAATTATTGTTCCATGTTTTAAGAAGTTAGAACATTTCTAACTGTAGATTGTTTGTTCACAGGTAAACATCGCTTCTGACGAGAGTTATTTCCTTCTGCGATACAGTTAATAGTCGACCATGGAGTTAGAAGACGTGGAGATGTTAGGTCATGGGAACCTGACCTACCCGTACTTCAACGGCACCTACAACGGAACCTACGAGAACTGCCCCAACAACAACTTGCCTGTAGTCTACGTCGTCACCCAAGTGCTCTACGCTCTCGTCTGTGTCGTGGGCCTTCTGGGCAACACGCTGGTCATCTATGTAGTTCTACGCTATTCCAAAATGCAAACAGTCACCAACATGTACATTGTCAATCTAGCCATCGCTGACGAATGCTTCCTCATTGGTATACCGTTCCTCATCATAACGATGTCACTACGTTCCTGGCCGTTCGGAAGTTTCATGTGCAAGGCTTATATGATCTCAACCGGAATCAACCAGTTCACCAGCAGCATATTCCTGTGCATCATGAGCGCTGACCGGTACATAGCTGTGTGTCACCCGATAGCCGCGCCCAGGCTGCGGACGCCGCTCGTGTCGCGCGTCGTCTCGGCCGCCGCCTGGACCGCCTCTGCTCTCGTCATGACGCCAATTTTTATGTACACTACCCTCATACCAACGGAGAACGGCCTATCATGTAACATTGTATGGCCCGAACAAGAGTCCAGTAAAGGCCAGACGTCCTTCACGCTATACTCCTTCGCTTTGGGATTTGCTGCTCCTCTGACATTGATTTTCGTCTTCTACTGCCTCGTTATTCGTAAACTGAAGACTGTGGGTCCAAAGAATAAGTCCAAAGAAAAGAAACGATCTCATAGAAAAGTAACAAAATTGGTGCTGACCGTAATCGCTGTATACGTGCTTTGCTGGCTACCTTATTGGGCATTCCAGGTTGCCTTGATATACTCGCCACCCACTGAATGTGCCAGCCGCATAACCGTCACGATTTTCCTAGTCGCCGCATGTTTCAGCTACAGCAACTCTGCCATGAATCCTATTCTGTACGCATTCCTATCGGATAACTTTAAGAAGAGTTTCTTGAAGGCGTGCACCTGCGCTGCTGGTAAAGATGTGAATGCAACTTTGCACGTTGAGAACAGTGTGATACCTAGGAAGAGAGGAGCGCAGGCGCGTGCGCAGGCTCGGGCAGCGGAGTCTAGAGGCGGTTTGTCGACGGCGTGTGGCATTGCTGGAGGCTCCAGATCCGAAGCTTCTACCGCTTTGACGTCGCGGTCAGTGGCCGTAAGTGAAGCCTTACCTCTGGAGGCTCGGCCGGCTACATTGGCACCTTTGATAGCGCCAAATGGGCTGTCGCACTCGCGTCTTTGAGTGCGGGCCTCGCGCACTGGTCGGAAGACTTCCAGTGCCCTGATAGAAGAGGACACTCTGATAGTGTCCATCGATTAGAATTGTGAGACTTTGAAGTGAAATTATTGTGTCCAAAAAACTTGTACCTTTAGAGATTACACCTTCACACATCATTGCACCTGATGAATGTATATGATACAATGTGAATCGCTAGTTTTATGTTGATTTACGTCCAGCATTCCTTTAGTGTAAATTAGCAAACATCATCAAGAAAGTTAAGTAAGATTTCTTTAGATCTGTATTTTTGGTTTTCTGTGTAAACTTTGCAAGGTATGAGGTTTTCATGCCCGACAGGTCTCGGAGACGCGAGCCCAGTCCCCGCCGGCCTGTCGGAGCTTCAGCCGAATTAGGTCCTCTGCCGACGACCAAGCCTGCTGTAATATAACCTGAGTTCTTCGTGTTTGTACAAATTGTGAATGGGGTTAATTCGGCCTAGGGTTGTAACGATGAATTTATTAAAATATAATTTTTTATCGCCTAGCGAATCTAAGATTTACTGTTTGTATACCTTATTATAATTATTCTGTATAAATGTACATATCGTGTAAATATTCATACAATTGTCATAATGTCTGAGTTGTAATAAAATTACGTTCATGAATTGTGTTTCTTTTTTGCTTCTTTGTAATTACGATGACATGTTGTGTTGTGTTCAGAATGTCTTTTCTTCGTGATAGTATAATAAAAAAATCAAGAAAAAATGGTACATTACGTGATTAATGTTATCCTTATGAGCTACATTGTGTTGTTAGCTAGAGCAGAACAATTTTATCAAAGTAATTGAAATTCATAGCAAGGAAATCTTACTCCAAACAGTACAAAGAAATCTTATCTGGAACAACGCAAGAGTCAGTGAATAAGAGGATATTTTTTATGATATTGTTTATTATATTCTAAAAATATACAATGTATATTTTTTATAAAATTGCAGCAACTAACCATGCATTTCAGAATACTTCGTGATGAGAAGAATTTGAATATTCTTCTACTGCGTGCGGTTCATTAGAGCGACAGCACCGAGTATTTTTATTGGCCTGGCAACGGGAATCAGGCCGGGATTCAAAGAAGCGTAAATTTCCCTGTATCGTCGTTATCTGCGCATTGAGGCGTGATCGCAGGCTGCGGAGATTTCACTCATATTTACAGTTTATTTCTTGTTCCTTGTTATGTGAATCAGAGTTTAGGTTGAAATCAAAAACTTAAACAATTCGGATAATAGATCTTTAATACCACTTTATTAGACCATTCTATCTCTTTCCCTTGGCGAAAGGCGACTAAGGGCTAGGCTACTAAACTTGGGATTCGTCTTGTAGGCGATATACTAGCAACCTGTCATTATTTGAATCTCAATTCCATTACAAAGCCATACAGCTGAATGTGGCGTATCAGTATTGGCTCTTGCGGGGTAGCAAGGGATATAATCGTGACTATATGTATATTTTTTTTTTAAATAAATGAATTTCATCCTTGCGAAATGTTAGATCAAAGGTATCCATCTACTAATAATCTATTAAAAAAGGAGTTCGTGTCTAGTGGGCTGTTATATTTCCGCTTGCTTCTTAGAAAGAGACAACACACAATTGTAATCACGTCTTTATACGCACGGAGTAGAGAGAGAAAACTGTCTTGAAACTGTTACTTTACAAAGTTAAGTATGCGTCAAGTTAGAAACACCCTCGTCGGTTAAAAAGATCCAATATTTTCCACCCGCCCGCTTCCTTGGTGATCCTTTACCCGAGTTTACGATCCCCGACGTTGGGATCCATAACACTTCAGTACACTACTCGTATCGTGATCTCAACATTCCTTGGAAACTTCCGCTCAATACACCGGCAATAGACACGATATGTCATTGACTTAGATATAAATAGGCTTTAAATATTATTTACATAAAAACATATATATAAACCACCAATCAGATGGACGGACGATCTGGTCAAGATTGCTGGAAGGAGGTGGATGAGAAAAGCACAAAACCGTGGAGAATGGCGTGCATTACTAGAGGCCTACATCCAGCAATGGATAAATATGGGCTGAAGAAGAAGAAGATTATTTAACTTTTTATGCTAATTTTGGGAGTCTTCTTGTAGGCGATGGGCTAGAAACCTGTCACTATTTGAATCTCAATTCTATCACTAAGCGAAACAGCTGAAAATGGCCTATCAGTATTTTCAAGACTGTTGACTCTGTCTACCCTGTATGGGATATAGACGTGATTATATGTATGTATGTTAACCATTTATTTGGCAAGTAAATCAAACCGATTGAGACGAAATTGTGCACATCGTTTGATACTAAATAAACTAAGTGTGGATAGCATAGTCTCGACTTGGTTATAGTTCACAGCAGACTTTAGGTGCCGGTAAAGTTAATAATGATGTCAATAGAATGATACGTTTAGGCAGTTTAATTACCGCTTTGATAAATTAATTAGTAAAGCCGCTGCTAAGTTTTTCTAATTCAAGAATTTTATTTTCTTCTTCTTCGAAAGTTTAACTACATTCAAATATAATCTTTAATTTCCTTCAATTATTTATGAAGGTTCTGTTCATTAAAAATCTTGTAAGTTTATGTTTAGCAGGCCATTAAGATCAACGTACAAACTAATAGTTAACATTTATTTAACGACAAAAAAGTTTCTTAATCCGTAAATGAAAAAAGTATAGTGATAGGTTAGAAAAAATGTTTGCTAAGTAAATTAAATTCAATCGTAGTCTAATTCTTAGTACATCTGTGAGTGATATAGTCTGAAACGCAATATCGACCTATTGAGGATGCCGTAAAGGCGCGCATCCATCATCGGTGACGTTCAACAGACAAGTTTAGAGCGAACTTCTCCCGAGGGATCAGTTTCAGATCTACAACGCACATTTGCATAATATTATGGTAAATACTTCCTACTTTACACGGCGTAGTAAACTGTTTATAAGCTTTTTACTTTAAGGAAGGACTGGTGGTAGAGTATTGAAGGTAAGCGAATCATAAGCGTGAATGTAGGGTAGGATTCGAATCTCACTGAGGCTTTGTACTCGTATCCAGGACTTTTACTGAATTCCATTAGTTTGTGTGTGATGGCGGCAGAGTGCTAACGGCAGAGAAGAACGTATGGTTTACAGGTGTATGTACACCATGCCTAACGCGTCCTTATTTAAATCTGTGTAACCTTATAATAGAAGTTTATTAGGTTGATGAACTAAGATATTGAGGTCACAGATAGGCGTGTACAGCCGGAGATATCGCAATGAAATTATGGGACCATCCTACTTTTGGGTCCATCATAGGCTCACCCTGGACTACTTCTCAGGGATTTTTTTTCAGTAGTTTACTCCTAAACCAGAAAAACTGAGATCATCGTTGTGAAATAGTGTCTAATTGTGCTAAAATTGTGTGTCTAATGTGGTAAATAATTTCTTATAACTCATTAGAAGTGGACACGCATCGATATGTATTGACCGCATTGTAGTTCCACTGATTTGCACTAGATGGCATTGTTATGATTTTACCGATACGCCCTGTATTTATACATAATGCATTTTCGAATCTAATCCTATGTAAAAAGATTCTGAAATAAACATGGAGACGACTTACCTACGCTCTTAGTTTCTATCTTCATAAATAGCCAAGAACTTGCTTGGCTTTTCTTTTGGTATTTAAGGTCAGTCCACATCGGCGACGAGACACAATGCAACATTTTAAGAGCGACTCAAAATTTAACTTATCTTTTCATTTTCGCTGCACTATGCGACTTCTCGTGACACCAATCGTTCAATTAAAAAGTCTCGTCTCCATATGAACTGACCCTAATGCTAAAAGGTGCCGAAAGCCACATTATCAATTGCAAAAACCCCCGCGGTTTGGGAACGAGGGTGAGCTCGGAAATTGAGTCGGCGGTTCACTTCCTGACCCACTTATTTGACTGCGACACATTTACATGCGGTGAGCTCTGATAAATACATAGGTGACGAATTTTTTTGTTCTGTACGGTTAGATAAACGGTTTTATGTCATAAAAATCTGAAAATTGCTTTTGAATTAGTACATCATCTGTCATATCTATATAATAGAAAAGAATAACACAAAATAAGATAATAGAAAAGAATAGGACCACTCCCACTCATAGGGATAAGCGTATAAACTTGAGATACTTTTTTTAGGCGATGGGCTAGCAACCTATCACTATTTGAATCTCAATTCTATCATAAAGCCAAACAGCTGAACGTAGCAGAGCCAAACAGTATGTTCAAGACTGTTGGATTCGTCAACCCCGCAAGAGATATAGACATGATTATATGTATGTATTTACAAAATAAAAACAGTAAAATATTTTACTTCCATTGATTTAAATTCAAAACGAGTCCAAAAATAAATCCTTTCTACTTACAAGTACCTAATAATCAATTGTAACGAACGCACGAGTAGGCTCTTAGAATTTGAAGGCGGCTGATTTCGGTCGCAGGTGGGCGTCGGATTCGGGGGTCACGTGACCTCGCAACGTGACCGACACGTGGCCGAGACGAGGTGATTGGACAATTTCCATATAAATCGGATCGCTGACAAGAGTGCGGACCGGTGACGAATTGACGTGATGCGGGCCTATCGAAAATATTGATGTGTATTGTACACATTACATGTGACAAGTTGTAATAACTATGATATGTCTTAACATGTTTTCTCAGTAAAGTGGGTTGCGCGTTTTAAGTATGGGCTATTCCACAGTTTGATTGCTGTCAGATGGTCTTACGGCGGGAGAAAACATCGTAAAGCAATTCGCGCTTTCAGGCAACCGGGTTCCTTGATTCTGAACTGATTGAATATGTGGTGCTTACTTGTATCTGTAAGCATTGGCGGAAAACGGCAAGTCAGGATCTCACTTGAAGCTCAATTATCTCTTTTCATTATTGTATATTAGTTTAAAATTTTTATATAACATGCCCAAATTTTTTTTATCTTTTTCGTCTTTAAGGTCATCATAGACCCTTCCTGTTCTCTTTAAGACTGTTCCATTAAATTTCTTATACACATTTTAAGTCTTCTAGAATCTCAAGAATTCGTTCTAAAGAAACAAATTATCAGGTAGCCACAGCAATAACTCAACAAGCAGATAAGACCGGCCGCATGCAATGCGTCACTGTCCGGCGCCGGACGGCGCGCAATGTGTCCGGCCGTCCGGCAGCCGTGTCCGGCCGTCCGGCAGCCGTGTCCGGGCCGCACGGACGCGTCATTCCTCATTATAGAGAGCTAGTCACCGTGGTATCAATCGTTGATCGTGAATAAGTAAACAATGAGAAAGTTTTTGTTGTGAAAAATTTTGATGCACTATGAGGGTAGGCACATATAAGCTAGTCTGTTAAGGAAGAAATTACTTCCCGCGGGGATTTAATTGTAAGGTCTAACAAGGCGAAGGCTTCCTAATTTTAGTATTCCCCAAAAAACATTCGAACTTAATTACATTATTAAGATATTTAGCAAAACGTGAACTTTAAATCGTCTGACTATTGGGATAAAGACGTGATATGTGCGTATATATTTGTTATATATAAATTTCATCATTAACAAACCCAGAAAATAATAATAGCTCTTCTTGCAACCTTAGAGGATTTATCCCCATAAGCATAAAGATGTGATCATACAAATATTACTCAATATTACTCCTAAATTCCAAACAGTTATTGAACAAACGCCTTTCCAATCCGAGCGGAATTGCACAGAGCAAACACTAATCTCGTACAAGATGTTCCCAAACCGCAACTAGCTGAACTGCGATTCTCGGCAACTGCACCACAGACATGCTGACGACATCCCTACGCTGGCGGTATACAATTATACCACCTATTTAATTATAACTGATTGTGTGAAATAAATATGAACAAGTAAATGAGTGAATGAGTACCTAAACGAGTGAATAAGTTAATAGGTAAATAAGTAATCTCATTTTAATAATAAATAAATTTCATCTCATAATAATCATCATAGTAAATATGATTCCTAGCATTAATTTCGGATAGGTTTTTATATGGAGCGGCTCCGCGACTACGTTTGACCTCGTTTACTTTTGCAGGGGGCCGTAGGGTACCTAATACCAACAAAACAAAACTTGTGTTTATTAATAAATACATATATGTATATGTCATGTTATATAAAATAACAAGAAGTTTATCTTCTGGTGACAAAATGATAAACATCCAAAACCCAGGGCGATCAGAAGTTCGTTTCTCATTATGCCCTGGCCAGGATTCTTGCCCAGGACATACCGTGGCACTGACGAGCGCACTATCTATCTACTGTGCAACAAAGGCCGTCAAAAGATTTAGCAAAATAACCAACCCGACTACTCAACAACCTTGCGATGCATTGAGGATAATATACTGCACATCGCGCTGAAACTTGTTAGGTCAGCGCATCGCATATGTAAATTAACGATGGCTACATGAGGTTTCATCCAAGAGCGATTTATTTGCTGAGTTTAAAATAGCTATGGCGAGATATATCGACAAATTGGCGATATATCGACATATATCGTCGATACGTGGGAGCTCCTCGCATCGCTCACTATCGACGTCGGATAAATCAGTGTATTCATCAACTACAAGTAAGTACTATAAACTACAAGCATGTAATTAATAAGACTATAGAAGCAGTATATATTGGTTAATGTGAAAGTCGAGCTGAGTCACGAGCGTAGTTTTCAGTATTATATAATTTAATAGAAGTTTGTAAAAAGTGCGGTGGTGCGTGTGGTTCCCGGCACCAGTACAAAAAAGAATAGGACCACTCCATCTCTTTCCCATGGATGTCGTAAAAGGCGACTAAGGGATAGGCTTACAAACTTGAGATTCCATTTTAGGCGATGGGCTAGCAACCTGTCACTAATTGAATCTCAATTCTATCATTAAGCCAAATAGCTGAGCGTGGCCTATCAGTCTTTTCAAGACTGTTGGCTCTGTCTACCCCACAAGGGACGTAGACGTGACCATATGTACATATGTATGTATGTAAGTTTGTAAAACCTTAACGTTTTCAAATGCATCTTAAAAGAAACAAACCTAAAGTGTAACAAGTAAAACAAATTAAAAAAAAAATACTGGGATGTTTTGACAACAAGCTATGTATATAAGTATATCCACTAGCTGCTGCCCGCGACTTCGTCCTCTTCCATAATTTTTAACCGAATATAATACTTCTATGTTTAAACTATGTTACTGAAACGTTTCATGAAAATGTGTGCAGTAAATAGTTCCTCCATGAATTTGATGATTACCATTGTTGTAAAAGGCGGCTAAGAGATAGGCTTATAAACTTGGGATTTTTCTTAAAGGCGATGGGCTAGCAACCTGTTACTATTTGAATACCAATTCTGTCATTAAGCCAAACAGCTGAACGTGGCCTATCAGTATTTTCAAGACTGTTGGCTCTGCCTACCCAACAAGGGATATAGACGTGATTATATGTACGTATGTATGTTATTCCGATCTTTTTCCCAGATAGATTATTTTTGGCGTGTTGTTGACAGGCTACAAGTATATTTATTTATAAAACTAACGTGGCATGAAGGCGTGTGTGGAGAATGATGAGTTATGGAAGTGACTGCGTAGGAAGAGGAATTGAATTGGTTTTGTCCCGTATTAGGGTTCCGTGGTAAAGATATAGTTACGCATTGACTTTCTATAAGTGCTTAATCTGTTTAAAAGCTAAATTTGTATCCAACTTCTAAGTGAATATTTTTTTTATACATGCTCGTCTATATCCGATTGAGTTAGCCTCGAAGTTAGTTCGAGACTTGTGTTACAAGATACTAACTCAACGATACTATATTTTATGATAAATACTTATAATAATCATAATTATATAATTATTTACGGGACAAATTACACTGATTGCGTTATCCTCGAAGTAAGTTCGAGACATATGTTACTAACTCAACGATACTATAATATATAATAAATACTTATACATACATACATATGATCACATCACGTCTTTATCCCTCACGGGGATTATAGATATAATCAGACCCAGGCTAATCAGAAAAAGTTCTTCTCTCATCATGCCCTGGCCGGGATTTGAACCCGGGACCTCCGGTGTCACAGACAAGCGTACTACCGCTGCGCCACAGTGGCCGTCATATCATGCTAGTTACATTTTAGGTTAATTTTTCTGTGATAGACAAAAAGAAAATTTATTATGGTGGGCGAGCGGTCTCGACTGACCGGACCGTAGTCGAGTGGTCCTTCAAACTTCGATAGCAGCTATTTTCGGACATTTATTAATTAACGAGATAGCCCTCAAGATAAGACAGTTATCGTGAGAGTACCAATAATGAAAAATCAATTTATTTTGCTTTTGTTTAAATAAAATTAACTATTAAGCTAATCTCAATTCTATCATTAAGCCAAATAGCTGAACGTGGCCATTCAGTCTTTTCAAGATTGTTGGCTCTGTCTACCCCGCAAGGTATATAGACGTGACCATATGTATGTATGTATGTATTAAGCTAATGAAGCTGCACGAAAAAAAGAGTAGGACAACTCCATCTCGTTCCCATGGTTGTCGTTAAAGGCGAATAAGGGGTAGGCTTATAAACTTAGGATTCTTCTTTTAGGCGATGGGCTAGCAACCTGTCACTATTGAATCTCAAATCTATCATTAAGCCAAATAGCTGAACGTGGCCATTCAGTCTTTTCAAGACTGTTGGCTCTGTCTACCCCGCAAGGGATATAGACATGACCATATGTATGTATGTATGTAAGAAACGACTTAATCTGTTTTATGTTAATTATCGTGCCCCGTAGCATGACACGCGCAACGCAGTCTTTATCGCGCAAAAAATTATACCTGTCCCTTTCAACGTCATAATGAAAAGCGAAACGGCGCGGCGATAGGTTTTCGCGCGATGTAAAAAGCGTCGCGCGTGTCTTACGAAAGGGGTAGGATTGCTGTCTGCCGGATTTAAATCTCTCGATAACACAAAGAAGGCATGCATGTAACAGCTATGTTTCATGCGTTATGCATTGAAATCTATACTAATATTAAAAAGCTGAAAAGTTTGTTTTTTTAAACGCGCTAATTCAGGAACTACTGATTCGAATTGAATTCTTTTTGCGTTGAATAGACCATTTATCGAGGAAGGCTTTAGGCTATATAACAACACGCTGCAACTTTAAGGAGCAAAGAAATAATGGAATATGTGAAAAGAAATCGGGAAAATTATTCATCCTTGAGGGCTTCATTGATGCCCAAAATTACTATTCCACGCGGACGAAGTCGCGGGCACACCTAGTTATTTATAATGGTTACTAGTGTTGGTTCTCTGCGTAAAACGAATTTATTCTATATACTTTATCACGGAAGTTCATATTACAATAACATTTTATACGGATGCCTTTTTAAGTAACTTCTTTAAAACAAAATTATCTTAAGGAGCAGCGAAATGAGAAATCGAAGCCCACTGATTGAATAATTGCCTTAAACTTCAACACTAAGGGTTCGGACATACACAGTTAGTTAGTAAGTAAGTAAATGCTTTATTGTTCCCTAAAGGAGTCATAAACTTTCATTCAGATTTTTTATGTAGACAATGTGCATTCGTCCACGATTAAGATTTAAGAGATCTATATTTGTAAATTGACGTCCGGTGTAAATGCTGCAGTGTAGTTTGTTCCGCCGCTTCTTCTACATATGCGCTTTGGAAGCGGTAGTGGTTACAATTAGATTTAAGTGATGTGACGTCAATAAGTGATACCTTGTATCCAATTTTGAAAATAAATCTAATCTATTCTATTCTGGAGTAGGTACATTGCAAATATATAACAGTAGTACAGTACAAAGGCGGGCTTATCCCTGAGTAGGATCTCAGTCACAGTCTGTCTGGCACATAGTCATATTATAAGTATTGGGAAAATGTTCTACTTTAGCATATTTCAACGATCTTGGTGTACGCTTCGTTCAATTTGTATGAAGATGTCAAATCGGAAAATTAAATGCTTGAAAACAACGACCAATCACCAGAGGTCTAGTGTACGACATCGAGGCGCGCAAATCATACGCCGTGTGGTTCCCGGCACAAATATAAAAAAAGAATAGGACCATTCCATACCTTTCCCATGGATGTCGTAAAAGACAACTAAGGGATAGGCTCATAAACTTGATTCTTCATTTAGGCGATGGGCTAGCAACCTGTCACTATTTGAATCTCAATTCTATCATTAAGCCAAACATCTGGACGTGCCTTTTCTGTTCAAGACTGGGGGTTTTGTCTACCCCGTAAGGGATAAAGACGTGAACATATGAATGTATGTAGGAGCGCAAAATTAATATGATCGTCAAATCAAAATTATAAAAGCGACAGGTAATAGAAACAAAGGTGAACTGCAGGTCAAGAGTGAACTAAAAAGAAAGCCCGCTAAATCTATGGCCCTTCGAATCGATGATTTGAGTGGATATGATATATAGGGAATCGAAAGTACATTCGCCTTTAAGAAACTTGACCTATAACGCTGTTCGTACAAACAGCATTAACAGTGGATAATATTTGTCTCTGGATCGTACATACATACATACATATGGTCACGTCTATATCCCTTACGGGGTAGACAGAGCCAATAGTCTTGAAAAGACTGAGTGGCCACGTTCAGCTGTTTGGCTTAATGATAGAATTGAGATTCAAATAGTGACAGGTTGCTAGCCCATCGCCTAAAAAAGAATCCCAAGTTTGTAAGCCTATCCCTTAGTCGCCTTTTACGACATCCATGGGAAAGAGATGGAGTGGTCCTATTCTTTTTTGTATTGGTGCCGGGAGGCACACAGCACAAGAAACTTGACCTTTAACGCTTTTAATACAAACAGTGGATCATATTTCTCTCTGGATCATTTCACATAATTATCCCAACACGAAAAAAAAAAGTTAATTTCCCACAGTGTAACACAGACCTTACATTGTTGGTGGCTGATCTGGGTACAAGAGAGGCGTGAGTCGCGCCGATGAAGAATCAATTAAAACTTTGGAATGAAAAGTTGGGCATTCAATACCGAACACAAATTCACGAAGCCCTTTGGCGACTTCCCAGTTTTGCTTTGCAAGATAGCTTGGAAGGATTCGTTTAATTAAATTTTTTTGTGGAACACGAGCAACAATGAAAAATGAATTAGATACTTAGCGGGTAACCGAGACAGTATAAAGAATTAGATAATTCCAGCCAATGTGTGAGATGTGTGTCTTGAGATAATAGTGAGTTAAAAATTTCGCATAAGTGCATAAATTCAAATCAAAAACTTTTATGGGACATTTCAATATTACTTAATAATTATTTTATCTTTTGGTAACACAACATTGGTTGCATCAGTGCCGAAGAGGCGGTCAAAACTGCACTGCAGCATTTTTTTCAATAACGCCAACTTCACAATTATCCACACTTTGTATAGAAATGTGGACGAATTTGTCTTAAATAACTCGTTTTATCTTATGGCATAGGAGTCATTTGGCCCTCGTTATTAAATAAACAAATATATTCTTACGGGAAAGGTTATATTAAGTCCAAAGTCTTTAAAACTTTACATATTAACAATAAAAACTAGTTTAAATCTTACTCCTACGTATTACCTTAACTCCGTTAAACTTGCACCTAATAAATAATCTAGATAGGTCCAAAATATAGTTCTAGCAAGTAGCCGAAACTGTGCAAGTTGGACTGTTTATTTGGGAGTTGGAAACTGGAGAGAAGGCGGCAGACAACTCGGGATCATATCTCAGATAGCTCTCATTAGTCGCACAGTTCGAGCTGCAAATGTGTGTTTAATAGTTTGACTTACATACCTAGGTTTGGATCATAACGTTTCTCATGATAGCGATATCGATTGCATTGTCAGCTGTTGACTCTAAAACTTGTTATAAGTTATATTTAACTAGCCTTTGTCTACAGCTCCACCCACGAGAATTTAGCGCCACCTTCAAAATGTTATATTTTGTAGGTGGGGCTTTATTTCGCGTAAAGAGGTAACAAACAAAAAACTCACTTTCACATTTTTACTAATTGGAATAAGCTGAGAAAATGTTTTCATGGTCTGCTTTAC
Source organism: Amyelois transitella (assembly GCF_032362555.1). Taxonomy (NCBI): domain Eukaryota; kingdom Metazoa; phylum Arthropoda; class Insecta; order Lepidoptera; family Pyralidae; genus Amyelois; species Amyelois transitella. Next base: position 222,176 of record NC_083508.1, on the reverse strand, counting down.
AACTATATACTTTGTAGAATTTTTGGTAATGTTACTGTATTGGTACTATACGGTACTATACGGTGTTGGTAGGTACTATTTATTAAAATCGACCAAAAAATTATGATCGTCGTATAGGAGCCCCTCATTAATGATTACTTTATTGTTATATAATTATTTATTTTGAAAGATAATATACAAGTAAATATTCCGTAATAATTTTAAGCGTCTACCTGATACTGTTATAAATATTAAGGAAAAATACGAAACAAAGTCCCGGTTATTATATGGAGACCCCACGTAATATTTTGTTTAGCTCTCATAATTTGTGAAAATTTCAGCATTCTAGCCACCATGGTTTATGAGATACAACGTGGCGACAGACAGACAGATGGAGGGTCAGACAGAGGAAACTCGGTACCTTTCTTTAACTACCGAACCCTTAAAAATGCATCAAATCACTTAATTAGAAATTGACTAGTATTAAAATGAAATAAATAACAGCTGGAAATAAACTCACTTCATTAAAAATATATGAGCAAATACCAGAGCTAAATTTAACCAAAAAAATCTTTTAATATTGTTTGTTTGTACTTATTTTGATGTCTGTATTTCTTCAAATTGAGAAATTGTATCTTTTTTTAGATTGCCAGTGATTTCGTAGAAAATTTTGTGATTGCGAGGAGGGCGGTCACTAAGTTAGATAATTAGAATTTTCATTTCACTAGAGTATACCCCAAACTTCGCCCGAGTAAAACGATGTGATACCTTCTTTTAGTGATACTTAAGGCTTCATAAAAAACTACACCAAAATATGAAATCCTTAAACTCAGCATATGTGCTGTTTTTAGATATGTCAATCAGTATTATAAAATATGAGTGCTGTGCAGTTCTGGGCACTTCAGAATAGAACCACTTCATATATTCCCATGGATGTCGTAAAAATCGACTAAGAAAAGGCTCATAAACTTAAGATTCTCCTCGTAGGCGATGGGCTAGCAATCTATCACTATTTGAATTTCAATTCTATATCTAAGGCATACAGCTGAACTTAGCCTCTCAGTATTTTCAAGACAGTTGGCTCTGTCTACCCCGCAAGAGATATAGATGGAAATATGAGTGAAATCTTCCCAGTCTGCGATCTCATTTCGATGTTAAGATAACGATTTTACAAGAAATTACGCTTATTTAATCCCTTATCTGATTTACGTTGCTAGGCCAATAAGCTTCCATGCTGGAACGATTCTCTTCTCGTGCATATTGTTAAAGTCAATTAAGGGAAATGCTTAAAATCTTGGGATGCTTTTAGGCTAACAATTTGTCACTATTTGAATCTCAATTCTACTATTAAGCTTAAGAAATGAACGTGGCCTTCCGTTGGCTCTGTCTACCCTGTAAGGGCTAAAGACGTGATTATAATGTATATCGGTATTTGCAAATTATAGCATGTCATATACAGCATAATGCCATATAGCTGAACGTGGCATTTTAGTCTTTTCAAGACTGCTGGCTCTGTCTACCCCGCAATGGATATAGACGTGACTATATGTATGTATGTATTCTCAGGCAGATTTTCATAGGGCGAAATTTAAAAACAAATGTAGGTAGATAGTATATGATACCAACATTGTGCGCCTGCGCCTACCCTCTTCTCCACTCGTCCGAAGCTCTTTCGTTTCTACGCGACAGCGAACCTGCGCGCACGCTTATTAGTTTCGTGAATAATTATGCGCGTGACCGTGTGACGTTATTTTGGTTATGGACTCGTATTTTTTTATATAAAAAAGAAATCTTCTACGCAGCTTACATAGTGTTGAATTTTTTATCAACTCACGTGCCGTACACTGTATCAGCGATTATATTTTCATATACTTTACGAGAAATATAAGTGTTGATGGAGTGGACCACTGATTCAGTATGAAGGCGTTCAAGGCAGAGTCTAATTATAGCATATATTTGCAGCTAAGCGGGTTTGATCATAAGGTAAGGCATTCATTATTAATACCGATAGATATATAATATAAATAATAAATAATTTTTAGCATTTCCCTTAATTGACTTTAACAATATGCACGATAAGAGAACCGATCCAGCATGGAAGCTTATTGGCCTGACAACGTAAATCAGGTAAGGGATTACATAAGCGTAATTCCTTGTACCGTTATCTAAACATCGAAATATGATCGCAGACTGGGAAGATTTCACTCATATTTCCATCTATATCCCTTGCGGGGTAGACAGAGCCAACATTCTCGGAAAGGCTGAAGGGTCACGTTCAGCTCTATGATAAGTGCGAATTTCCATTCAAATAGTGACAGGTTGCTAACCCATCGCCTAAAATAGAATCCCAAGTTTATAAGCCTGTCCCTTAGTCGCCTTTAACGACATCCATGGAAAAGAAAAAATGGACTGGTCTATTCTCTTTTTATTTATACCGGGAACCACACGGCACTGTTTGTATTATAAATATAGTACAAGAAAATGTTATATAGTATTTATTATCGCAAACAAAATTATAACGTGTAGACTTTTCGCTCAAAGCTTAGAAATCCGACGCGATCCGTCTAATCTGAAAAGCCGCATGCATTGTGAGATAATGCCTCGCGAACAACGCATAATAATGAGATTGGCGCTTATGTACGGGACTCAGACGCCTACTCGCACTCAGCCGAATACAATTCGAAATAGTAAATAGATAAACATATAAAAATATATGTATATCATAATTAAGCCAAACAGCTGAACGCGGTCTATCAGTCTTTTCAAGACTGTTGGCTCTGTCCACCCCGCAAGGGATGTAGACGTGGCTATATGTATGTATGTACAGCAAATACTTCCTAAATACTACTTGATAATACCTAGTAAATAGATGGTAGTAGTTTTTGATAACTAGAAGATTTATTTTCATCATCATCATATCAAACGTAGGACGTCCACTGCTATACTTAGACCTCAATCAATAAGAAGTATAATTATTTTCTTAATGCTTAATGCGAATTTATTTTGTTATATAAATGATTTGTTATAAATTGATAATTTTAACCTACATACATACATATGGTCACGTCTATATCCCTTGTGGGGTAGACAGAGCCAACAGTCTTGAAAAGACTGATCGGCCACGTTCAGCTATTTGGCTTAATGATAGAATTTAGTGCATAATTTCAATGTTTTTATTTATATACTACATACATACAGCCGTGTGGTTACACCAATAAAAAAGAAGAATAGGGCCACTCCGTCTCATTCCCATGGATGTCGTAAAAGGCGACTAAGGGATAAGCTTGTAAACTTGAGATTCCTCTTTTAGGCGATGGGCTAGCAACCTGTCACTATTGGAATATCAATTCTATCATTAAGCCAAACAGCTAAACGTGGCATGTCAGTCTTCAAGACTGTCGGATAAAGACGTGATTATAATGTATGTAATGTATTTATACATCCAGTTGATATTTTTTTACAATGGATAAAGCGGTTTAGACATATATTTCTTCTCTCTTATGCAAATGAAGTGACCGACAAGTAATTATGACATAATTGTGTAATTGTTTGTCCTCTTCATAAGTCCACGGGCGGTGAAGGAGAAATGAGGAAAGTTTGACGACGCTCATGAATACTAATACCTGTCGCCTAAAATCCACTGAATTTCAGTAAATTTGGTTACAAAGGAGGAACTTTCTCTTGTAACTGGTTGAAAGATAGCTTAACCGTTCGCTTATTATTTAATTATGTAGTTGTTAACGTGTGCCGTGTGGTTCCATTCGCAGTCCGCCAATTGTGCTGTAAATTTTTATTTAAATTATAAATAAATAATAAAATAAATTTAATGTCTGAATCATCTTACTTTACAAAGTCAAACAAAAAGAATTCAAAACTTTTATTTACTATTATGGGATACTTGATATCACATAATAATTGTCATATCTTTTGGTTTCACAACATTGGTTGACGTCAAATAACTTACTTAAAACTAAGTTTACTGCCGCTTCCAAAGCGGCATTGCAGAAGAAGCGGTAACAAACTGCACTGCAGCATTTTCTTTAACAACGTCAACTTCACAACTATCTAAACTTAGAACTCCTCGTAGCACCCACGCTACGAGCTACGACGCGTAGCACCCACGCTACGATGCGTAGACAACTGCCAATTGCTTACAAATCAATGTTTTACAAACAGTCTCCTACGCACATACCGATGATATTTTCCCGTGAACTCTCATTATTTTCCCTAATTAAGATGTTCCCCCGGGGAAACCGGAAAACAAATAGTCTAAAATTACTTTTTTGAAAATGTCAAAAAAGAATAACATGGTCCCCTTGGCGGTTTGCCTTCCAATCACTGTTTTACAACAGAATATAGAACCTTCTATTTCTATCAGGGTTCAAAACAAATAAACAACCTAGTTTTTCATCACACAGTTACGAACTCGGCACTGAATCATTACGCGTTTATTGTGGACCTCCGCGACCCCATACAGCTTTATTCCGTATGGATCCAGGTGATTTGAGCTGAGTAAACAAAGTATACTATTTTGATTGCCTGCCCCTGTAGCATGTAAAAAAAGAAAGAAAGAAATGTGCGACGCTGTTTTTATAGCGCTAAAAACTATCACTGTTTCGCTTTTTATTATTACGTAAAAGGGAAAGCGATAGTTTTTTGCGCGGGCTGAATTTACTTTGGAAATATTGCGTCACTCCGGTAACACTTGCCATGTGAAATAATTTTACATATAAAGTAGAGGACTTTGTTCACCTTTTCATATGCACATCGGAGTGATGAAAAACGATATTTGTAACTCATTTAATGGACATGTATTATCCAAAGAAAAAGTATGTATTTTTTAAATACGGAATAACTAGGCGCATAAAAAAGATTTACTAATTGAAAATAAAGTATAAATATGATTATAAAAATCCCCTTAATTTGTAAAAAAAATCACTCAGTGATGATTTCATTGTTATTAATTTCTGATTAACTCATTGCAGAAATTTCAGCTCTGTTTACTTATTGCCTTACTATATACCTAATTGTTTAGACGTTTACTTGTAAAGCAAAAAAATATGCCGTGTGGTTCCCGGCACCAATAAAAAGAAGAATAGGACCACTCCGTCTCTTTCCCATGGATGTCGTAAAAGGCGACTAAGGGATAGGCTTACAAACTTGGGATCCTTTTTTAGGCGACAGGCTAGCAACCTGTCATTACTTGAATCTCAATTCTATCATTAAGCCAAATAGCTGAACGTGGCCTTTCAGTCTTTTCAAGACTGTTGGCTTTGTCTGCCCCGTAAGGGATCTAGACGTGATGATATGTATGTATGTATGTATGCAAAAAAATAATTTCCCCTTAAACTAAGTGTGAATTGTTACTTATCCCTGTAAATAAATAAATATATTTTTTCATCTGGCGAATATCACTGACACCTTTATATATTAAGTCAAAATAATGTAATAGGTGATAACCACCTAGTACATAGTGGAATAAACCCTCATATGCCCCCATAACCGCGGATATTGTCCGAACACCTGCTACGAATCACCCATTATTAGATCCTATTCAGAATCTTTAGGTGGACAAGTTTTTATGTTTACCGAAAACTTCCGTATTTTATGAAGATATTGATGTGCCAATTTATTACGTTCATACATATAATCAAGTCTATATCCCTTACGGGTTAGGCCGTGTGGTTTCCGGCACCAATACAAAAAAGAATAGGACCACTCCATCTCTTTCCCATGGATGTCGTAAAAGGCGACTATGGGATAGGCTTACGAACTTGAGATTCTTTTTTTAGGCGATAGGCTAGCAACTTGTCACTATTCGAATCTCAATTCTATCTTAAAGCCAAATAGCTGAACGTGGCCTATCTGTCCGCTCAGGTCTGTTGGCTCTGTCTACCCCGCAAGGGATATAGACGTGATTATATGTATGTATGTATGTTAGACAGAGCGAAGAGTCGCCTGATAGGTGGTTTAGTCTATTTTTCTATTGGTTATTGGTGGTTTTATTGGCTGGTTAGTTAATAAACATAATTTTGATATTGTACATTATTTCTCATATTACGCACCTAAATATAAAAAATCACGCTTTTTTCCCGGAGGGGTAGGCAGAGATTACATCTTTCCACTTGCCACGATCCCTTCTTAGTTTATTCGCTCTATCCACATTCATATGTCTTTTCATGCAAACTCGAAAATTTAGGGTACCTACTTGACCTGACCTCTCGCCAGTACGACTCCAATTTGATCAAGTTACATTCGTCTAGACATTCTCAGTCGAACTGTTTCATTCACACTCTCCTTGTGAGTTTGTCCAACCCATTTTCATTACCAAAACATCTGCATTCCCAAAATGTAAAGGAAATTGTTCTATTGATTGGTTCATATAAAATTCGCTAAACCTTCTACTATGAACTATTGGCCCAGTGACCTTACGAGCCAGCGTGTTACGAGGTCAGTGGCCTGTGGCCTGATAACCTTTGACGTAACATTTCGTTTAATTTCGCTATCGGAAACACTTTTATAGATAGTAATTTGAATTGAGAATAATTTTCAGAAGGTACAGTTTTATTAGGTTAGTTATTAGCTACGCCCCTGGGTTTTATTTGCGTTGGAATTCATACACATTCAGAATAGAATAGAATAGATTTATATTCAATATTGGATACAAGGTATCACTTATTGACGTCACATCACTTAAATCTAATTATAACTACTACCGCTTCCAAAGCGCATGTGTAGAAGAAGCGGCGGAACAAACTACACTGCAGCATTTTCATCGGACGTCAATTTTTAAATATCTCTTAAATCTAAATCGTGGACGAATGCACATTTTCTTAATTAAAAATCATGAATGAATGTAGAACTAATTATGTCAATACGAATATTTCGTTAAATAAATAAAGATAAAATAAAATATGTACACACTGTACAAATTATGTATGCATACATATATTCACGTCTATAACCTTTGCGGAGTAGACAGAGCCGACAGCCTGAAAAGATTGAAGGGTCGCGTTTGGGTAGGAAAGAGACGTGATCAAATGTCAGTTTATAGAATAGAACCCATGTGATTTGTCGGTCTTTGGTGGCGCTGTGGTTAAGTGTATGTATGTATGTATTCAGATTCATCAATCTAATTTTATAGTTAATACATTTTCCAAAATGAATGAAACGCTAATGCGCTATTACAGTGATCACAAACAGACATGACGGTGTCCAAATAAAACATTGAAGCCATTCCAGTAATTAAGGATTTCTATTCTAATTTAGATCCAACCGATAAACCATTTCAGGTCCCATTTAGAATTAAACCGTTACTCCACTGCCGAACAAGATATTTCCTTGCTACGCTATTATAGTTTGACCAGAAAAATAGTATAAGTTCCTACCTCGCCATTTCCGAATTAAAAGGAAACAGGTTTTGTCGCCGTGTGGTTCCCGGCACCAATACAAAAAGGAATAGGACCACTCCATCTCTTTCCCATGGATGTCGTAAAAGGCGACTAAGGGATAGGCTTACAAGCTTGGGATTCTTTTTTAGGCGATGGGCTAGCAACCTGTCACTATTTGAATCTCAATTCTATCATTAAGTCAAATAGCTGAACGTGGCCATTCAGTCTTTTCAAGACTATTGGCTCTGTCTATCCCGCAAGGGATATAGACGTGACCATATGTATGTATGTATGTAGGTTTTGTCGCAATTCCCGCGTGAACTCTAGTTTTTACAGGAATGAAAGGTAAAAAACCGTATGCCCTTCTCTGCACTCCACGCTATATGTTTGCAAAATTTCTTGGATCTGTTCAGTGGTTTAGCTGTGAAGAGTTACAAACAAACTCACTTCCGCATTTGTAATATTAGCACGGTTATGAATATGGATAAGTGTGGATGAATTGTTTTAGCACATAGCATGTTCACGTAATTTTCTATGCATTTGTTAATCTGTATGGCGATGGGCAATAATAAAGATGCATGAGTTAATAAATATAAATAAATAAAGATCTGTAAATAACTAAACAAATTCTGCGCATAAAGAAGTGAGTATTATTACGTGGCCATGTGGTTCCCGGCACCAATAGAAAAAAGAATAGGACCACTCCATCTCTCTCCCATGGATGTCGTAAAAGGCGACTAAGGGATAGGCTTACAAACTTGGGATTCTTCTTTTAGGCGATGTGCTAGCAACCTGTCACTATTGGAATCTCAATTCTATCGTTAAGCCAAACAGCTGAACGCGGCATACCAGTATTTTCAAGACTGTTGGCTCTGTTTACCCCGCGAGGGATATAGACATGATTATGTATTGTTAATCTGTGTGTACATACAAAAAGTGTATTTCATCCCAATTTGATAAGTAACCCTCACTCGCTCAGTCAACATATATATTTTTGTATCAGTGAAAAGCAGCGGACAGACGGCCTAAAAGGTCGTTAATTTTAATACGAACTAATTCAGCTGTGACCGACAGGAATTAGCGAACACCACACGCGGCGCCGGCTATTATTTTTGATTGACGGTCTATTATTTAATTTGTACGCTGTAGATAAATAAAGAAATTATTATTTTATTAATTTCTAGGATACATAATACGTGTGTGTCTATTATGAGCTAGACAGCGCCAACAGTCACAAAGACTTGCTTGATGATTTAATGCTTGAATCGATATTATCAGCTTTAATTCTGTCTGTCAGAAGTTCTGCTGTTATTGAGATGGGAAACGTTGGTTTATTGCTCATCAAATTTTTGGAATAAACTAAGAAATAGTGTAGAACCATGTGTATCGTGTGATTCCCGGCACCTTAAAAAAATAATAGGACAACTTCGTCTTATTTCCATAGATGTCGTAAACGACGACTAAGGGATATAACTTTGAGATTCTTCTTTTAGGCGATGGGCTAGCAACCTGTCACTATTTGAATCTCAATTCTATCATTAAGCCAAATAGCTGAACGTGGCCATTCAGTCTTTTCAAGACTGTTGGCTCTGTCTACCCCACAAGGGATATAGACGTGACCATTGAAGGGGATGTTAACTTATCAAAATAAATAAATTAATATCTTTAAATTTACCCCCGTTTCGAGACATCTCATAGTCAAAACGAATGCGATGCAAACGTTTACAACACAACATTCCATTTTAAATGTTTATAACACTGTTTTATTTCATACCAACAAACAAATTCAGCTTGTGATTCAGCAACATTATGTCCACATGGAACGCGGTGGAAACCAAATGGATTGGTCCGGCCTTTGTGTCGCGAGCGCAGGCGATAATGGCCGATTCCTAATTTCGAGTTATTCGGACGACCCACTTTGTGGTCGGACACGGGAATGACATAATGACGTGGCATGAAGTTTAATTTTTGCTAAGTGCATGTATGGTCAGTCATAATTATGTTGGGCGGAGTGTCAAAAGTAAATAAAGAGAGGGGTGTTAAAAGTGATAGGATATTGATGATGTGAATTGTTCCACTTGAATCACCTGGCTGAAGAACCCATATGCTTTAATTCTACTTTTTGGTGTACCTAAAGCACCTGGGTTGGGTGTCACAAGTGTACCACAAATTTTATGAAAATTAGTTCACTTAATGCACTCCAAGCACACCTAGGTGCTTTAACTCCAACCATAAACATTTGGCACATACACACATACATACATATAATCACGTCTATATGCCTTGCGGGGTAGACAGAGCCAACAATCTTGAAAAGACTGATAGGCCACGTTCAGCTGTTTGGGTTAATGATAGAATTTAGGGTCAAATAATGACAGGTTGCCAGCCCATCCCCTAAAAGAAGAATCCCAAGTTTATAAGCCTACCCCTTAGTCGCCTTTTACGACATCCATGGGAGAGACATGGAGTGGTCCTATTCTTTTTTCTGTTGGTGCCGGGAACCACACGGCACTTGACGCAATATTTATTTTCTCCATAAAGCATTGTCTATTCTTAAACAGAATCTTACTACATTTTAAAATAAAATAAAATTTTACATACATGATAAAGTTAAAAGAGACATAAACTATTTCAAAATTAATGCTATGTATTTAGCAGTGGGAAGTATGCGCAGCCGGCGTTTGGCCGCGTCTAGACGGAGGGCTTAGTGCCACTAAGCCGAATTAATATCTTAGTGTGACCGGCCGCGACATTGTTTTACTGTGTCGCTATGGAAGAGTCTTGTTTTAAATTTTGTAATAGTTATCTTTATTATCGTGGGCCGTATGGTTCCCGGCTGTTTAGAATTTGATCACTTCACATCTTACCCGTAATGTCTATGTCGTAAAAGGCGACTGAGGTTAAGGCTAACATGAGATTTTTCTTGTAGACGATGATGAGGGCTTGCAACCTGTCACTATTTGAATCTCAATCCCATCATTAAGCACGTGGCCTTTCAGTCTTTTCAAGACTGTTGGCTCTGTCCACCCAAGAAGTGGAACAGAACATAACTATATGTTTGTATGTATGTGAGGCACGATTTCACGACTGAACCGAAGTTTGATATAATATTATATGTATAATGTAAATTAGCCGACATCAAACGTAGGCTTCTTTTATTCTAAGAATTGGTTTGGGAACTAGACATTAATTATTTTTGTAAAATGCGGACGTATGTATTTGCGGCAAAACTAGTAAAATAAAACGTCTGTTTATAAAACTATAATCGTTTATTAACTAAGACTGTCGGCCCTGTCTACCGCGTTAAGAATAAAGACGTGATTATATGTATGTGTGTATGTTAACTAATATTATTAATATATAAACGACATCATTCCCGCCATGCCATCGAATATATCTTCTTTAATCAAAGAATATAAGTAGCGATTATTGAGTTAACGAGTACTTATTTCTTTCTATCTTATATATACATATATATATATATGTATATATATATAAATATATTATATATTTACCTATTATGAAGCTTAATATACTGTAACAAAACATAATATGCATCGAAGTTTTGATTAACACGTAGACTAACTTGCGAAACATTTTCAATTTAACTTATTTATCTAAAAAGTTGTCACGGTATCGTGGGACAGTTTGCTTTCATGTAACTATGTCATGTATTATATTATTCATTGTGTATTTTACTGGAAATAGTTAAAAGCAATTAAGTCCGCCATTGCAAGTGATTTGTTTCTTTTATAACTATGTACATACTATTTTCTTTTTACTGTGTAAATTTCTATGCAATGAAGATATTACAAATAAACAAACAAGCAATTTATTTTCCTATTATTAAATATCGTCGTATAACTATATAAATACTAGCAATAATCTAATAACGCCCACGTTACTCAACTATGTAAAAATATGTACTCACTCAAAAATATGAATGTGGATGAAGCGAAGGAAATATGCAGAGATCGTGGCAAGTGGAAAGAGGTAGTCTCTGCCTACCCCTCCGGGAAAGAGGCGTGATTTTATGTATGTATGTATGTACTCACTCACATGCTTTGAATACCACGTTCTGGTAACAATGATGTATCACTTATCAAACATTATAGAAGCGTCGCTATGTATTGTCAGGCGCCATGTTACATAATTCAAACACATATTAAGATAAGAAGACTCTGCTTATGAAGAATAACACATTTTTATGTCTTAATCTATAGTATGCTATAATCAAACTTTCAAAGGACAAGAGAAACAAAACATCTGGCTTGAGCTTAGCACAGGAGCTTCGTAAAGAATTGTATTTTGATTTGAACCTAAATCAAAATTCAGTACACTCTGTACTTAAATCTATTTAAAATTGCCAATCCAATAAGAAAAAATATTATTTTTTTTATAATTAAAATCTTATTTAAATCAATTAATCTGAACAATGTATTCTCTTGTCCACATTTCTATTCTAAGTTTGTATTATTGTGAGGTTGACGTTGTTGAAGAAAATGCAGTGCAGTTTGTTTCTTCTGCACTAACGCTTTGGAAACGGCAATAAACTTAGTTTTAAGTAATTTTGAAAAGTAGAAGAAGCGGCGGGCCGCCTTACATTTAAAAATCAAGCTTGTAGGCTAACCCACAGCTCAATAATGTAGGTATCACCCTACATTATTGAGCTGTGGGTGCACAACATTGCGACATGCAGGAAACCAGGAAAATGGACAGGGATATTGGTTTGTGGGCTCCCCGGCAAACCGCTTGCATCCCGGGAATATTGGGAATGTGTGAGACTGCGACTTGAGACTTACAATTAGTTTGTTGTTGTGAACATAAAAAAAAATATAACACATTACAAAATTTTTATTGGATTTAGAGGAATATGTACAATGGCAGACTTATCCTACTCGGGATTTCTTAAGTTTTTGCTAATTAAACCTTATATTAATGTCTATTGTTTAAAGACAAAGTCTAAGGCTTTATACTTATGAGCGTTCCAATAGAATCACTTACGATCATTTGCTGAAAACGCGCATGACACGCGCAAAGACGTTTTTGCTTGTAATTTATGTATTGAGATTAGTACGTTAGGCTAAGCGTTTTGAAACGGTGAAATGGGACGGTCATTTCAATCAGCGGTAGAATAGAATAGAATAGATTTATTTTCAAAATTGGATACAAGGTTTCACTTATTATCATCACTTAAATGTAATTATAACTACTGCCGCTTCCAAAGCGCATGTGTAAAAGAAGCGGCGGAACAAACTACACTGCAGCATTTTCATCGGACGTCAGTTTATAAATATAGATCTCTTAAATCTAAATCGTGGACAAATGCACATTGTCTACATTAAAAAACGTGAATGAATGTAGAACTAGTAGTTTATCGCGAGAAAAAATGTCGACACGCGTGCCATCCAAGCCCCGTCGGAGGAGCATAAAATTCAGGAAACTTCCCTAATTTTTGTTTTCGATTTCCAAAATGATTTTTTACGTTCCCCGCGTGCGGACCTATGGCGTATTCTTGTTATTGTTGCATTGCATATAACCGTATCAACCTGCGAACAGAATTACTTGTCAAAAATATATTTTTTTGAACGCGCCCGTCCAACTGGTATTTGAAATTGGGAAAATCCGCTGTCAAAAATATCTGCGAACCGAGGCACTATCGGCGGGAACATGAAAAAGTTGTTAATTTTTCGCGTGGCTTCCGCTCCGTGAAAGCTGCCCTCCCCCCGCGCGCCGCCCCCCCGCCCTCGCCTAACTACATTATATTAGGGTATAAAAGCATTGGGTTTTCATATTTTTTTGAAAAAGCGAAGGGATTAAAGGCTATAATATGATTGCTATATTTGAATTGCCGGATGATGTTTGAGATTATTAAGTTGGCCATTAATCGAAATTCGTAATTTAGTAAGTATGTATATTTCAAAATCATTGAAATAAGCATAATGTGCCTGTTCATAAAAAAAAATATTGTCTAATTTCTCTCTTATCAACTTTCTTAAGACATTCGTCTTTAGTTTCAAGACTCAGGGTCTAGTCCTATCATGCTATGAAAGATTTGGATAAACTTAATATAACTTAATAAATAACTTAGTAATAATAAGCACTCAGCCTTTGTTTTTTAAATAAACATTTTTATTTTATTATACAATGTAACTTCGTCCACGATTTAGATTTAAGAGATCAATATTTGTAAACTGACGTCCGGTGAAACCGTTGCAGTGTAGTTGTTCCGTCGCATCTTTTACACATGCGTTTTATAAGCAGTAGTAGATATAATAAGATGAAAATTATGTGACGTCAATAAGTGATACATACATACATAAAATCACGCCTCTTTTCCGGAGGGGTAGGCAGAGACTACCTCTTTCCACTTGATACCTTGTATCAAGTGGAAAGAGAATCAGTGATACCTTGTATCCAATTTGAAAATAAATCTATTCTACACTTATACTTTCAAAACCGTACAGAAAATTATTAGCATTTTAATATGTTAAAAGCTAGAATACTCGCACGCTAATAAACAACAACATTTCAAAATAAAACACGGACGCAGATGGAGGACACATAAAATACGGGCATCGTTATCTAAAGGCACCTCTCCATACATAAATCATTGAGAGGAGCGTTTATTAACTCTAGTATGGATATTTTATTGCTTCGAGTGAGTACCTGTTTTCAAAACAACTCAACTCGATTGCTATTCAGGACCCAAATGTGGGACTGAATGCCTGAATTCAATTGTAATTAGCATGCTATAGGATTCAAAGTAATCTTGCAAATATTCTCTCTGAATAAAGCTTTAAGAATGATGATTTGTACTTATTTTCCTTTCCAGGCACTTTCCAATGGATGTCGTAGAAGGCGACTAAGGGAATAGACTGATAAATTTATATTCTTTTACGCATCCTATTTGGAGTGCTGGAAATATATAGAAAATTTATAAATACACAGGTAACGTTATCTACTTTTATTTTATCTCGGATTTTACTCGGACGTCAGTAGCACGTGGACCACAGATCATTGTAACATGATCTGAAATGTTCATCTCGAATGAAACGTTAAGTGGGCGTTAAATACCTATATTTTTAAATAGTATAATGCAACGCGAAAGTTTAAAATCAATTACTGAGAACGTTTTAGTGTTTATTATATTCATTGAGAGTTACTGTTTGAGATTTTTCTAGAAGATCCGTATTTCCGCGGCTACACTAGCGTTAAATGCATCTTTTAGTACACTCCTAGATTATAACAAAGAACCTTAATGTCATATCTCTAAACCTCGCGGTTTGCGCTATGGGTTGTCTGTCAGTCAGTCAATCGCTTAGTAACGCAAAAGCTTTATATAAAGATTTATAATACAATAACACTCTCAATCAACACAAACAAACAGATGCTCAAGACATTCTGAACAAAAGGGTTTCCGGGAATCCATCTCTTTAAGCGGCTCGAAAGCTGTCACTTATCGCACAAACGGAATACTTAAGGAATATTACAAGAAATAATATTCCAAAATAAAATAATTCTAAATACTGCTTGCTCTGTCTACTCCGCAAGGGATTTAGACGTTACTATGTGTATGTATTTATAGAGATATAAGGGATAGGTTTATAAACTTGGGATTCTTCTTTTAGGCGATGGGCTAGCAACCTGTCACTATTTGAATCTCAATTCTATCATTAAGCCAAATAGCTGAACGTGGCCATTTAGTCTTCAAGACTGTTGGCTCTGTCTACCCCGCATGGGATATAGACGTGACCATATGTATTTATGTATGTATTTTTTTAAACAATATTTCATTAAAGAAACACGTAAAAATGAGACAATTCCAGACTGTTTCACATACATTTTATTGAGAACAAACACACATTATAGTAACACTCTATATCGTGATGGTGGTTAAACTTGTCGATCTATCAGTATAACATCTAGGTCAACACAATTACAATAAGCAGGCAATCTAGCCTGTAATCTGCATAATATTGTCAGCGCGTCACTCGGCGTGAGTGTCTTCGGCGAGGCAGGCGGGGCTTCACTCACAGCGATCTTTGTTGTAAGTGGTCATGTTTGTATTATAAATAGACATTGTTATGTATTAAAATGTAACTAGAATAGCTATTAAGTTTTTAAGTAACTTTCGTAAAAAAAAGGATCAGCTCCAATCGATATCCCAATTTTTAGAAGTCTGTTAATTTTCTAAAACTATCTTAGTGTAACGAACACGAACCTATGAAAACCCCATCAAAATCGGTTCAACGAAACACGAGATAATCGCGGACAAACTGAAAATACCTTTTTTTTCTCCATGCTCTCGTGCCCCAACACAATGTGATATTAGTAAAAACAACAACAATGCATTTTTATTGTTCATTTAGATGTAGTCAATTTTTCTGAATGTTTTATATTCATATTTCATCAATTTGTTTATTGTAAAAAACGCAAAAATCTATTCGACAGCAAAAAGTAACCGCTTTATTTGAATCTGATACGCGGTGCTGCATACCGTCTAACGAGAATACAAAGTATTTATTTAATTCACTTTTTAAATATTCCACATTTAAAACATGTAAAAATAGTAAACGAATGGATAATACGTATTATATATTTTAAAAAGTATCGTGTGATTCCCGGCACCAATAGAAAAAAGAAAAGCACCGTGTGGTTCGCGGCACCAAAAGAAAAAAGAATAGGACCACTCCAACTCTCTCCCATGCATGCCGTAAAAGGGGTAGGCTTATAAACTTGGGATTCTTCTTTTAGGCGATGCGCTAGCAACCTGTCACTATTTGAATCTCAATTCTATCTTAAAGCCAAAAAGCTGAACGTGGCCTGTGAGTCTAAACAAGACTGTTGACTCTGTCTACCCCGCAAGGGATATAGACGTGATTATATGTATGTATGTTTATTTTAAAATTCTGATGAAAGTCGCTCATAAACAGGCCCCGCCCTATCACTTGGCCGCTGACGAGCTGTCCCGGCCAGCCCGCCGCGCTCCGCTGCACATTGCTACAGATTGCTCGCTATTACCTGTACCTGTACTGAGGTGTATTGTCCTATAAGGCGATTGTTGTCGCTATAATTTCGAATTGATTGGCACTTTTGTTCTGATTTTCACCTGTAATGTACCCACAACAAATTCTCTTTTAATCAGATATTAAAAAGGAACGATTCGATTGGTTTTAGAACTACCTTCAATTAGATTAAGATATTTTTCTATATTTGAATCAAAGAAATCATCTACACGTGCGAATTTAGCGCCACTTACCAAAGATACAGTATTTTCGCAAATCAAAGTTGGTTCAGTTGATATCGCGTGAAGAACAAAAAAATAATTTACTTTCGAATTAATATTAGTTGGGATAAAAACATAGAATCGTGCCTCTTTCCTAGAAGAGCTGGCTAACACTAAATAATACAGTTTCTTAGAACGTCTTTGATTAATTTTTTAGTCTCTTTGACCCTCAAACTCTCAGTAAAGAGAATGCCTACTTAGAATTTGTCGTCGAATTTTGTTTCGCATCATTTAGATCGCACCTCATCAAGTATGCGACGAGGAAGTGGATCTACTCCATATTGACGAGACCGGTTTTGGGATTTTCAAAGGTTGTTATTTTACCGATTTTCCCGATCAACTGATGTTTAAGCTTAGAAGGACAAAGAGAAATTTCAAGCAGAATGAATTTATTAATGTTTTATTAATCTGTGAGTGTGTTCTTTCTATGACCATAAATTTTTAAACCAAATAAAATTATCTTTCTTAACTTTACTAGATCTATCTTAAAGGAAACTACCTGACGGATCGATCAACTTAGTAGGCATTAGTTAAAATAATATGTGAAAATCTGTATTTTGTCCTATAATCTTAGGGGAATTGGTCGCAGTACTAAGGGAGAATCCAATTGACCAAACGGTATTTTGCGTGTAATACTACTAGAGTCATAAAAACCGTATCACTCAAATTTCACTGAGAAATTGAAAATGGAATCCGTAATTAACATTTCTATTCCATATATTGTGACAGTATTCAATATCTATTGTGAATATAGAAATAATTCAAGTTATGGCTACCCTGACAGTGACAAGCCGCGCGGTAACCGCTCACCGGGGTTTGAACCGGGAACGAGTTATACAATCAAGATGAGATTAGATCTGTTTTGTTCATATTTTTAGATGTAAACAATTTTATATAAGAAAATAAGATAAGCTCATCTGGTTCATTCATTTACTCGTTCATGAAATCAAATCTTTATCCCTTGTGGGGTAGACGGACTTTTTTGCCGAAGCAGTTTTGAAAAACTGACAGGCTACGTTCAGCTTAAGCTTGATGATAGAATTGAGATTCAAATAGTGACAGGTTGCTAGCCCATCGCCTAAAAGAGGAATCCCAAGTATATAAGCCTATCTTTTAGTCGCCTTTTACCACGTCCATGTGAAAGAGATGGAGAGGTCCTGTTCTTTTTATGTTGGTGCCGAGAACCACACGGCACTTATCTGGTAGCGAATAATAAAGGTGTCAGCTGATTTATTTCCCCTTAAATAAATTAAGTACTCAAACAAGGGAAAGTTCTGTTTTGTGGATTAGACGAAGACGGCTTAGAAACATGCAAGCCAGAACTGACTAAAAGTTTTAACATAGTTTTACATACATACATATGGTCACGTCTATATCCCTTGCAGGGTAGACAGAGCCAACAGTCTCGAATAGACTGAATGGCCACGTTCAGCTTTTTGGCTTAATGATAGAATTGAGATTCAAATAGTGACAGGTTGCTAGCCCATCGCCTAAAAAAGAATCCCAAGTTTATAAGCCTAGCCCTTAGTCGCCTTTTACGACATCCATGGGAGTCAGTCATCGTTCGTAGCTCGCACCGCGTGCGCACGTCACACATTTAACTCGCGTAAGCGGTCGGTATCTCAGATTTTTATTATCATTGTTTACGTCTTGACGTTATTATCTAAACTTACTAACATGAGTTCCGGAAAGTGTGGCCAATGTGACGAGCTACTCACGGAAGGAGTACACTGCGCTGCTTGCGATGCGGATTTGCATTTCCATTGTGCCGGAGTGACTGAGGTAGGATATCGAAAGCTGGGAGACAGGAGATCAACTTTTCGTTGTCAAAAATGTAAGCAGACGGGTAATAGGGCACTATCTCCGACTCCGGTACCCTCTGCGGCTGCTACTGACGCAAATTATTCTACACTTCTTATGGAAATTAGGCAAATAGCTAAGAAGATGGAGCCCTTGGAGAAGGTGGCTGAGAATGTGGCAGCCTTGAGGCAAGAAATCTCTGAGCTGAAGACATCAGTTGCTGAATCCAGAAGTGAAGTAAAAGCTTGCAATGAGAGGGTTACGAAAGTTGAAATCCACCTGGAGAGGATAGACATGGATATCCACGAGCGTGATCAGTGGTCCCGCATGAATAACGTTGAGGTAAAAGGAGTACCGCAAGGTAAAAATGAAAACCTCTTCAATATCATGAAGACTTTGGGGGATAAGATTAATTACAAGATAGATAAAAGTTATTTTAACTTTTATACTCGAGTCCAGTCTATGGATCCAAAAAATCCTAAGCCCATCATTGCGTGCTTCCATAGTAGGTACGTCAAAGAGGATTTTATAGCTGCAGCAAGGTTATACATGAAGAGTTCACCTTTGGCGTCATCGGACTTGGGACTCGCCGGAAACTCGAGGATATTCGTGAACGATCACCTGACGGCTCGAAACAAGGATCTTTTAGCAAAAGCCAAAAAGGCGGCCCGGGAAATGGACTTCAAGTATATATGGGTGAAGCATACAAAAATATTCTTGCGGAAAACCGATACCTCACCTATATTAAACATAAAATCGGAAAAGGATCTTCTCAAAATTGTTTAGGGGCTAGTTTTGTTTTGTTTTTGTTTGTTAAACCTTTAATAAATGCACAATTTCATAATTACCTTACGATATTTTTATTTATTGCGGAACAGTGGAGGGTAGATTGGATGGTACTGGATATTACCTGCATATTTAGTATGAAAATAGTTTTTATTTGTTTAACAGTAAGTTACATTTTACTTTGTCTTTTGTTGAGGAGTTGGGCTCAATATTCAATGATAACGTCTTTTGTGTTGACTAATAGGATTCTATTGTTAATGTATCCCAAGCAAATACTGATTATCATTTGCTTGAATAGATATAGTTATTGTAGGCTGACATATATTTTGCATGATTATTCATTTTTTCTTATTAAATTATTCACTGTTTCTATAGCTATTTATAAAAGTGCTTGCACTTAATTTATTTTATCAGAACGTTCGTGGCCTTCGAACTAAGACAAATACTTTTTTAAGGAATGTTTATTTAAATAATTACGATGTAGTCGCGATTACTGAGAGCTGGTTGGTAGATAGTATTGTAAGCTCAGAATTATTTGATTCGAGGTATTTAGTGTGGCGGCGGGATCGCGACTACTCGAGAACTAACCAGACTATGGGCGGTGGGGTACTCGTGGCCGTGAGACGAGATTTTGTGGCAGCGGAAAGGTTACATTGGCGTAGCTCAGCCGAGGATATTTGGATAACGCTTTCTTTACGTAATAAAAGTTCGAATATTATTAGGATACATATATGTACAGTGTATTTATGCGATGAGAATATGGGGAATTCACATAGAACTCAATTAGAAAATTTTATGTTTAAATTGCACGATAATATTATGTCTTGTCCTCAGGATAAATTTATTATTCTAGGTGATTTTAATTTAAGTAATCTCGTTACTTGGGTAAGTGGTTGTGACGTGTCTTTCCTTCGACCGACTAGTGTGTCTGGGGAACATATAATAAATCTTATTGATACTTTGAATGTTTGTAATCTCGATCAATATAATAGCTTTGAAAACTGCAACGGACGAATCTTAGATCTGGTTTTAAGTAATGAATCCGTAAAGTTGAACTCTTGTAGAGTACCTTTGGTTCCAGAGGATCCTCAACACAGATCTTTCTGCATCGAATTAGATTTACGTGACATTGAAGTATTACAGGATCAGGCGCGTAGAAAATTTCAGTATTTTAAAGGCGATTACACATCTATATGTACCAAGCTTGATGATATTGATTGGCATTCCCTGTTCCTTAACAGCGCACTAGAAAATTGTATATCTTTGTTTTATGAGAAGTTATATGAGTTGAGGGATCGATACGTTCCGACTAAACTAGTTTCGTCAACCCAGAGCCCACCTTGGTTTAGTTCTGCACTTTTAAAAATATTCAAAGAAAAGTATAAATACCATCGTAGGTTCAAACGTTATGGAAATCTTGCAGATTACCATACTTTTTCTTTTCTGAGGAAACGTGCAATTGAAATTGAAAACAAATGCTATCAGTATTACATGAAAAAAGTTCAGGATTCTATTGTTAACAACCCTAGAGCATTTTGGTCGTACGTTAAAAGTAAAAATAAACCATCAGCGTTGCCATCTTCAATGGTGTATGACGGTAAAGTTGCTGATTCAGGTCAAGATATAAGCAATTTATTTGCTGATTATTTTCAGTCCACCTTTTTGGACAGCTCTGCTACTGGTTCAATCGGTGTGGGTTCTGCTCAGCATGTGGATATTCCTTCCACGTGTAAAATTTCCTCAATCGAAATTTGCCCGAATGAATTGCTTAAATTATTGCAGTCACTTGATGTTAACAAATCTGGTGGTCCAGATGAAATTCCTCCTATTTTCATAGTCCGTTGCTGTAAACAATTGGTAGTACCGCTTTTAATATTATTTCGTCGTTCTCTGTCGGAGGGCGTTGTGCCGAAGTTGTGGAAATCCGCCTTCATTACGCCAATTCATAAAAAGGGGGATAAGAATGACGTAAGAAATTATAGACAGGTCTCCAAATTATGCCAATTTGCGAAAATATTTGAAAGAGTAGTTTATAATCAATTGTACGAGGTTCTTAAGTGCTTTTTTACCGAGAATCAGCATGGCTTTTTGAGGCAACGGTCAACTACGTCAAACCTTCTGCTAGCCACTGACTTTATCACTGAGGGAATGGATAATCTGGCCCAGATAGACGTAGTATATACCGACTACAGCAAATGTTTTGATAGGATTGATCATGATTTGCTTATCAATAAATTATCTCTTGCCGGTATCCACGGAGATTTACTTCGGTGGTTTATGTCATATATTGACAATCGTTCTCAAGCGGTGGTTCTCCAAGGCTACATGTCCAAATGGTTAGCGATCCCCTCTGGAGTACCTCAGGGTTCACTGTTAGGTCCTCTCTTATTCGTCATTTTCATAAACGATGTTGGAAAGTGCTTCCTGAACGCAAAAGTGTTACTTTATGCTGATGTTATGAAAGTACTTAAAGTTATAAATAATATTGAGGATATATATAAACTACAGGAAGATCTCAATCGGTTTGAGATTTTTTGTAAAGAAAACAAATTGGACCTTAACATATCAAAATGTTTTTATATCTCATTCATTAGGAAGTCAACAATTTTAGATATTGGTTATATATTAAATAATACTAAAATTACAAAAGTCAATGCTATTACCGACTTAGGTGTAAAATTCGATAGCAAATTACTGTTTGACGAACACGTGGATTATATAGTATCTAAAGCATCTAAAGCACTTGGATTTATTATGAGAGTCTGTTCAGACTTTCATGACATTAAATGTATTAAAGTGCTATATTGCTCTTTTGTCCGAAGTCACCTCGAATATGCCTCGCAGGTGTGGAACCCTCAATATAACGCCTATAAAGATCGCATTGAGGGTATCCAAAAGAAATTTTTGAGATACTTGGACTACAAGGCCCGAACTAGTTCACACGGTTATGAACAAAGATGTAGGCGTTATCACTTCCTTCCACTTGAAATCAGACGTGTAATCAATGATGTCGGTTTCTTGATTGGAATAGCCAAAGGCTCAGTGGACTGCCCGGAGCTCCTCTCCAAAATTCAACTTAGAACTGACTTATTTCATTATAGACAACGACCGCTACTTCGCGTTCCATTTAGTAGGACTAAATATAGACAGAACTCCTTCTCTGTACGTGCTGCTAAGCACTTCAATAAATACTCCCATCGGCTCGACCTGTTCCACAGTAGTAAAAAAACAGTTAGTTGTTTACTGAGTGGATCCTTTTTCAATGATATTTAATAAGAATGTTGCTTTTATCTGTTCTTTTACTTTATGTTCATTTATACATTTATCTATGTACATATGTCATGACGCAGTTTTTGTAAATCTTTCCATGGTAGCAATTCTACTTGTGAGGTCTTGTAATTAGCAATCGCAATATATTATTACTACTTATATATCATATAAATTAGACTGTAAGACTTCCATTAATAAATAAAATAAAATAAAAATAAATAAAATAAAGAGATGGAGTGGTCCTATTCTTTTTTGTATTGGTGCCGGGAACCACACGGCACATAGTTTTATCTAAATTTTATGTATAGTTGTATGTGGCAACGACATATAATAAATACATTTTTAAAAATGCCAGCACAAACCGATAAGACGAAAGGCATAAAAATAAAAAGATTGATATAGTATGAGACAACCTCGGCGCGACGCGTGTGTAGCGGACTGAAATCCTCTCAGTCTGGTCTTCGCGGTCGATTGGGGCTGGAGTGGCTTCGGGTGTTTGGAGGTGGATTTGAACATAAATATCACAGTGCAATGAAAATTGGCGTGAATATGAACAACTAGCTTTTACTCGCTGCCTCGCCCGCGCATGTTAGATGATACACCATTTATTAATAATTCAAAATATACATACATACATTTAATTACGTCTCACGTCACCTTGCGGGGTAGGCAGAGCCAACAGTCTTGAAAAGACTGATAGACCACGTTCAGCTGTTTGGCTTAATAATAGAATTAAGATTCAAATAGTGACAGGCTGCTAGCCCATCGCCTAAAAGAAAAATCCCAAGTTTAAAAGGCTATTCCTTAGTCGCTTTTAACGACATCCATGGGAATGAGATGGAGTGATCCTATTTTTTTATTTGTACCGGGAACCACACGGCAATTATAATTAGATAGATATAGATATTCTGCGATCTATACGTGCGAATTTAGCAGCTCCTACAAAAGAATACTATTTACCTATTAAATGTAATCGATAAGAGATCTGTAAAACCTCCATGATTTCAGGGAAATGTAACTCGTACTGGATCGTTTGGTCAATTTTACTGTCATTATCGCTTATATTACCGGCAAATATTGTCAATACTCATTTGCCCGCGATAAACGAAAGCTTTAACATTTAATTAAAAGCATAACTTGTAAATCGTTTAACATGGCCACCGCATATTTGCACCCGCTAACGACCCCTCATTACCCGCCGGACTGTCAACATGCAATCACGGGTAATCGCGACACAAGTAAAATTCGTGGTCAGAAAATTATCCATATTACTTTCTCAACCAACATAAATTTGTTCCTTTTTTGTGTTTTACATCCGCACTTAAATTCAATCAGTTTTTAAAATAAAGTAGATTATGTATCATTTCTTAAAAAAAAAACGAAAAAAAAAACAAATACGAGTACTGTTGTGAACTAGCATGAATTTCTTTTTTGCTCTTCACACAGCCAAAATTTTTAGCTGTACCGTTTAATGTCAGTCAGTTAATTTCCCATTATCATTCAGACACAGAAGAGTTCGTGTATTATTGGAAAACTTATTTTTTATCTACTAAATATAAAATGACTGTGAATTAATAACATGAACTTCTGCATATAAAAGAATTAGAGCACGCACGCAGCTCTAACTGTTTAAAACTAAAAATCCCGCATATTTCCGTTCCCGCGGGAATTGCATCCTTTCTTAGCTGTTGCCAAATAGCTCGATCAATGCAGAACTATGGGTTGTGCGTTGATGGTAATTGGATCAGTCAGCAATCAGTCAGTCAACTTTGAATTTTTACTAACCTCAAAAATGAGGATATCGATTCGACTGTATTTTTTATGTAACGTTATGTTATGTTACGAGATATGTGTGATATTTATAAACTGATATGAAAAATTATTTTAGCATTAGAAAGTAGTACCTAATGTTCATGTGGTCCCATAGAAAATTGGTTAAGGTCATTAATGTAGAAGATTCCAAGGGACGCTTCAAAAATCAACAGAAAGCTCTGCACTTCATTTTTTATGTAAATAAATAAATTTCTGCAGCATTAGCACCTATGCCAACTCACTAATCGCTAGATACTACGTATTGTTAGTTAAGTTTTCAATTATTTTCAAGTTTTTACTATGTTTGGAAGTCTGTTAAATTGAATTTTTAATTATTTGTTGTACACATATTTATAGAAGAGGAGATAAATAGATATTAGTTAGAAGTCATAAATAAGTAGTTTCTCGTCACTCGTCTTTCGATCTATTTCATAGTCAAGTCATGATTAAGCTGAGCGTATAATTTCTACGTTAAACTATGAATAAAATGATTCGAGTAACCACAACTATTCACTTCACATACTTTTCATTGACAATATACATCCTGTGACATCTCATTTGGCACGCAAAATATTGGCTAGCCACGTATAGCTTCTTAACAATAAGCAGCTATCAATAGAATGTGTATGAAGTATGCACGGCGGCTAAGGGCTGAAGAGTGCCAAGTCTACAATACCTACTTCAGTGGAGGCTTTCGAGGTGACTATGCGGATAAATATGTGTATAGAATTTTTATTGAATGGTTTATATAGTTTTGAGCCGTATGTTTTCCGGTACCTAATGTGGAATAGTACCACTCCATATCTTTCCCATGGATGGCGTAAAAGGTTATTAAAGGATAGGTTTATAAACTTGGGATTCCTATTGCAGCCGATGGGCTAGCAACCTGTTACAAATTGAATTTCTATCAAATTAAAAAAAAATTCAATAAGCCTTGCTGCTGTACTTTTCAGTCTTTTCAAGACTATGTGTCTCTCTTTCTCGCCTAGAGAATATTTACTAGTTTTTAACATTCTTTATCCTACGTAAAGTTTATATTTTAAGTCTAAAATATTTTTCCACCCTTCGTATTGAATTGTTTTATTAATTACAAATGTAGGCGACAAAGCCGGTATCGAATAAGTTAGCTCGTTAAAACTCCGGCGAGCCTTGGTTCGCGTGACGTCACACCATATCTCTCAGTGTCACCGACTCACACAATACAGTTCGTGGATATACAAGAAAAAATATTTTGTTATTCATTTAATAGAAAAACTAGTATGTAAAGTTATTTGTTGGAGTTTTAGCTTGTTATGATCTTGGTGGGTTGATTAAATGCTGCTAATCAATATTATAAACTAATATTTTGCGCGGGGATAAGTTACTGGAGAATGCTTGGGAAAATATAAATCAGTTATTTCTGAAAGTCCTGTCCACTTTTGTGTCGAATTTCATCAATTAGTATCATCATTCAGTAGTTTCCGAGTTAATGTATCACTTACTTATAACTCGCCAAAATATAAAAATACAAATATTAGCTTCTAGAATTTTGCGTCTCAGAGGGACAAATAAATAACTTACATAATTCAACATCTTTTTACCAAAGCTTATTATTCGAAAAAACGGTTCATTTTATCGTGTTAACAGACGTTTTCCGCAATTCTTACCACCAGAATACGATACTAACATTTCATACAGGGAAAGCTGAAATTAACTTATACTGAAATTCATATTTTTAAGTAAGTTTTAATGTTACATCATGGTCTCGTCGTGTACCGAACATTTTCAGACATAACCTTTATCGAAGCTCTTCCTGTGTTAATGTAACATCTATCCTGATGATTGAAGGCTGGCACATTAGTCTTTGTCGGCGTTCTGAGGAAGCTTTGTGGGAGCTTGTAAAGGCGCTTTATCCGGAGCTTTTTTAACAAAACGCTAGTAATCTACTGATTCATTCTCCTCATATTTTTCCTTACTTTCATTTTAAGTATTTGTTATTTTTTGAGTAAACGTTGTGATAAGAAGGATGTGCTGATAATAAAACGTAAGGGAATCAGATGATTTGACTATGTTGTAAGGTCATTACTCAACTTGCAACTTAAAAATCTGGTAAAAAGTTTAGCAGATATTCTTATACATGACGCGTATAAATGGAAACGTTACAAGTGGAACGCTAAGACGAACTAAAATATTAGCCTCTGCCTACTCCTGCGGGCGATAGGCATAATTAAATGTATGTAAGTAAGTACCTATGAACTACATGCCTGAACAGTTGTTCAATTAATCAAATTAAGTACGAGAAACTTCCCTCTAATTCGCGTTAAAGTTAAATTTTCAAGTTCAAGAATGTTTGGCGTTGTTCGCTGAAACTTGGCGAGAAACACAGAAATCGAAATTACTCAGATTCTATGGTGAGAAACGAACAACTTGTGAGTTTGTGTGAAAGGGGAATAACTATATTTAGCACTGTGTTTATAGTTGTTGCCCGCAGCTACGCTCGGATAAATAAAAAATCAATCTCATAAAGATTTCGGAAAATTAGTTAGTGCTTTTCTTATTCCTTGAATAATATTATGCCAAATAAAAAGACAAATCAAAAATTCTTACACATAACTTTTATAACGAAGTCATTTAAAGTAAGCCAACTATGGTACAAATTGTTTTTATTATATACATTAAAACAACTACATACTAGACTACATCGTTCCACTGAGTGTGATACCTGACCACGAAAAGAGATCCACCGAATACCACGTCCCCATAAGTTTACAATCGCTTAACAATGAATACACGACAAAATATTTTATTTATTTATTTATTAATATATCCTGTTACCCTGTCATAACGATCCTGTAATCCTTCGCTTTATTCTCATTCTCTAATTATTTTCATGCAAGCTTTACAATTTAGGGTACAATTGTCCTGACCTTTAACTAGGACGTCCCCGATGTTAGCTACGTAATATTAAAGTTATCACAGAATTGTGCAATAAATTAACTGTGGACGTTACCTTAGTTGTAGAACAATTAAACTTTTATCGAACGAGCATAAATCGCGGGAAGCCACCGCGGGCGGCGCCGGGGCACGCAGTTACTATGATTTACTATACGACACGTCTCGCATTAAGATCTAGAAGGCTGATAATTGTACGTACAACGGTGAAAAGATTGTGCTACAATAAAAACGAGGTAAACATACATACATTTAATCACATCTATATCCTTTGCGGGGTAAACAGAGCCCAGAGACTTGAAAAAAAATGTTCTCTGATATGACTTACTGAAAAATGTTTTTTAACATTTGCTGGGGTACAAATAGATTTTAATACTAAGAAATCGATATATTTATTCAGTACAGCCATCTTCTGTACATATAAATATACTGATTGATTCACTGATCGATTAATGCACAGACCAATTTACTAGACCAATCGAGCTAACATTTAGCATGCGGATAATTGCTAAAAATATATCGTCGCGGGAACGATCACGGAATTTTTCGTTTTATGCGGGCGGATCCGCGGGCACTAACAAAAACAATATATTAACAAATTAAAACAACAAATACTTACAAACTCTAACAACTTCATTACAAAGCTCACGACAAAAGCAACTCGTATTTTCAAGATCTCATCGTATGTTTTCTGTAACGCAATCAGGTTGCGACTCTCCCGGCTCTTAGCGGAGGTTTAACTTTGTACCAACGGTAATGAAGTTAGGACTCCGTTTAGTAGTTTATGATTCTTTGGGATACCTCTTGGTCAGATGGGCATGGGCAACCTGTCACTATTTTAGAATGAAATTTGAATCTTAATTCTATTATAAAGCCATATAGCTGAACGTGGCATTTCAATCTTTTCAAGACGGTTGGCTTTGTCTACCCCGCAACAGATTTAGACGTAACTATATGTATGTTTGTATTTACGAGATTTCGTTATTGGGGAGTAATTGGTATATTTTTAGCGTTCTATTTAATGCTATTTTCGTGAATGGAAGTGTTGTAAGGTTCATATAAGCTTCACTTAGCCAGGTATCCCATTCTAAATACAACAACTTGATGTTGAAAGATGCCCTGAGATAACTGTGCAAGAACTAGGATTCGCCCGCGGGTCCGCGTAAAATCAAATTCTCGTTTTTCCAGATCTAGTAGGAAAAAGTAATGTCTGTCCTTTTTCAAGTTTAAATTAAGTTTGTACCAAGTTTTATCAATCGGTTCAGTGATTTAACCGTAAATAGTTTGCCGTGTGGTTCCCGGCACCAATACAAAAAAGAATAGGACCACTCCATCTCTTTCCCATGGAAGTCGTAAAAGGCGACTTAGGGATAGGCTTACAAACTTCGGATTCTTTTTAGGCGATGGGCTAGCAACCTGTCACTATTTGAATCTCAATTCTATCATTAAGCCAAATGCTGCAATAAAGCTGAACGTGGCCATTCAGTCTTTTCAAGACTGTTGGCTTTGTCTACCCCGCAAGGGATATAGACGTGACCATATGTATGTATATATGTTGAATTGGAATAATTGGGACAGAATGCTTCCTTATGAACATAAATTATTTTTTGATAAGTGTGTTTTCGTAGCTACCGCCGTAGCACAGGTCTGCGTCGTAGCACGAGCTACGACTTAACCGTAGTCGATCTATACAGAGTCCCAAGGCAGTCGTTAACCACGACAGTAGGAAAAAGAGATGGAAAAACATTTTCACAAATTTGTTGCCACTTGTCATAAAGATATTCATCCCTTAGGCCTTGTTTTGTTCATGTTATTATTATAAAAAATGCAAAAAAAGAAGTTGACAGTAATTATAACCGCGTAAGCAACTTAATTGAGTTATTACGGAAACAGACAATCAGTTTTACAAAACAATGTAAATTTGAATCTAACAGAATAATTATATCGGAACATTTGTACAAAGCATGGGCTGAGGAACGTTTGATGTTACTGATAACAAATGTATTGAATATTGCCTATTTGTAGTACACGGGTACGAGAAATGTATTGTTATCAAAAGAGGCTTCGTTTGATCTCATAGCTGTTGTTTTTGTTATTATAAATATTGATGAATCCTTCAAAAACAAAGAACAAACAATGTGAAGTAAACAGGTTTGTTTATTTTTGCGTATTTCTATTCTAACTTTTAAATTTTCTTACATCTTTCGATGTTTTTTCTACGGAACTTTTTCTTACGCTTTACTTAATATTTTTTTATCAAAAAGTCTCATTTAATATTATATTTTACGTAAAGAGTATAAAATTATTCACACGGTACACCAAAACAAGCAAATGTATCTAAACTACAAGTTTTCTTATTGTCTCTATGAAATATGATTAATTTATTAAATGAAGTTTTTATGTACTGGCCAGATTAAAAAAAATAAATGATTCTGAAAAAATAATTCTGTTATTCATTAAATCCAAAAGCACAAATTGTTTGCACTAAATGTGTGATGTCAAAACTAGAAATATTTCCCTGATTTATGTTATGCTAAAAGTGTGAAATATTGAAAAATTTTATAAATAAACACGGGACAGAATTTATGTTTCTCAATATTTTGATATCATAAGTGCCTGTTGTATTTCTGAGGATTTATTCTCAATTCTATCATTAAGCCATACAACTGTATGTGTCATTTAGTATTTTCAAGACTGTACTAGTAGTGCTCTCAAGACGTGATTGTATATATAAGTAAGGTTTTTTATTTATTTATAAGGATTTATTTTTAATTTATTTATCACAAAAGTCGATGCGTATTCCTCTCCATAAAAGTAGTGTACAATCTTCCACCTCAGCACTCATAAATATTCCCATTAACGTCAACTTACTATGTTGCTATATTCTTGCCTAAGCACATACACTATAGTTGGAAGGATGTAAAAATTTAGTATTGTAGTTAATATTATATGATTATGAGTCGTAAAGAGTGTGCGTTCCCTCGGGCTCTCGTAAATATGTTTACGCCCATGTTACAGCTCTTGTGATATTCTAATACCAGGTAATTTGGGAACAAAATTAGTTTTGCCAATGTTTTGAGGAAATATTAGCTGGTTAATAAAAACCGGCCAAGAGCGAGCCGGTCTCGGGCTCGCTCCGTGCCATCATCACGTATGTTAGGTACCTTAATATTTATTATTATATTAATTTTCTACTTGTTCATTTAAATCGACCAAAAATTGATTAAAAATTACGTTTGTTGTATGGGATCCCTTTAATAATTACTTTATTGTTATTTAATTATTTATTCTTAATGGTCATATACAAATTAACGTTCTGTGAAAACTTTAGGCTCTGTTATCTGTTGCCATTATGAATATTAAGCAAAAATACGAAAAACATATTTATTGTACGGTACCTACTGTACAACTGCCATCAACTGCTAATAATAAAACTACACACATTAATGACTATGTCAACTGTTTAATAAGGTACTCGTAGTTAGGTTCATGGGGTAAATCTCTGGTTCATTGAGTCGCACCGTATGGTTTTTTGGTTATTTATAACAAAACTTATTTAATAAATTAACTACAAAGTTAAATCCGTGTCACACAAAGTAGCTTATGCTTAACCTCGAATAATTAACTTTATTCAAATTTCTATATATGTATTTAGTTAATATATATGAGAATGCATGTTGAGAATAATATTCGACTGACTATTTTATGATTACTCAGGAGAACAAATGCTTTTCTAGAAATTGTATGTACATTACATTTATACCTATTTTATTTATTTAGTCATAATCTTATGGCCTTATGTAGTAAAATAAAAAATATTATTACAATAATACACGTCAAAATCACCCATAACATACACGTAAATAACTTAATTACAACGTTTATAATAGGCCACATCCAGTGTCACCTTCAAATCCCGGCTGTCCTATTTGTGGGGTCTATGGAGCCGAGCCTATTAATTAACATCATAGGATCAAAGCAAAATATCGCCTCTAAATAAGACCCACCTATATATGTATATGGGACTGTTTAGGCTGATTTCAGAACGAACCGGTAAGACGCGCCGTTTCTATGCGTTTTTAAATGCGCGTTTGTCGTAAGAACTGACATATATATAATCAAGAACGTTGACAAATATCTTATTTTTTTTTATGAAATGTCTTAATTTTGTGTAGCGTTATGTGTAAATTAATAAAAATAAAGATATAACATACAAATGTATAGCGACCTTAACAAACAACTCGTGCGCTGATTAAATTCTCGCAAAGCCTGCGAGTTTAAGTAGTGTGAGGATCAGCTGACAGCGCCGGCGGTGGAGGCAGAGACTAGTAGACTTAGTAGACTCCACAATGTGTGTACATCGCTTTTATATTGACAATGTAATCGCCTACAATACTATAAAAATATCTATTCTTTGCAATGTTAATCCATATATTATTTACATAGAAAAAGCTGATTAAATAGAAATAAAATAGAAAAAAATTCAAATGAAGAATTTATTTTATACTGATATAAGATAACTTACAATGAAGTGGTATAGCCAACAAAGTTTCCAGATTAATTCTTTATTTCTTCTTATTATTTTGTTCAAATTGTTTATGTCGTTTCATCTATCTTGTTAAATCTATTTGTTAATGCGTCAACGATAAAGAATATTACGTTGTTGCGGAGTCCCATCCTGACAGGTCTGACTCCTTCATTAACTTTCTAACTTATTTATGTACACATGCTCTGCTATTGCACATTTTTGTTGAGTCTGTCAAGAAAGAAATATAAAGTGTATTTTCAAAACCAATTTATTTCTAAGCTGATAGTACTGACTTAGACAATACTTTTCTTGAAAGTGTTCGGTGTTGAAACTTAAGAAAATGTTTTATTTTAATCAATACACGCTGCTGTGTGGAAAATGTTGCAATGACATGTTAAATCCTTATTAATTAAGAAGTGACGTTTATTTAAGAAGAACTCTATTTTTAATTTCAAGAGAGATATGAAAACGAATTTACTTAAATAAAGTCTGGAATATTAAAATTTTAAATTCATATTTGAAACTAAAGCCAAAACATTTTAAAGGCATGAAATGAGAAAGTTTTCATAATCTGAGCGCTGCTCACAGAGGTTGAAAATATCACTTGAGCCGCCCCGCTCGTGTCGGCATAAGCTGAGGGCCGGCGTCGGGAGGCGTATTTGTAAATGC
Organism: Amyelois transitella; assembly: GCF_032362555.1. Taxonomy (NCBI): domain Eukaryota; kingdom Metazoa; phylum Arthropoda; class Insecta; order Lepidoptera; family Pyralidae; genus Amyelois; species Amyelois transitella. The sequence goes on along the minus strand of NC_083508.1, from coordinate 189,721 downwards.
TGTTTCAATGTGTTGTTTATTTATACAGATTAGAATACCAGTTTTTATTCGTGTGGATAGCTGACGTTTGCCTCTCCCGCCATGAGGTGCCGGACGGTTTGTATGTCATGTTAATAGAAGCAAAGATATTTGAAGCATAAGGCAGGCGGGCGACCAATTATAAATTTATGGGTAAATCGCAAGCGGAGGCTAGTGAAAATTACGACAATATTAAAATAAACAGTATTCTGTTATCTGAGTTTGACACTTCCTTCAAAGTGTATTAATTACAAACCCACGAGTAAAACTGACTTACTGCAGTAATTTTACACCAACATTTAATTCCTAGTGGAGTTTCAGCATACGCCTCCGGGCGTATCTACGGCAACCGGCGGGCATGTCCCGCGGGCCTGACAGCCCAGCCGGGCGGGCTGCGGCCGGCGACACGGCAGCCGTGCGGCAATGCGGTACCAGATCTTTTAAGTCGTTCGCTGGAAATTCGAGATGGAAATTCTGAATTCGAATCAACGTTACAGCTTTTCAAATAGAATTTTATTTTACAGAGAATACTTGAGTGTTATTAAATTGTCGATCGTTTATGGGTCTTGTCGTGGTTTTAAGTTTCGTGAACTTAAAAATTCAGAAACAGAAATAGTAGTTGTGTTTGGTTGTTTGCTTTTACAGTTTCAAGCCAAATCTAATCAAATCGTACTACTGCTTGGATCAAAATAAATACTCTGTAAAAAATATTTTAGAAAAAATATGACAATGACAAATTAAGAATTTTTTAAAGCAATTTATTGAAAGAAAATATTCTAGTTCCCAATTTAATTCTGAAAGGGTAGCATAAACATTGGTTGTTAATGTCGGGCAAAACATCATAAGTATATCAGCTGTGCACTTTGCTCGGCCGTCGTAAGTTCTCGCAATGGTGACCACAGTACAACTTTTTAAGTAAGTAAACTTTCACACTTTTTTAATGCGAATTTGACACACATCACACACCATTACGAATGGTTCCATGAATACAATCACAATTATCCTCTCAACGCTTTTTCTGCTATCGTCCTCCCCAAGAGAAGAGACCAGGTAATTATAGTTAAATTGAAGTTAACAAATAAACAATTAAAAGATCTTTCATCATTTTTAAGATGAAGAGGAGACATTTTTCAAATTGTTTTAACTAAACATTAAAAATTCATATAAGGAGCTTAAATCGGAATCACCCATTTAATAACTGTCATTATTATGGTGGATATTTTACAAATCTTTACGAAAACTTTTTTGAATCTTTATGAAAAAATTGCGGTGTAACAAAAGATCCAATCTTAAAATCCAGAACGGAGAAGAAAACCTAACCAGATTGGTTGAACAAGGCTTACGATGATAAAAACCTACAGATATAATAATTGTCATAGTTATTAATGTAGCTTTTATCTGATGTATCATAGTTACCCTACTAAATACTAACACTAACTATGGTTGCACTTAGCGCGCCGTCGTACATTCCTGTGATCACAAGTTGGCACCGCGGCCAACTGCAGCGATGCAAATGCAGGCTATTGCCATTTCGTGTATATTACGTACGTTTACAGACAGAATACCCAATTTGTAGAAAGATAAATAATATATTTGCTCAGTGATATACGAATTCTCATAGATATTGCTATTTGCGATAATGATTGATGACAATGATAAAATTCCTAGGCGCATTTGCACACTATTGAGTACAGTTCCCGCGAGAATTTTAATAATCTTTCTTAGCGAATGCGTCTTAGTAGCGATTGCGTCCTAGTTAAAATCTATCTTTCTGCCAAATTTCATCATTATTGGCTCAATAGTTTTTGAGATTTCGTGATCAGTGAGTAATTGAATGACTGATTATTTTTCGCTTTTATACCTATATATCTATAAAGATATAGATAGACATTTGATATTTTGATGAAATGATTTGAATAGTAGCACGGTATCGGCCGGTGAAAGTTTCTCGAACTACGCGCGCCAGCTCACCTAATCATAGCCTAGACATAGATCTAGCTAGACCCTGCAAGTTACTTTGCGTGACAAATCGCGTGGCATAATCTTTCAAACCCGAATAGAAGTAGTACCTAAACAAAATATTAAAAACTACTATCATGCTGTATTGAGCTATATATTAATAAAGTTACCCAAAACAAATTTGATCCTTTACTATGCCGATTTCCCGAGATTAAAAAATAAGTCTAAATTAAGTCAAGTCAAGTCTCAAATAAACCACGTACAGTTTGGCTGGCTTTAGCCTAAGTAAAAAGAAGTATTGACACAATTGATTTTCATAATGATAATCTAGCGGTGTCTAACTATATGTATGTCTGTGTCCACGTGCATCCAACAACTCCATTACGGCAATACTCGTCTTACTTCGATATCATCTCCAATTCAACTTTCCTTGTATATGACCACGCGTAGTTTGAGCTGCAGGATTATAAGAGAGAATTTACAATTGCAAAAGTGACAATAGATGATTATTATGATTTTGAGAGCAAAATTTAATATTAAAATTTATGATTAACAATACCCTTGTGACCGTAACCTTCAAATGTATAAATCGACCAAAGTATAAATACGATTTGAACAGTCAGTTTAACTGATATAAAAATTAGGCTACCGACTAGTATTGCCGATCCAAAAATCCAGTTCCAAATTCAATTTTGTTTTTTATTCATTGTTATAGGACATTTCAAACATAACTTAAAAATTGTCAAATCTTTTGGTTTCACAACAATGGTTAACGTCAAATGAATTACTTAAAACTAAGTTTACTGCCGCTTCCAAAACGTCAGTGCAGAAGACGCGGTTACAAACTGCACTGCAGCATTTTGCTCAACAACGTCACGTCTACGAATAGAAATGTGGACGAGAGAATACATTGTTACCACGACTATAGATAGGTTATCGATTGTATCGATAGCACAGTTACTGTAAATACTTTTGTAAGTATATTTTTAGATAACCTGATTTATATAGTTTAGAGTTATGTAAATCAGGTGTAAATATTATATCCAACACTGTACTTATTACTGTAGAATAGAAATTCTTAAAATTGAAATTTCCCTTTGGCGTGTTTGAACAAAAACACATGTTTTGTCTCATGCATGATCGACGCAAAAATAAGCGGTATGAGATGCAAATGAATTGCATGGAGCGCGCAGCGACTGACGTGCCGTGTTGTGCAAATTGCATTATGTGCATGGACCTTTATAACGTGGAATTAAAATAATGATATTAAAACATTTTAATATTTATTTATCTATAAAATATCTAGTACCTACATATTTTTTCAAAGATGACTTTTAAAATTACATTATTATTTCCAAACTAAATCAATAAGGAGTGAAATTAAAATCGATGTATTAAAATATTTATCCCCTTTGTTATTTTCATTGCTTTTTAATATTTATTATTTTTTGAAAAACAATAGGAAAACTCAACGCCTGGCGTTCAAGTCATTATTTTCTTAAAAATTAAGTCGTCATAAAAATAATTGGTATTATAACTCTTTTTATCAGTAACTTAACACTCAAAGCGCTGCCACAAAGTCCGTCACCTAGTCTAGTCCCTAGACATCGCTTAGTAATCATTGGCGACGCGACGTTGCCGTTCTCCCTACATGCTCAGCTCAGTAGCATAAACGATGAACCGGATTTACCCGACACTGCCTCCTCTCTGATAGATTTCGTGACGCGCTCGTTTCTCTCCACTCAGCGTGAAAAGTTGATCCAATTTATTGATAAAATTGAACAGAATTGAACTTGAAAGCTATCTGCTACTTTAAAAGCTGAGGCTTTAAAATCTTTAGATTTAAAGCTGACTCGAGTGACTTACGACGTATTTCAGGTGACACATGCGGTGTCTGAAACGGTCTGAATTGATAAAACTTTAAGTGTAAAAAAGTAGGAGTTGACTGAATTCAGCGCCCCTAAATAAATCAGTAAAACTTGAGGTCTGAATAAAATAATGGATTGCTGTGAGTAAAATCAAGACGCGGCCGTACCATCTTTATTATCAAAGCAATTTCAGTCGTTGTGCCTTTGTTGTGGATAAAGAGAGCTTATTTCCCAGTGAGAGCCAAGTAACAGGCATTAACGTTTGCAATAGAAAATTAGGCTTTTGGCGCCCGTGTTGGCTTTTGCCAAGATAACATTTGTACATACTAAATCGAAATCCATTGGGAACATTTTTGCGCACATTTTTTTTTTATTACTTTTGTATAACTGTCGATGCCACTTTTATTTCTTTCTCAACTCATCTTGGCGTATAGTTGCACTATGCTCCAGGACCTGGGGTGCGCTTTCCTACTTTCTCTTCACGCTTTTTTCGCTTGACCGAGTCTTCAGTTCTACTCGTAAGACCACTGACATTCATATCATCTTTCGAGACGTAAAAATCGCAACTTGTATTTTTTATAACTTAATACCTTCTCAAGGTACAAGATTTGCCCCAACTTGATAACTTGTAACTCAAAAAGTGGGTGAAAGACGGCGAGCATCTTACAATCTGTATCGTACTACTAACTCCGAGTCAATAGCCAGTCAAGTATTCATATTGCAAGGGTTATTGCTTTCACTATTTACTGTTTCTAAGTAAAATCTGTTGCTTTGCAAGTGGAATATTCTTCAAATATGAATAGACACGTCACTAAAGGGGTAAGTAAGTAAGTAAAGGGGTCTTAGATACATATGTCTTAGATTGAAATGGAATGTTTATAAAATAAGGGAAGTCTAAAGGAAAACATATGCAATGTTATTACATCACAGCGTAAGCAAAATATCACTTTGTGATTCTTACGATTATCAATAAATTGAACTTTAGTGAATGAAATATCATAATGAAATCAAGTTGAAATTTAGTAGTCTATTAAGGAATTAGCCCAGAAAGCTGTATAATATATATTTTTATGAACAGTAAATTCGTCTTTTATTAGTGGTGGCAAAGTGGAGATATCGACGGTTAATAGTTTCGATAAACTTAAAGTTATTTAACTTATTAAAGATATAAATTTATTTGCATATGTTGTTTTTATTTAAATAATAATGCCTTAACCAACTAATTTAATAATTTAGTATTCCTTATTATCGCTGTGAACAAGAACCTAGTTATTTTATACCATCACCTAAATGAGCGTTACCGTTACTTTCAAAAACGTTACGTTGAACAGTGTACTACCTCGGTCTCCGCCGGGCTCTTCCAATCGCATGATAGTTACCGTGTGATTGGAGCAGAACCTTTTTAAATGCAAATGCGCGCCGACATCGAGCCACCATTAACTTCACCTCCCGAACACTAATTCTGATTTTGCCGTAAAAATAACGCGGTACGTTTAATGATTATGGTACGGAACTGTTTATTGGGTAATTTTACTTAGAATTTTTTTACGTTTGTATTTTTTATAATAAGATTTCCGAACAAATGCATTTGTGGATAACCCGTTTTGCTTGCAGCGAATAAATTAAAAACTGCGGTAGCAAAGAGCAAGTACAAAGATTCCATACCACCAAGAGTACCATTTCGGAGCTGCAATGTGTAGGAATTACTATGTGGTATTTTTTTGGTTGGATAAGCATAGGAATAACTTGATTGTTAACGCAACATGAAATGGTGACTTGACTTCATCTGTATGTATTTCTGTAACGCTTTAACAGTTAACCATTTAGAATCATTTAGATTAAATTTTGGTAATTATTTGTTTATAAAATATAGATAATTATCCAAGGCTACTTTTTCTAGAAATTTCAGAAGTATCCGTCAAACGGCAATTTTTGTTAATACGGGCGGACCTATAATAAAAGCTAGGATGAAATTAACAAATTTTTGTCTTGTTTAACAGTTATAAATCGTATATCAGGCGCGTCAGACAGTGTAGGCGTAATGACAAATAGGCCCCCATTTCACCCCGGTCTCTCACTAATTCTCGCGCACATTCATACGCAAAACGAAACGCCGGCGATAATATGACTATATATTTCAGCGGGACAATAATAAGAAGATCGCGTCGGAGGCTTTTTGTCACGTATCTCAGCAATCAATCTCTGGGCCGGCACGCGGCTGCCATACTGATAGCATTACAATATTTCACAATATACTTTTGCATTGTTTACATTTTAACTAGCTTTTTTCCCGAGCTTCATTATTATATAAGGAATTAAACGCATTTGTGTAATGTGTTATTGGTTGAATCAGAGATATTGATATGTTGCTAACGCACATCATTTATGGCATCCAATGGAAAGATTTTGAGTCCTATTCTGTGTCAAAAATTATATTAAAAATATATTTCTAATATTGAACATTCCTTGATCAAAATTAAGAACGTCCTGGCAAAAGCTCAGGTCAAGAGTATTCAAAACCGCGGAACTTGCATGAAGAGAGTTATGCATATGGATGAAGCGAAAGAAGTATGCAGAGATCATGGCAAGTGGAAAGATTTATTTTCTGCCTACCCCTCTAAGATAAAAAGGCGTGATTTTATGTATGTATGAAAGAAATTAATTTAGAAAGCATTCTATATTCATTCTTGATGTTGCACTCGTATTTACCTTGCAAAAAATACTATATGTAAATACCGCCTAACTTCACTCGCTTACTGAAGCCTCTGTCAGCATATGTTAGCATAATCTGCGAGTGCTGGCTTTCAGGCTATCGCCACACTCTACCATTATCAAGAGCTTCTGTGCACTAACGAGAGGTACAAAGCTGTGATCATTCTCCTGGCGTTTGTCCTGATTGCGTCCTCTTGGGGGAGCCCAAGGTCCGCTTTTAAATGCAATCCCAGAGTGGGCAAATGAAATCTCTATCTGTGGCAAAGATGGATTTTGTCGCTAAGTTTCAGTGCAAAAAAGTAGGTAGAATTTGTGACCAGTAAAAAGATACAGCCTCTGACTAAAGGGGTCCTGCCTCAGAGATATCTCTGGGAAAAGACCTGATTTTATTTCACAGTTGTTAAGACATTTTTATCTCATAATTTTATATAAACAATGTGGTTGACTGGTGGAAACCCCTCCTAAATATAAGTCCGCGTTTATGCATTTTTTTGTCATACTATATACTTCTCACGTTTGTTATGTACACTAATATAATAATGTATTTACAAACAAACAATCAAACAAAAGTTGCTTAAATCCAAGAGAAGCTGGCCGGGGTCGCTAGTGGATGATAAAGAAAATTCAGGAAAAAGGTAGATAGTGTAGATTGGTAACCATTAGCTCTATATGCACCGTAAAGGATAAAGACGTGATTATATGTATGTAGACAAAGAGTCATAAGAAATAAAATTTCAACTTACAAAGAAAATGGAATAGAATTTCCGTTTAGAACGAAACAATGCTAAATCTAGCATAGACGCGGAGCCGCAGCCCTATTCATGCTGAACCGGCAATATCTCAGAATTCCAGTTTCCAGATATTAAGATTCCTGCAAACTTTTATTGCGGAATCCAGGTGAATTGAATGCAAAGTGTTTCGTTCCTCGCGGATGCGCGCTGCATCTGCATGGGCACTAAGTGGCTTTGGATTTACGATCTGTTACAACTTGTGCTAAAGCGAAGTGGTTCAACGTAGTTACGTATTCGCGGCTCTACTGCTGATTTTGAAGCAGAAACCGTATAACTGATTTTTTAACTTTCGCTTTGCATTTTAATATTTATAAATACTACAGGTATTAAACGCGCGCAAATATTCAATCTCCTAGTTTCAGATAGCGACACAAAAGAGACAAGAATGGTAGTAATACTTACAAGAATAAAGGAATAGTTAGATTTATTTATTACTTCATTCATTCGATTCAATTAGGGCTAACATTTGAATTGAATTTTCAAGGTTATACAAATCTTAAGGTTATCTTAATGAGTACATGTGCTTACGTATTTATAAGTGTGTATTTATGACTAACATACATACACTATTGAAATTTTTACGAACGCGTGTCTTTCCATTTTTTCTTGATAATTTACAGTAAATCTTTCACAATGTACATTCAAACATAATAATGTTTATTTGTTTTATTTATATACTTATGAACACGTATATCAAGGAAAAAATTATGAATAGAACTTAAACTAAAGAGAATTTTTAGAAAGGGCACTCCTTCTAGAGAAATTTCTTCCAGTAGGTCCATGACAAAAAAATGTAAAGAAAGGCATAATAGTGAAATTTTTCATGACTTCTGAAAGATATCCTATATTCCAAATAATTCAATGAATTAGCAACCGATCAGTATTTAATCATCATTAAGCCATACAACTGAACGTGGTTCAGACGTTTCTAGCTTTATCTACCCCGTAAGTGATAAAGACGTAATTATATGTATAAATGAACAGCACTAGCACAACTTGCACATTACGGCGCAGTCGTTATGAAGCTAAGTGTGTGTGCGAGCTGATGCGGGCTACTGCACTGTGCCATACACCAGGTGGGTACAGAAATCAAACTGATGTAGGTATTATGTCGTTCAGATTTATATATACTCAGCTATAGCTGAACGTGGCCATTCAGTCTTTCCAAGACTGTTGGCTCTGTCTACTGATATAGACGTGACCATATGAATGTATGTTTATATATCGTACTGGGTTGTCAATACGAAATCTTCTTAGTAGATTTTAAAACTTCTTATTGGATTTTAATAGTTTTGCTTTGTCCTTTTAAGACTTAAAACTTTTCAATAATTTTCAGGGAAAACAGTCATGAACTGGAGGCAATTTACAAAGAAATGTTACTCCGTTGGATCTCTGAACCTTTACTTGTTTTATGATTTTTCGCAGATGTGCGGCTGTATCTCACTGATAACGCGTTCACGACTGCTTTGTTAGTTATCTAAATAACCCATTCCGTATAAAATAGAGCCCATTCCATTGACACCCTTTGGATTGAGTTCTGCACCTATCTGTTCTGTGCCTATAGACTGCGGTAATGCACCTCTCTGGGCCGCGACGTGACCGTGTATAGTTCGCGCTCACCTAGCCATCGGCTACTATTGCTGCATTTATGTCCAACTGATGAAGTAAAAGGCGACTTGTATTGGCAACAACACACAATGTACTGATGAAGATATTTCACAGAATTATGGTGTATTATTTATTTTGATAAAAACATATAAATAAAACTTTAAGTAATAATATAAATATAGAAAAGCCTTTGATAACCATGAAGTAGGCCTAAAAAAGCCGAAATTGGCACGAAATAAGAGCCCCAAAAGTATAAGGCAATTTATTATTCTAATATTTATTATGCTCTTATTTCGTGCCAATTTTATTTCCCACAAAAACGGGAAAGTCAATAAAATAAAGCAAACTTACCAAGTCACAACATATATATCGTCAAAAATTCAGTAGAAATATTTATATGATCCGCTTTAAAAGTGCCACATTACATTTGGACGTGAAGTACTAAAACAAGACTTAATGAAAAACTTTAAAATCCGCGCGTTGGCGATAAACAACTTCCAAAGCGATATGAAAATATAATTTTGAAAATTTAATTTGCAACCGCCATTACCAGCGTCTCATTGCGAATGCAGAACTAGTTGAAAATAACTGCACGGTGCATACACATGTGTCCTGCAAGTTCTTTTATTTATAAAAGTTAAAATGAAAGCTTTCCTCCGTGAAAATGAAACGGACGAAAACGCTCCACGTGTTTGTATGGAAATCTTGTACATATTTCACTTATAAAAGTGACCGTATATCCACATACTAACTTAGATAAGGGTGTTTGTATTCTAAGTGTTAAAATAAACAAATACAATTTATTTGGAACTAGATTTTGTCTGCGGATTTCCTATTGTTGGAAATTTAGAAGTTAAGTCTCTATCTATATGAAATTTAAGAGTCGACTCTTAAATTTCATCAGTTAATTAATTCAATTAATAATCAACATTAAATCAATCTGATATGACTATTGTTAACTAGGTCAGTAATAATCTCAATATCAGTTTTACTTACAGAAGTTAAGAAAATAATACATTTTTTTTTTAATTTCGATGCACCCTTCATGGGTAGGACCCGAATTTCGCCTCTGACCATGGCTCAAGGATGGGGTGTTTCAGTTATATCAAAAACAAACCCCGGGCTCCACAATAATAAGAGAGATTCTAATACGATAGATAGGTTCCACTCGCTCACGAGTCATTTACCAGAATCGCCAACCGCCCATCCAGCGATGGTCTAAATTTTGTTCGAAAAGTTACAATTTCCTCTCATAACGAGTCGCGTAACTTAATAACTTCGTTACCGAATTCAAAACGGAATGTACAGCCGTTTTGTAGTGGACCGCTTGCAGGGTTTCCGAATCGGTGGAAATTTCCAGCTGTTCTGAACTGGTGGCGATGTTCCAAACTAATTTCCGTTTCGTGGAAAACCTGATTAGTCCTTTGTACTCGCACCTTACGAGATAACTTTCAAGTCTTTATTTTGAAAATGAATTTCTTGTAATGGCCCAATTCACCCATGTTAATTTTAGATTAATTTTCAGCTCAAAATCCTGCAATAGTAGATATTACCAAAAAAAATCTTTTAAATTTCAACCTGAACTTTACAATTACACCTAACACTCACGAAAAAAATTCTTAGTGCCATTATAAAAATTGATTAATTCAAATGCAATATACAAACGGTTTATAAACAATACAAACAAAAATGTCATTATACAATGAATCATGTCCTGTTTTCAACAACAGAACGCAATTAGAACCTAATACCTCCGTTAGGCGGATGCGGGGCTCCGAACTAGTGTCTGAGCGGCAAGTTTGACTCACACCTATATTGAACATCCTCCGAGCGTATGGTACTCGTATACAGAACAGATTTAATTACGGCGCGGGTGAATGTGAAAACTTTTGGTGCAACTGCATTCATCGCTCATATGAGTACTAACTCGTATATTTATTTCATTGGACTATAGACGAAACCATCTTCGTCAATGTAAAATGTATTGGCATCTTTTGTAACGTATTTTGTAATAAGTCTTTTATTTGCCGTTTCTTCATTTGAAATTCGTCAAATAAATAATAAACACTTTTTTACTCTTACTGTAATTAAGTAGTACCTAAATTACTATCAGTGTGATTTTACGTAAAATTAATTTCTTCCAAATTTATTTCTCACATTGAATAATAGAGAGATTGTTAGGTTAAAAACGACCGGCGTGACACAAGCAGCCTCCAGCGTCTCCGAGCGCCAACGAATACACAAAATAGGCAACTTCTAGTCCTTGTGATGGCGGGCAGTGCGCCTTAATCTTACTAAAAGCCCGTATTTATCGGAGTTTTTCAAAATACAGAAATTTATATTTAGGATTTTCATGTAAAGATTTTCTTTCCCAACAATCAACTGAGCCTTGAAAGCTAAATTTTCATATAAATTACATTCTTAATTTCGCAGACACTCTAAAAATTTTCACTACATGTGAATTTGACTTAAAAAATTTTTGATGTTCAAATTTAAGAAGCTTACCTTTAAAGTCCGTAATGATTACCTCCTTAGAACGACAGTTTCTGGAAGAAAACCTATTTTCTATAAGTGCTTACCTATCAGTCCTCAACATGAAAGTTGTAGAACTACAACAAAACTATTTCCGTTGAAGGGGATCCAATATCATTCATGGCCAGTGCCGACTATTTGAGTAGGCGACTGACCTCAGCGCTAAATGAGTTTCACAAGACATTATTTACATCGTGACCCACAAAACAAAAACCTCTTCTATACCTATTATATTTCTGAACATAGTAATATTTATACATACATACATACATATGATCACGTCTATATTCCTAGCGGGGTAGATAGAGCCACCAGTCTTGAAAATACTGATAGGCCACGCTCACCTGTTTGGCTTAGTGATAGAATTGAGATTCAAATAGTGACAGGTTGCTAGCCCATCGCCTAAAAGAGGAATCCCAAGTTTATAAGTCTATCCCTTAGTCGCCTTTTACGACATCCGTGGGAAAGATATGAAGTGGTCCTATTCATTTTTGTAATGGTGCCGGGAACCACATGGCACTAATGTTAATAGGAGGTGCCTATTGATTCTATTGTGAAAAAAAATTCACAAATACAGTGGTATTTTTAATATAATAAGTTTCATGTGAGATAAAATGTTTTTAAAATATATAAATAATATAAAGCACAAACTGAAGAATTAAAGTAAATTCAATCTTCTTAATGTTTTGAGTATGTTGAAGAAATTAACCGGCTCCTTATACATAAAATTATAATTCCTAAATGACTTTGCATTTAAAAATAATCTTTTGAAGGAATAAAATGTGGGGCCTGCTGTAAACAAATAGACACATCGGGCCACGCTGAAAACGATGCAGTGCGTTATCTGTGATCCAAACCCTGATTAATTACTGCGATCGGAGAACATCTCCAACAACAATGTGCGATATTTCGGCCAGAACCAATCTTTCTTCATCACATCGACCTCCTTTTTTCATAATTACATTCAGCTGAATTAATGTTCGCCATCAATTTCAATAAAGATATTTTTGATATGTTATCAAATTATCTTGACTTAAAAATCACATCAAGGCGTATGTACGGAATAAAGTGTTTTAAAAGTAATAAAATTTATTATTATATAATTATTTATTTTTATATATAGCCAAAAGTAAGAAACGATCGACAATACTTTCAAAACAAACACATTATCAATCTACAAAAAGATAATGCATATTTACTTAACAGATTGACCAATAAACATCGAGTCTAGCCCTCATGAAGATTAATTGCGTAGATGATCAACCGGCAATTCAGCGTAATGCCCGCTTCGGCAGGCGGCTCACGAGGGCTGCAGCATAAAGCGCTTTTATCATTAGTTTGACGGGTGTCATTCGTCGGGCGAGTAAGGCGCACTTCGGATCCCCGCACAGAGCACAGTTGTGAAGTAATGACGGATGGCAGTTGGTTTGAAATAAAAATAGGTATATTTTATTTCGGGGCGCGCAAAGCTCTGTATCTATGCATATATTCTGACAAAAAGGCTTGCTAGGACTGTAGGAAAGCAGGATCTTTCGCGAATAAAGCGGCCAAGTGTTAATAACACAGGTGAGGTAAAATTATTATTTGCTTTCTCTTCATAATGTTAATCTTTTAAAAAGATTTCAAAAATTTTCAAAAATCCTGTCAAAAAAATCTCTTAAAAATCCACCACATTATCCGTACTAATATTATAATTGCGAAAGTGAGGAGATTTTTACCTCTTTTCAATTAAACCTCTGAACCGATTTTGATAAATATCGTGTGGACTACGGATAAGGACATAGGGTACCTAACACCGCGGTAAAAACTATAGACCCCGCGAGACTTGCGAAAAAACCTGTATTTTTTTTAGGTGGCGCAAAATTATAGTTCTCTTTAATCGTGATCGGAACTGTACCTTTCGTGATGAAATGCCAAGGGACGGAAGGTCGGCCCTAAACCCCGTGAGGAATGAGGTCACCACATCACGCACGCACCGATGGATTTCAAAACGGTTTCACTTTTATGGATACGTACAAACATACATATATACAGTCATTTATCCCGGGCTAGACTCGAATAGAATCGGTCAAATACAAGGCTTAAAATGGTGGAATTGATAATCAGATTCAGTAAGTGATAGGTCGTTGCCCCTCTGCCTAATAGAAGAAGCCCAAATTATAAGCCTCTTCCTTCATTAAATTTAAGATCTGCGCGGAAAGAGAAACAGTTTGAAGGTTGTATTTATACAGATTTTTTTCATTTATTTTTATATTTTTAATTTCAAGTGAATAATCAGTTTTTACCCAAAAGCTGAATTAAAAAATACAAGAATTATTTTCCAAATATACTAGAGTATTAAATTTAGGAAATGACACAAGTTTTATTTCTAGAATATATTCTGGCAACAAAATATGCTTTATTCATGCAAACATTTTTATGGCAGGATGAATAAACCGATATCTATAAAAAAACTATAAATCATGAATATCGCATGAACACGAGTAAAAATTTCAATAACCGGTGTCAGCGTGCATCGTGTCGCCGCGTCACACGGGATTATATTGTTTCTTCATAAAGTCTATGTGTGATTAAACATATAAACAAACTTTAGGTTACATTGTCACTTCTCAGGTGGTAAACTAGTGCTCCTAGACCATGACACGGCAGACTATGGCTGTCTCGCTTTTTATTATGACGTGAAACGGGACAGCGGTAGTTTATCGCGCGAAAACATCGAGGTCGCGCGTGTGATTGTTAGTATGTACGAGTATGTAAGGATGTTTGTAACTTTTTCACGCAAATACTACTGAACCGATTAGGATGCAATTTTGTATATAGAGGTAGCTGAAGACTCAGAACATAGGCTATTCTCCTGCTATATATCCTGGAGTTCCAGCGGGATTGATTGTTACGTTGCGATAGGGTGTCCCCGCGGACGAAGTCGCGGGCGGCGTCTAGTCATTTATACAATACAAGTACATTCTTTTGTTATCCAACTACATTGTATCATGTTATAAATAAAGAAATATAGGTACTTTTAATAGAAATAAAATATTTCAACGATGCAAGACACGAGAAAAACGTTAGTTTCTCGGAATGATATGTTGAAGCATTCTAAGTATTCTTTTACTTTTTCTGCCGGCTTCAAAAAAAGCATTCTTATTTCCAATGTACCATTGCAATATTGCACAGTTTTTAATTAAAAATGTTTTATTATGAATGGTGAATTTCCCTATTTTTTTTTTTTAGATTTTGCTTAAGAGAATCAGGAAAGTAAGGAGGACACAAAATAAAACTAAAAAATAAATACTGTTATCTGGATTACTATGCACGCTTAATAAATTTAATATTAATGAATCATATAAAGATTTTTTAGATGAAGGAATATCTAAAGGAAAACCTAAATATATCTTAAGAAACATTGAACGAAGTTTTAAAGTTGGACAATTTAGCCTTGCAGATGATTCTTGATTTTTAATTTGCAGAGGATACATTAGATTTTCATAAAAATACATTCAAATCTGGGCTTCTAACAATTTCCTTTATTATGCATCTTCGTCGAACGTAAGAAGTTGCAATTCCTATAATTATACGAGAATTTTTTTTGTTCATATTATAACCAGTAATATAAGTTCCAAATAAGTTGCTAGGCTATGTTAATTGTATTTTTCTAATGTCATTAGAAACCAAACCATCGTCAAATTATTCAATAAGTATCTCTATACTTTAAGTTGAAAACATCGAGCTCTACGACTCGCCCAGGTAATAGTAGTAACTTACAGGCTAGATCCTAGTGTTTAGTTGACATACAAATCACTTATCTGGATCTGCTATATTCATACGCGACTCATGGAAACTTTATTCCTCCGATAAAGCCTTATTTTTATCGCCATAAATTTTACGGCCGCCATAAAAAGGGTTCAAAACGTTCTACTTTTACGGCGCGTTCTATCGTTGTTTTATGAAAGTTAGGAGCTTATAAAAGCTATTTTTTGCAATAATTATTAAAATTATGCTGATGGGTTGCAGGCCGTCGTTGTATTATTACTTAACTGGTATTTGATGATATACATAAAAAAGTATTTTTAAGTATTTATTAGTTAAGACTTTTTTAATATGGTAATTTTGTGAACAGTTAATTAACTTAAAACTATTAATGTGGGATTTACGATTTTTTCAAAGTTTTTAAGTTTCAAAATTATTTTTAAAATAAGACCACTTCCAGATTTCACCTAGTTTTATTTTACAGCTTGTCCATCCGATAGAAATTTGTATCTGAGATTTCGTAGCCCGCTCGTAGTCGCCTACGAAACTCCGTAGCACCTGCTACGATCAGCAGCCACGTATTATTTACACGTTCATTTTACTTTCAAAGTGACCTTATTGCTTTGAAGTGTCCATTTTATATGTATAGTATATATTTACAATTAATTATTTTCGGCTTTTATAACTAATAATAATACAAATTATTTCCAACAATTTTACCTGTGTAATATTTAAAAATATAGTAAATATATTTCGAAGCTGCCTAAAATTAATTATTTAATCGGTTTTGTAGAATTTTATATATATCCAAATTATGAATCTTTAATTTCATTATACACTATAAGCTGATTAGTGTAAAGTTACCACGTTAGCGCGTGAGAGCTCGCACAGGGTGAGTTCGGTGTTGGTCTGACCCGTGTTACTTAATTAACTTGACTCGTGATATAGAGTGAGCAGCACATTTTACATAAATGGAGCGCGTAGTACCGAATGTGTATATTGTTTTGTTATGTGCAAAAAATAAATTTATATTTAGCCGCTTACGACGTTTTGTTAGTGATTCCCAAGAATTATTTTTTTTTTCGGAATAAAAATAATACAAAAATATATAAGGTTAGCTCTCAAATAAGTTAGTATTAAATTTATTTCCTACGCCTCAGCTGGCTTAGTATGTTTGACAATTTATTTACTGACAGTTCCTCTATTCAGATATTTAAAAGGCATAAATTAATTTGAATTTCACATTTGTACGCTATTTAGTTTGTATAAAAGAACTAAATGAATCATACCAATATTTTCATTCCCAGAAATAACAACATTCGATCTCAATAATTTAAAATAGTCACGACTTCATTTCCTATGGGTGGACAGTGTCAATAGTCGAAAAGACTGAAAGGCCATATTTAATATTACATATTAAAAACGTTTCTCTTTATTTCCTTCTTATATAATTAAAAAGCATTTATATGGCTTAATAGTATACACGAAGGAAAATATGCCACTTTACTGCCTATCACAGTTTTTCAGCTACACTTACTCAGTTTATCAAGGATTCCCGAGCCAAAGCGCACTCTTACCGTAACGGCGACTCTATAGTTACAGCGTGCGCGGCCGCCGCAGCTGTATTGATACACACAATTTGCTGAAACTTCGCCAACACTCGGGGCTGACGCTAAATTCAATAACAACCAAAATTTAAGAACATACAGTGAAATCAAATTGAACACCTGCGTACAGTCTTTTACTTGAAAATTATAAGGTTATTTTTACGGCAGACAAAATAAAATAAATATTAATTCCTTTCCTGCATACAGTATATTTTTCTTATTAATCTATATAAAAATATACGTAAGAAACTCCAAAATATTTGTCTTTTGGCTCTGTCTACCCCGCAGAGGATAAAGACGTTATTATATGTACGTGTATAACTCCAAAGTTAGCTAAAGACTTGTTATGGGAAACCTTTTTAGCATTAATGTTTAATTACAGACGCTTATACAAACAGAGCGTCGATGGTCGAGTCGGTAAGGTGCCTGGTTAAAATGAGTGGTGCGCAGAAAGGCACAGGTTTGAATCCCACCTCAGCCAACCATTGACTATTTGAGTACATTAGTTTGTATTCTAACCGATGATCTTAAGGTGAGGGAAAACGTCGTGAGGAAACCTGCACATTCAGGCGACTGAATGTGTAACCATGATCGATCCAATATGGGTTAGGTTTACCTGAAAACTTGACTTACCCAATCTAGGATTCATCGCCAAAGGCACACCCCGGGCTCTTCTCCAGAGTGGTGAGGATGCAACCGGGACTTAAGCCAGGAGGAACAGCGTATACAGACATATTGTTATTTGACTTTGAAACCAACCCCGAATATTGACATCTAGATATCATTTTCCAGTAAATTTGACCCCCCGTCATGCAAAATTGAATTTCATCCACAGTCCAATATTTATTACATCTAGTGGTTCATAGATTCGTATCGTAATAGAGTTAAGGCTTTCAGGTATCGCTTTCATTTCATTAGCCCGGGATCGCCTGTTAATTTCATAGATATCGCTCGAGGTCAAATATCCTTAATTTGCAAAAAGGTTATCTGGTATCTGTGAAAGTAGAATTATTTCTATTAATTCCATAACTATGAAACTTCAAATTTATTTGGGCAGTAGTTTTGTTCACAAGATACTAATCTGAAATTACTTATATATAATACAAACAACGTGCTCAGTGTATTGCACTCGGCCCCACGGAAAAGTATTTACTACCATAAGAATGCATTCTTTTCTCGCAATGAAAAAAAGCCTATGTCCTTTTCCAGTTCACAAACTGTCTTCGTATCATATATTAATCTGAGTAGATTACTTAGAAAATGACTGTATGGATTTTTATATTTGTTTTCAATAAGTCATTTAAGTTAATTCTTTGACTAAGGTGAAAAATCTTGACCAATTTACCATCTGACTACAGAAGCTAAATGTTACGATTGCTCAAATGTTTGATTTTCAATAAAAATAAAATTCACTAAAATTGACGAAAAATATATCTGTAAGTGTCCTTAGTTCAAATATATATCAAGAGCTCTAGTAAAACAAAATAAAATCGTTATAATCATGGCTGTTTAGTCAAAATTCCCTTAATTCCCCGAGCCGTCCTGACGCGAGCTCGCACCAAGCGCCGAGTTACGATGTTTTCCGCCGCGCGCTCGTAAACCTGTCGCTGCGTCCCCTCATACATCCGATTGTACTCCTCCTAGCTAGTAACACAGCGGCGTTTATTCGTTTGTAACGCTAATGCGTGCTAATCAACCAGCGTAGGGTGGGATACCCTGAAAATATATGATGGTATTTTTGGAAATCTGTTAAAACGTAAAATTATAGTAAGAACCTAATTATTATTAAATTATCAACTTGGAAGCAATAGAACGACGCTCACCAAAATGTTCTCATTTATAAACTACATACATACATATAGAGGAAAGAGGCGTGATTTTATGTATGTATGTACATACATATAATCACGTCTGGTATATCCCTTGCGGGATAGACAAGCCGAAGTCTTAAAAAGACTGATAAGCAACGTTCAGCTGTTTATAAACTGCAAAATAGAAATCAAATCTTCTGCTTTATCTTGGTGTTAAAAACTCGATGTACCTATTGACTATGTTCCTTAATTAATCTAAATAATTAGGATAGTAATCCTACCACCGCCCATAGCTTTACCAACCTTCCGGTCGTCGCCGAATCATGTCCGGAGCGCGCTGCTCTCGCGTTTCTCTCTGACAACGCATCCTTTCTTGACCCTCTACAAAATCTTATTAGTGTCTTTCAGTTGTGTTTATGATCCCGAATTCGATAAATCAGGCTTCGCACCGAATGACCTTGATTCAAACAATACAATGAACACAGTAATCAAACACACGATAACATTATAAACAAGCTATCAGTCGTTGCCGGGTTAATGCGGAGTAAGGGCGCGCGCACACGCCACTCTTGTTTTATCGCCAATCATGTTTATCGCGGAGTTATGGCAACGCGACATAAATCCGCCTCATCTCGTCAGCACACATTGCGACCTACTGTAGCGACATCGTCGTACATACAATCAGCACATAACCAGATAAGGCACACTATAAGATAAAGTTTAGAGATTAAGTTAGATAGCAAAACGCACGTCCTTTATTAGTATATAAGCAACCGATATATGTAAAATAGACACACTTAAAACCATTACGTGTTTCACTACATCTCCTTGCCGGACCATCGGCAAATTGGTGACCCCGACGAACAGCAAGCAACTGACCAAGAAGAAAATTCGTCAAAACAAAATGTACACCTTGGCACAATCACCCTGCAAATCAAGCAACAACGCACAAGAAACCTTCACACCTTCTATGTAAGATGCGAGTGCTGAGTAAGGAAAATCGGCGACGACACCATAAAACTCCTATGGTTGAGGCTTTTACCGCCATCCGTAACCACGGTCCTGGCTGTCACAGAAAACATGGACGTCAACAAAATGAGCGAGATCGCCGACAAAATATTAGCAAACTCACAGATTACAGAAGTATCAGCCGTGAATCAAAACAAAACAAATGACGACACAATGACGTGCATATTAGCGCAATTAGCAAATATGCGAGTAGAACTGAATGCAATTCAGCAAGGTCATCGACGCAGCGGTCAAGATTATTACAATCGTCAGCATTATCCATTAAGGTCAAGACCAAGAACAAACAGACGGGAAAGAAGACACCTTTGTTTCTATCACGAAAAATTCAGAAAATACGCGAAGAAATGCGTAAAATCTTGTGATAGGAAACAGGAAACTAACTCAGGAAATCAGGGAAACTAATTCAAGCATCCGCTGTTTAATTTAATTAATTTTAATTATATAGCGATTAATCAGTGGCGCCATCTCTACGCCACTCGCTTCTCCATCATCATCATCTCCAATCCTCAGCCATCACTCCTCACTCTGCAAGCAGTCTCACAGCAAGCCAGCAACTGGGTATCGCAGCAGGTCCATCGCAGCCGACTCACCGAGCTTCCTGGTCCTGTCTCCACCCGCACTCACTCTAATCGACTTCAGCGACCGACGCATCGACCGCAGCCCACGCCTGGATCTCTTCGACGGCCGCTCTTCTCTCCAGCGTGGCAGCTCTGCACGACTTCTACCGGCGCCAACAAGTCGACTTCGCTCTCTACTGTCTCGACTCACCGCAGACTACGAGCAACGCAACGGCTCACTCCTGACTCACTAGGACTTCGAGCAACTTCCGACTCACTGGAAGACAACTGGCACTCATGACGGACGCCAGCGCTACCTGTGTTGGCGCAGTTCTACAACAAAAAAAGGGACGCATTTGGGAACCATTAGGATTTTTTTTCAAGGAAACTAAGTGATGCACAACAGAAATATTCAACGTTCGATAGAGAATTACTCGGTATATATATGGCAGTCAAACATTTTCAAAGATTGATCGAAGGAAGAGAATTCACGATTTTTACGGATCATCGACCTTTGACTTACGTATTCTCTCGAAAATCTTCACCTAACGATACACCACGAAGAATACGTCAATTAGATTTTATTTCACAGTATTCTACCAATATTCAACACATAAGTGGACGTGACAATATTGTCGCGGACACATTATCACGTATAGAGCAGATAGATATGCCATCACCAATCAATTACGCTGAATTAGCAAAATGTCAACTCAGCGACCAAGAATTAATAAGACTTCGTGACAATAAGAAATTATTATTCAGAAACATCAAACTTCCGGGTTCTACGGAAAACATCAGTTGCGACGTATCTACTGGAAGGAATCGGAAGGAAGACGGTAGACAAAAGAATACGATCAGCAACAAAAAAATAATCAGCATAAGTGCATCGGGTGACAACAAACATTTTTTATCAAGGGGGGAGTATATGTAGCGACATCGTCGTACATACAATCAGCACATAACCAGATAAGGCACACTATAAGATAAAGTTTAGAGATTAAGTTAGATAGCAAAACGCACGTCCTTTATTAGTATATAAGCAACCGATATATGTAAAATAGACACACTTAAAACCATTACGTGTTTCACTACATCTCCTTGCCGGACCATCGGCAAACCTACAATCACATTGGATTTGCTGAGTTTTAAACCATAACCATTAAGCCATACAGCTGAACGTGGCCTTTTATTTTTAAGACTGTTGGCTCTGTCTACTCTGTCTGATAAAGAAGTGATTATAGCTAGCTATGTATGAGTTTTAAACCTGTGTTTTTGTTTTTAATTGAATTTAATTGTATAAGACTAGGGATCAAAATCATTTTGAAAAAGTTTTAAGATTTTTATAAAGATTTGGAGATTAACATTCATTGATTTCTAAGTTAAATGCATCATATAAAACATAGTGATATGATCATGCGTCATTGCCGGAGCGGTAGGCAGAGACAATTTTATATTTTTAAATTTAGCTTAAGTAAGAAATTCCGTAAATTCGAAAATCATTGCGAAATTGTTTCAGTTGTTTTCATGCATGTGTAAAAGAAAAAAGAAATACAACTACGAATATTTTTTTTATTATTAGAATTTACTAACATTTTGTCGTTTAAAGCTATCGCTATCGATACTAGGCACTAAAACCAGTAGTTTCTCTATAACCCGACAGGTACAAATCCAGTAGCGTCGAGTCTGACAACTAACAACTCGAGTATCGTAGCTCTCAACTCGTATAATGCGGGAAGTTTCGATCGTTGGTGCAATACTAATGCGAGCAACCTTGTTGTATTGACGCAGATCACACGTCTTGTTCGGCAACGAGATGTTTAAAGTTTCATCTGGATTAAGTATATATATATTTGTATATATTTTACAACTACCCGCTTCAAACCCAAGGGTCTGCAAAAGGTATAAGCATACGAAAGTAAGCCAGCGGCTCCGAATGAGTCACCCCGCTTAATTTCATTACAGTCAATTCTTCAGTAATTGTACTCTTTTATAATATTGTTACTTTGAATTCAGCGATCTCTTAACTAATTAGGCTGCATGCAACTAACCATACTTGGAAACTTACAATCCCAATCCATAATTCACCCCAATATTCCATTAGGATGTATCAAGGGTATTATTTTTTACAACTTTGTCGTAAATAATTTTACCTTTTTGAGTAACGGCAAAATAAATATATTTTTACTCTCGCGCTTTCTAATTCAATCAGTTTCATGTTCTAACTTTGACCGAGTTTAGGTGTGAGTATAATATAATTTTATATCAAAATAACTTTGTTGAGTATCGGAATGATGTGACGCGGTACGAGTAACTTGTATTTAAAGTAAAGAGAGTACAGATGTGTCCGTCAAAATGTATATTTTTAATCCCGATGTTCTTGAAACCTTTGGCTTTATTTTGATATTATTACTTATTACAATATAGTACAATTTTTTTTCTTTAAAAATGCGTTTAATTTATAGTAATCATTTATTCTTCTTCTTTTTCATAAGTCTAACAAAACCATGTTTTTCTCTGTGGTGTAGTACGTTTATTTTTAATTTTACTTACATAAATTTTACTTTATTTACGAACTGGGACCCATACGGCAGTGCTTGTACATGAGTTTCTCTTCTGTTTTTCTTTAATCTGTGCCCACGCCTCGTTAAAAGTTGTTTGTAATTGAACAAATATCGAGTTTTATCAGCGTCATAACATATCACGCTATAACATCTCCTTTCAAATGAAATGTTTGTACAATTTGTTTGAAGAGAGGTAATATAATATCAAATGTAACAATGAGAATTCACAAAACGACTTATTTATAAGATTTAATTTTGTTTGTTTGTTTGTAATATCTTTATTGCACAGTTTAAATAGTTTCAAGAAATAGGTAGTGCATAGATATGAAAAACAATGGCGGACTTATCTCATGAAGGGATCTCTTCTAGTCAACTGGCATAATGTTTTATATTAATCTGTAATAGAGAAAATTGATCGATTGAGTGACAATAAGCTAAGATACAAATCATAATGTAAGAACTGGTGTGATCCAAAAGAGAATTTTCCATAATTCTCGAAGGAATGAAATCTAATGAGATTATTACACGGGAGTTTAATTGATTTATATAGCCATGTAAACACAGGTCACTATCACTTGTTATTTTATTAACCCAGTCAAAACAGTTAATACAGAGTTAAATATGCAAAGAGCTACCATAAAGTTGTATCAAGTCAGGTCTTACCTTGGGATTTCCCGCGGGACCCCGGCCCGTGTAATATGCATGTGGGTTGCAATTTACTTAAAGCCACGTATTCTTGACCTTAATTATAACGGTGTTTCCCCTCGACTTCGACCAAACCAGCGGTGATTATTTTCAGTCAGTCAATCAATTAGTCAGCATTTTCATGTGACCGCAAGTTCGCCTCCGTTATTCTTAAATCCCGTTCTGCTTAAAAATTCCAAGAAAATATATATTATTGTGTCTGATTGAAATTGTTTGTGAGATTGTGGGATCATTTTCGGTTGCTTGCTTTACACCAAAAGTGTGTAAGAAAATGATTATGCAAATATTTTGTCATTATTTTATCACTTTCTACGACATCCGAAAGAACGTTGAAACCTTTTTCTATTCTGCTGGAAACCACAAAGCTTCATTGTTTATTCTGTGTGCTACTTCCATGTTCTTGATCTCAAATGTAATTTGCACGGGCTTTACGTTTAATTTACACATACCTTTGTCTAGTCCATGTTACGGTCGCCGTGTGAAATAAGTCACTTTGCTAATTACTCACAGCACTCGGCCACAAGGCAACACTAATAATCTACCTTAAATCAAAATGTCAAACTGATTTAAAACTTTCGCGTTGCATTATATTATACTGTCTATAAATGATACAGGTATTAAAATTATACCACGTATTAGACGTATTACCACGTCTACATACCTTGCAGGGTAGACAGAGCCAACAGTCTTGAAAAGACCAAAAGGAATTGCGATTCAAATAGAGACAGGTTGCTGGCCTACAAGAATCTCAAGTTTACAGCCTATCTTTTAGTCGCCTTTTACGACATCCATGGGGAAGAGATGGAGTGTCCCTATTATAAGTGGATTTAAATTATCTGTGAAATTATTTGCTTATACCATAAACAGGTAAATGATTGTTGTCAATTGTGAACAATCTTGAATCTCCTGCAGTCACTCCAAATATATAGTTTAGGTTAAAGAAAGCATAGCCCCCATGGGTGGGGTCCCTTCCGGCCCGAATGAAACGCATAAAATCCGGTGTTTACGTCTTTCTGGGGCCATTTTGTGCCCAAGCGGTCAACAAATTTTGCACTTAACAAACATTCGCAACCAATTGTCCTTTGTTTTGGTCTCGTAAGTGGAGAATCTAGATTTTTATCTAGTTTTAAGCAAAAATGTAAACAGTAAGTACATATTGCGAGAAAAATGAAGAAGTATAAACAAACGCTAATGATAAGATGTAGATTTTTGTGCGTACATATTCACATTTAATCGCGTCTTCAGGGGTAGACGGAGCGTACAGACTCTGAAAGGCCACGTTTAGCTATAAAGTTTTGGTCACAAGATCAATTTTCTTTTTATTTTTACATCATTCCACCTAATGCTTCTAAACTTTCTTAGCTAATATACAAACAAAGAAACAGAAGAAATGATCTTTATAAACATTTCATTTGGCGAAAAAGAATTTAATCATAATTGTAGAAAATCATCAATAATCTCATACTTCTTCAAGTCGGCGATATCGATAATCTGAATTTAAAACTGAATAACAAAAAAGCCGCTTTAAAATTGGTAAACAAAAATCCTTCCAGAGAGTTTTTATCTGAAATAATTTCTGTATAAATATTTTAAAATTTTCCTCCCGCAAAAGAATAGTGCATTTGGTATATGAAAGTATTCATCCGATAAGTTTTTGTACGCGGCGGCGGGAGATGCGCGCCGCGGGAGAGATAATCCGAATGTTCGTTTTTAATTTCCTCATACGGCAAAAGGAATATTCGAATGCTAAAATGAAACTACAAATCGTAGACCTTTTATTACTTAGAATAGTCTGTGTAAATCATTTCTTTTTCGTTTGAAAATTTGTTGACCTCTCATGTTGACATGGCAAAGAACCAGTCGATGAAACTCACTCTAATGTCACTTCTTTAAGAAGAAAATATAAACAATACAACGACAACAATAAAAATCTTTTCTGAATATAACATTAAAGTAAATCTCCATTTTTCGTGGTTTAATTACTGCTATTCACAGGTAGACGGGTATCCAATCAGCAGTAAAGTAGAGACATACAATGTATTATTTTTGAGATTAACTATTCTTTTCTCCATGGTCAGCCTTGTTTATGGTCTATGCCAGTGCAATCGCGTCCAGCTAATAACTACACGCCCGAAAGTGTCATAAACCTGCCTCCACTGCCACACAACTAGCGACTTTATTGCCCAGCAATAAACTGCATTATCACTCCCCTGGGCGCTGTCGGTGTCGCGAGCTCTTGTTCCACCTAATTCAATTTAAATGGTATTTCGTTATTTGTTCGAGAAATTAGAGATTCGCACTGAAATTCTCATAAATATGGAAGTAAGTGAAAGAAAATTACAGCGTGTTTGTATTTCTAAACCAGCTAACAAGTGGTCATGTGATCATGTTCAATTTGTAACAGACTTACCTTCGCACAAAAGAAAACAATGACAAGGGCTTATAAATATTTGTGACAGACTATCACTATTCTTAAGTCGACAAAATACGCAATTAACCAATTCCCACCACATAACATAAAATTATGTGGCCGTGTCTTCCCGTGCCGAGCGCCGTGTGGTTCCCGGCACCAATAAAAAAAAGAATAGGACCACTTCATCTCGTTCCCATGGATGTCGTAAAAGGCGACTAAGGGATAGGCTTATAAACTTGGGATTCTTCTTTTAGGCGATGGGCTAGCAACCCGTCACTATTTGAATCTCAATTCTATCATTAAGCCAAACAGCTGAACGTGGCCTATCAGTCTTTTCAAGACTGCTGGCTCTGTCTACCCCGTAAGGGATAAAGACGTGATCATATGTATGTATGTATGTAACATAAAATTAACTTTTGAAGACGGTTGATCTCCAATTTCTTTTTTGCGACTCCTTCAAAATTATCTTTTATTTATGGTTAAAAACTATAGAATCGTAAGTATTAGCATCTTGAATAATAGAAGACTTGGTATTCAAGTTCACAAATCAAAATACGTCTCTTAATTTATGTACGCAAACTCATCTCTAGACCTCGCAGCGGCGGCGTACGCGGCTCAAGGCGGCCTTATTACATTTCGCTCGTTTAATTCTGTAGTCCTGCACAAAGCTAGGTCAAACAGCTTGTCTGCGAGACCTAGATATTGAAACGTTATGAAACTTCTTCAGGGTGCTATGTAAGCGGTTACTGATGTTTTGTTAAAATTTCTATATCTTTTCATTTGCTTTCAATATCAATAATTTGTTGATTTTCTTAAGGAGGTCCTCTATGGCGGATTTCATAGTTCGGATGTGAATGTGCGTATCTCAATCTCACATTAATTATTTTTGGAAACCTAATCGCGATTCCTTGGTTCACTGACTCAGTTTGAAATGTGCGTAGAATTATGATTAAGTACAATACAAATATTTTTAAGTGCCACCAATTAAGAAAAGAGCATTGTGATACTAAATTTGTGTTGTGGCTTCAATAAATACCTATGTTGTATAATAAATGTATTTGATTCGATTTAGAATTTTTGTGACATTGTCATACGGTATACATATATCTATGAGATTTATTATACGGTATATATCCATACTGGATACATTTTTTAATGAATGAGTCCATGGTTCAGAATCTCACGGCATAATGCAATATCAAAGAGCACCATTATATTGCACAATGGCCGTTAGCTGGCGAGCGGGGATTGCTGTACAGTGCGGGCTTAATTTGAAGTGGCGCGAAGTGGTGCCGTGCGCGGCCGCTCTACTCCGCCGCCGTCCGCCGCCGGCCTCGTGACCACTCATTATGTTTCCATTTAGACATTATAAGAGAAATGCGGAGTTTGGTCTCGCAGGAGTTTCCAAAAATCTTTCTTTAAGGGTCCCGTTTGTACAATTTCATCTATGTTCGGTTGATGCAAGAAAACTGAACAAAGATGAAATTTTACGTGTCAGTCAGTCACCCTAATTTCGCGATAATTATTAATTTTTCACTCTGTCTCTTTGCCGTGGATGTCGTAAAAGGTGTCGACTAAGCGATAGGCTTATATACTTGGGATTCCTTTTTTTGGTTTCAACCTTTCACTATTTGAATCTCAATTCTATCATTAAGCCGAACAGATAAGCGTAGCCTTTCGTTTTCGTGGATATAGACGTGATTATGTTTTGTTATATTTGCTTTAGTAAACACCTAATTAATTTTCATACGTAGATTAAAAGATAAGAAGTAATATTGTTCATAATCAAATCTCTACGTACTAAGTTCGTATAATTGTACCCAGCTTGAGTTTCTAGTCGAAATCATTATTAAAGTGTAGATAATAAAAATATTCTAGAACGAGCCGTCTTTATTTAATTTGAGGTGTTAATGAAGCTGCTAATGAATGTCTGATGAAGATTCTATTAGATCCCAGTCCGTGGAAACCAAGGGTTGCCAGTCACTGAAGTAATTTTACTTAAATTAAGTTTTATTTTTACCCAGGCCTTAACATGTGAGGTTTTTAAGTCCAAGTAAGTTTTTAAGTGAAGATATATACACCTGTCCTGTGAAGATAACTGTGACATTATTACTACAGTACTAGAAAATGTAAAAATTCTATTTAGTAGAAGGGTGCTAGGGGATATAATCAGTTAAAAATGTAACTTGATTCACACCGAGTAAAAATTTGGCTTTATTTATTCATTCATATTGTCACGTCTATATCTAATAAATCAAATTCCATAAAAATATATATATAAAAACTCTCCAAGTCTTTTAAAAGTAATTTTATCGGGAACCCATTTTAATCGGATGAAAACCCTAGTTTCACAAAGTTAAGTATAACTTGTTTCATTAAAAAGTTATCAACACGCTTTGTGTGGAAAAATTACAAGTTAAACTAGAAATTTATAGCAAGTTTAATAGCACAAAGGTTCTGTAATATTAACGGATGTCTAACAGAGTTCAACTTACCAACAAGACACAAACAGCGTTGAAATTTTGTAAAAGAAAATTAAAGAAAAGGTGATTTCATTAATACGATTTACAATGGATTTAAACAGATAATTATCCGTAACCGGCTTACAAATATGATTGCGTGGTATTTACCACTGAGTGGATAAACACTAAAGAGTGTTTCTGACTTGCCAACACTATGTATAACATGTTCACTCATGTTGTCGTGTTTCTGTTGCAGCCTCAGTTAATAAACAACGGAATCTCGAAAAAGCTATTTAAAACTAATTTTTCATTACCAATATTCTTGTGATATTGACGTTACAGTATTGTTCTTAAACTAAGTTAATAAAGTTACTTTCAATGTCTTCTCATAGAGTCAATATAGTACGATCTAGACGCGACGTCTACAAAGTTGTAAGTGATAAGTTTGAAACTAGGTAATAAGAAATTATCGACGTGTTATCTAGAAGTGCCGGCTAAAATCCGCTCTTTCTATTCATAAGCCGCTAAATATGAAGATGTTACATTAAAAAGTCCCTCGCTAGTTCCACGAAGAGAGAAAGTTAGCTCGCATTTAACTTTGTCGGATAACTTTAACTAAAAGATTTACGAGAAAATGCAACATCTGTTTTTTCTTCCTTCGGTCATAGGCACTCAAATCAAGATTATGGTATTTATGTTTTTTAATTTTGTATATCAAATTCTACCTAACTATTTATATTGTTTTTCTTTGGTCGCATTTTACTAACACGCTCGTTTACGTGTTTATATCTACGCTGAAATTTCTGTTTTTAAAAATCTTTATTTTACTTGTACGTTGTTAAGAAATCTTGCAACTTTTGACCAACTTCCCAAAATATATTTTCCGATAGAAGGTAAACTAATTTAGTCTGCCTTTTGTACTGAACCAGTTTTAAATGTTACAATAAACAATAAATGAATAAAAAACATTTTGCACTCTTACTTATTATACTACTCATCATACTCTTCCTCTCGGAATACCAGGCGCACATTTTTGTATAATGTTATAACTTATATGTTTTAAGTAGTGGCTTCAGGAAATAAATCTTGAAGTCCAAACCGTCTCCACTATTAAAAAGGCCATTCCTTCTTTATGTGCTTACAACGGGCGCATCATATTTTATGGGCAATTTCGCCGTTTTATTGAGGTCATTAAACTTAGGTTCCTCTGCTCGCGAGCCAATGGACGGGGCCGTATGGAAGACGTCTTGGTCCCCCTAGGGATATACAAATATTTATTTATTTATCTCTAAATGGCCTTAGGTAAAGTTCTACAGTTTATTAAATAATAAGGTACGTTACCTTATTATTCAATAAGGTAACGTTAGAAATGAAGACGGCCACTTAGAGATGAAATACCAACTTGTATTTCCTGCTATTTTCTCGTAGTTCGTTGGTTTATTTTTTTGTAGGTATATTTCAAGCCTACAACAGCCTGGAATTTTGCGTTATCAATTAGGCCACCTTTTATGTAGGTACTCAGTATATTTTTTTGTTTATGTTCTATGTGTTTCTCATTTGGAAAATGTTTTACTAAAACGTGATGAAAATTCATTTCATAAAAGCGAGATCTCGAGTGCTCCTCATAATAATTCTGATACTCAAACAATCAGCGCGATATTTACGAATGTCTCCCAATTTTTCCAGCATTAGTTTCAGTCGATTTGAGCAATTATTTGAACTCACTGAATGCTGGCAATAAAACGAGAGACGTCATTGTTTTCGGCTCATAACCTCTCGCTGAAAGTTCAGAAATCACAATTATTTATGGATGAATAATTGTTCTAGACGCATCCATGAATTCACAAGACAAAGGGTTGTTGCACCGACAGAAACTTTAGATGCCTGATAAAAATGTACTAATCCAAACAAATATCTTCAATATTAATAGGTATATATATATTAAAGAATTTAAGTTGTCAAAGTTATAAACTATGTACACCAACATTATAAACTATAAGAAACGCTAAATGAATTTAAGAAAAAAATTATATTAATTAACAACTTAATTTATAAAGTGCACATTTCCAGAAGTCATACGTTTTCAATATAATTTTGTGGGATTGTGTGGCAAAATAAACGAAAGCTTTTTATTTTAATTTTATTTAAAGAGATCAACTTAAACCCGTGCGTTGTGAATATCGAAATAGCCAATATATCTTCTGTCTCTCTCGCACACGTACTTCCTTGCGTTCCATTATTTTGACAATTATTATAAACGCATTCATAATTTGTAGTAAATCACAGTCAATTGGAATTAACGCATAATGTGTGTGAGTGGGTTCTCGACTTTACTCCTGTAATATTATTATTTTTTTTACTCTGTTATCAGAACTAATCTCGCATTTAATATCTCTAACATCGCCCACTTTCTTGACTTCCGACATATTTTTGGTTTCCCTTTATGTCTATATGACATTCTTTAATTCTAACTATCGAGTTGATGTTAGGTCCAATCCTAACGCTGTGAGTTCTTCCTCCTAGCGTTAGTCCTGGTTATATCCTCACCACTCTGAAGAGGAGCCCGGGGTACTCACGCTTCCCTATGTATTAATGAGATCAAAGCTGATTATCTACGTGACCTCGGAGACAGGCCGAGTACTGAGGGCTAATTGCGTTTGTCCTGTCCCGCCACAAATCGAATTATAACTTGACGTGTGTGTCTAGTTATCAGCTACCGGTGAGCATAAGGACTTCATATGTTGATGACTTTATTATTGTAGGTATTAGTGAATTTCGGACTAATCCTGAAAGCCAAAATTGGCTGTCGATCCGGCTTTCTCGATTTTGCAACATTTGATTTATTTTTATATACCACTAGATGTAATGGTAAGTTTTATTTAATTTTTTTTTTTCACAAACTAATATTGAGCTCATCATAAGTTTGAAAATTTTCTGATATCATTACCCCCAAAAATTTTACCATCTCAAATCAAAACCAAAGGTTTGAATGTAACACTAAACGGCATCTTAATATAATGCATGTTTCAATGTTCTGAAAGACTAAGAACAAGGTCAGACAAACATTACAAGGACAGAATAGATAAAACGTAAACAGCGCAGGTCCTAAAGTCGTCCCTTGCGGCGCACGTTTCTCTGATGCTTGTTTGAACGGTGTGAGAACAACTGTACTAACATCAAAACTTCGGCAGCTGTTCTAGCGTCTCAGGGACATGTTATAATAATATTTGAAACCATCTCTCGACTTCCAATGATAATTAAAAGTTATGATCTTGAAAAACATTTTTGTTATATTTTAACAACACCATTGTACAAATATTTTTCGAGTAGGTACATACGTTCTTGTAAAAACGTCGATTACATTCCTCATCTCTTTCTTTACCACCTTACCATAAGCCATTTAGGCTAAATGGGCATTGTCGAAAAGTGTCGTTAAATTCTTCTCTTCACATACAGAGTTGGTAACACTAAACTAGCGATTGCGGTAATTTAGACATTTGAACACCATCTCCTCTCTTTTTCAATGAGGAAAAATAAAATTGATTGCTTAAAATGATTATACTTAACTATGTCTGTTTATTTCTGCCAATATTTTGGTTAACATTATTAAGTTTTTAAAAAAACTATATAAGACTTTTTCCCGGAATTTCCCTTTTGTTGTGGTAGAGGTAAGTATTTTATTTATTAAACTTACTAACAACTATAATTTTACTGCATATTTCACTTTTAGTTACCTTAAAGGCACTTAATTAAAACAAAGCGAAGGCCCACGTGCCTTTATAACCGAATATCAGAATTACCAGCTCAAACATTCACTACACATTACCCCTTTCAGCTTACTCTGAACTCGCTAACTTTATATAAAACAAGCAAAACAAAACCTTAAAGTCAGGGTAACAAATCTCATTATTTATTCTAAAATAACCAACAAGTCTTAGATTTTCCAGATGGGTCTACTTCAAAACGTGTCTTATGACGTGTGGCGAAAATTGAATGTCGATTGTAGATTAGATTTCAATTTTCAAAGACGATGTTTACCGTCTGGCGCGGTGGCCGTCGTGATGAAGAAATAATGGACTCCGCTCAACTAATATTATTACAGGGCAGTAATCCGAGTTGCTGGAAACTGCACAAATACTGCAGGATTATTCATGGCAAGCTGAATAGAAACTACTTCGGAACTACAATAGAACTGCACTTTTGAAGCACTCAAATAACAGGGAAATAAGTCGGTTCTGTAGTTTTTGAGTTTATTCATTTCAGATTAAATTGCAAATCTTTTCTCTTTAAGTACGGTACGTATTAGTATTTATACAAATTTTGCTTCCTGTAACTAAATATAAACTGTCGTGTGATACTATGCTCCTTGAATTTGTCTCATCTTCGCATTTCTATTTAACAAACAATTACAACGAGTTTTTTCTGAAATAAATCTGTTCGGGAGGCAATACAACGAAGTCAATGAAATCAAATCTTCGCTTAAATACCAAAGATCAATTACTCAACTATAATATACATACATACATATGTAATCACGTATATATCCCTCGCCGGGTAGACAGAGCTAACCGTCTTGGAAACCGATAGGCCACGTTCAGCTGTTTGGCTTAATGATAGAATTGAGATTCGAATAGTGACAGGTTGCTAGGTCATCACCTAAAAGAAGAGTCTATTTCATTTAGTCTTATATGTATAATAAGTACATATAATAGTGAAAAGTTACAAATCCTGTACGATACCCGATCACCACATCTAATAACTTAACTAAAACTAAGTTAAAAGGTGTTTCTAATCGACTCACTAGTAGAACTTGTTCCTTGCCTTCCAAAGCCTTAAAAGTTTCAGGTCCAACAGAGCGACTTGTTTGGAACACTTCCACGGGTACCTTAACTTTAGCATTGTCTTTTAAATTATCAGTCTGCGAATAGTCTAGACTTTTCAGTAATCTCTCTACTATATCTGAATGTCGCCTTAAAATCTCGGTGCCATGGGGCGGGGGATTATTTTTCATTAACATGTACCACGTACGTGGAGTAAAATCTTGTCAAATGGTATGTCTGTAGCAAATTAAGATGTATAGACTGCCAAGGGTGAGAGCAATATCAATTTATTACTAAGTTATAAATTGGAACCGCGAAATGACATGAAAATTACAGAAAAATTGTGGTTAAAAAACATTTGTAAATTGAATTACTTTAAACCGATGACAATCGAATGAATTCAGCGACCAGTGTGCGTATATGGACCATTGAGCGACGGAGGCCATTATAAAATGATCATTACAAACAATCTTCGTGTGTAACAAAAACAAGAGACAAATTTCATAACTATTAAAGTTTAAGGTTACCCTTTTTTTAAACAGACAAGAAATAAACATACATATATTCCAATCAGAACTAAGCGATCAGCGAAGCTTATTAAACTAAACATTTAATCACGGAAATCATCTATTACATTGATGATATAC
Source organism: Amyelois transitella (assembly GCF_032362555.1). NCBI lineage: Eukaryota > Metazoa > Arthropoda > Insecta > Lepidoptera > Pyralidae > Amyelois > Amyelois transitella. Next base: position 155,871 of record NC_083508.1, on the reverse strand, counting down.
AATGATCAAATGTAGGTTACTCTTGATACTAACAAACATACTCGTAGAAGAGGATCCTGTGCTGAATCGATTTCAAATAAAAAGGCCCCATTGACGGCCTGCGTCGGGACCCAGTTCTGCCATTAATGCCATTCAACTCATTAATTTCCTCGTTTTTCCCACTTGTTTCGGCTTTTACATTGAAACGCCAGATAAATTAACGATAAATGACGCTCTACAAGAAAAAGGTCACTTTTAATGAGGGCATGCTAGTCTTGTTGATTTATGTAAATACTAACAAATAATATAAATGCGAATGTAAGTTGGTATGTTTGTTACCTCTTCATAGCTAAACCACTGAACCTCCATGAAATTTAGCAAACATTTATGATGAAGTATAAAATTGGACATAGGTTGCGCGTGAGTAGCTGCGAGCTAAAGCTTGTAGAAGATTTCAGTTCGATTCCCAGCTCAGGCAGGTATTTGTACTTAGCAAATAACTGATTTCATTGGAATTGAAAAAAATTGATGGAAAAAAAATGTTGTATTGAATACAATAATAAAGAAGTGTAACGCTGCCACGTGCCAATTTTTGTAGTGGTGATACAAACTTGAAATAAAAGCCACTCCGATCCAACGTATTGAGAGGTTTCCTGACTTTCAAGGAGCGGAAGTCAATTGCCCTCCTCTCCATTGAAAAGAAACCAGGACAGGAAGTGATGTGTCTCAGTTTGCAACTACACTAAACCACCGGAAATGACGATTTTGTGTTCTTCGCGAGGTAAACAACACTTGAGAGGGGAATACAGATAGATATGCCTTATTTCGTGTCCCACATAGCAACTTTTTAAAAGTTTCTGTAGAAAAAATAGGTCGAAAAACAACAGCCGGCATAATACCCGAACTAATATTATAAATAAGAAACAAGTTTTGTAACCTTTTCACAGTAAAATCACTAAATCGATTATACATTACATTATATTTACACATACCTCTAGTGTGTCAAAAGCTCTTGCTGTAGAGCCTAAATATTATTCCTTATTTAAGTCATTATTATAATTCGTAGAGGCGCTTTTGAACCGAACTTATTAAATCATATTTCGGTATATTCAGAAAATCTTTAAGCAATGTAATTTAACGATCTAGATATCATTACCCATTATCTTTACCTGCCGGAAACCCAAGTACAAAAGCAAGTGGGATAGCGGAAAAACAATTATGTAGGTCGCTGGATTTTTGGTAGAGTGAATATTGTGAAAGGAAGAAACGGGAAGCGGGAGTGCACAACACGTACCTTAATTTCTCGTATATTGGCTTCTTGGGCCCTGGCCAGGGTTCTTCTTGTTTCAAAGATGCGCACTTTTTCTATTTTTATTATATGAGCGGAGCGGTCAATTTGCGGCCATATTTTTTCTTCAATCACTAGTTTTCAAATTTGAATTGAAATGTTCTATGGCTCCATTCGTAAGCCGTCGAGTGTTGTCGAGCTCCGAAGAAACCACATATGCTGTCACTATCGTATTGTGCGGAATGAAAAGGGATAGGAACAGTAAAATAAAGCGGCGCGTTCATCCTCCGGCGCCTTGAGAAACATCGCTTTCTCAAAAGAAAAATAAAAGGAAATCACTCATAGAGTAGCGTAAATAGTAGTGGATTTTAATATTAACTAAAGCGGAAAAAATAATATAATAAGATTCATAAAGTAAGAAATTATTAAGAAAATGCGGTATTGTTATTGCGACGGCAATGGACTTAATTTAACGATTGGTCTTTTAAGAAAACCATTTTGAGTTTTAACTAAAGCTACTCTCACAGTACCGTCTGCACCTGGATAAGTCTTTTCAATGATTCCCATTGGCCATCGTAATGGGGGAACATTATCTTCATGTATCAACACTACAGTACCAATTTTGACGTTCGTTACATCTTTCAACCATTTCTGACGAACCTGTAAATTATTCAAGTACTCTAAATGCCATCTTTTCCAATATGAGCGAATCATTTGATCCAGTAGCGATTTACGTGTAACTAGCGGCGTAGAAGATACAGGTGCGAGTGGCAAGTAGTGTAGTGGAGAAGCCATAATAAAGTGCGCGGGAGTTAAAGGCTCAAGATGCGGTTCTTCCTGTAGTACGCAGAGTGGTCGTGAATTCATTATTGTTTCAATCTGTGTTAATACTGTTAAAAGCTCTTCATATGTAAGTAGTTGATTGCCAATAATGCGGTACAAATGAGTCTTCAAACTTTTTATATTTGACTCCCAAATTCCTCCAAAATGCGGAGCGCGGGGAGGAGACATATGCCATTCTATGCGGCGATTTACAAGCTCGCTCGAGAGCAAATTATTATAATCTGAAGAAAGTAAAAAATTATAAAGCTCATTCAAATGAGACTTAGCGCCAACGAAATTAGTTCCATTATCGGAATATAGATGGGAAACTGGACCCCTACGGGATATAAATCTCTTAAACGCAGAAAGAAATGTAATAGAAGATAAATCTGAGGCAAGTTCAATATGAACGGCTTTCGTCACTAAACAAATAAATAGGCAAATGTATGCCTTTTGACTTCGCTGACCACGACGTCTACAAATAGTGATGTTAATAGGCCCAGCGTAATCCACGCCAGTATGAACGAAAGCTTTTGTCTCTTGAACACGAAATGCGGGTAAATTCGCCATTTTAGGAGTTGGATGCGAAGGAGAATTTTTAAAACAAAAATTACAATTATGTACTCGTTGCCGTACAACAGATCGAGATGATATTATCCAATATTTTTGGCGAATCAAAGAGCTAAGAAGAGCGGCACCAGTATGACAATGTACGCGGTGAAAATAGTCTATGATCAAGTAAGTAACATTATCATGTTTAGGAAGTAAAATAGGATGTTTCGCTTCAAACGGTAAGTTTGAATTAGCTAATCGACCTCCTATTCTGATTAATTTATCTTCCGATATAAATAAGTCTAATTTATTAAGCGGGGCAGAAGGTATATTACCCTTTTTCAAATCTTTTATGACATGTGTAAAATGAGCGATTTGAACTGATCGAAGCAAATAGTTTTCAGCGGTAATTATATGAGAGGTCTCTAACCTTTTAGAGCGGGGCAATAATCTTACAAAGCGTAAAATATATACAATTATTCTTAACAGTTTATTCCATGAAGAAACTTTGCACGATAGAGAGCAAAAAGGAGACAGTTCTACACCACGAGAAGCGGTTGCTACAAGCGTTTTACTGTTAAATTCTGGCAAGTCTTCACATTTTTCAGGCTGAAAAGATTCTATTGGCCACTGAGGTACAGGCGTAATTAACCATTCAGGACCGTTCCACCATAATTTGTGCGTGAGTAATTGTTCAGGTAATAAACCTCTCGACAGACAGTCTGCGGGATTCTGAACTCCGGCGACGTGGTAGAAGTTTTTAGGCTCTAGATTCTCGTGACATTTGGCAACACGATTGCTGACAAAAATATTCCACCGATGTGGAGATGAATGAATCCACGAAAGAGCTATTTTTGAGTCTGAAAAAGCATAAACATTATCTATAGGCGTGCGCGCTGAATAAGTATCGTAGACCAATTTGGTTAGCTTGGACATTATGACGGCAGCACAGAGCTCCAAGCGTGCAAGTGAAATTACTTTGACTGGCGCAACCTTTGACTTTGCACACACCAAGCGGACACATATGTTACCAGTAGGATCGGTAACATGTAAGAAAACAACACAGCCATACGCTTTCATACTAGCGTCAGCGAAAGCAACTATATTAACCCTAGAACCCTGAGCTACAGCCAGATGGCGGGGAATTTTTAAATTAGCAAGAAGTGGCAATTGTTCTCTAAATTTAATAAACATAGCGGATATATTTGTCGGAGGTGTTTCATCCCATCCAACCTTCTGAAGCCAAAGTTCTTTAATTAGAAGTTTAGCATAAACAATTACAGGCGCGGCAAAACCTAACACGTCCCATAAGCGGGCGATTGAAGAAAGTATAGAACGTTTGGTACAAGAGCGATTATCGTTATTTATTTTAAAAACAAATGTGTCACTCTCCGGCTGCCATTCCAGCCCTAATATTTTAAGAGAAGCGAATTTATCAAATTCTACTTGTTGTGAAAGTCTTAGCGGTAGCGGAATATTATCAAGTACCATTTTAGAGTTACTCGACCATTTAACTAAATCAAAACCACCTGATTTAAACATTTTAATCAACTGCGTAGAAGCTTCGACAGCATCTGATTCATTTAAAATTGAACTAGCTAAATCATCCATATAGAGCTCCTTTTCAGCTATAGCTGCTGCTACAGGAAAATTAGAACGTTCATCATTACAAAGTTGACGTACTGTGCGCATTGCAACAAATGGGCTGGACCTAAGTCCAAACGTCACTCTGTTGAACTTGAACATACGAATCGGTTCAGAAGGGTCAAATCGAAAGAGTATTTTTTGATATTTTTGATGTTCCTCAGTTACAAGTATCTGAAGATACATCTGCCTTATATCTGCAGTTAAAGCTACTGGAAATAAACGAAAATTAAGTAATAATAAAAATAAATCAGCTTGAAGATTAGGTCCAGTGTGTAAAATATCATTGAGAGATACACCATTATGACATTGAGCACTCGCGTCCAAAACAATCCTGACTTTAGTAGTCTGTTTGTCCAATCTGACAACTGGGTGGTGAGGAATTATATAACCTCCATTAGACTCGTCCGATGGTAACACTGGATCTAAGTATTTGTTATTTATGTAATCCATGATAGCGGCGTTATAGCTCACACGTAAATCTGTGTCGCTAAGTCTGCGTTCCAGTGCCAATAAACGGCGATGAGCAACAGTGTACGAGTTCCCTAAGCTACTGGGATCCTTAGCAAATGGTAACACGGTGCAATAGCGACCAGATGAGTCGCGAGAGACTGTAGAAGCGTAAATTTGTTCACATTCTTCATCAGCACGACTAAGAAATTTATTCACAGAAACTTCCTCTAATTCCCAGAATTTAGAAAGAGAGGCATCTATACTTTTTTCAAAAGAAGTAAGAAATGAAGCGGAAGATGAAGATGGAATTGCGGTTATATCGCCAATGACTGACGAAGCGGTATTAGCAGCGGCGTCACCCATGAAAACAAATCCAAAAACAGTTTCAATAGCGGGCGGAGCTGGCGGTGCAATGACTTTTCCACTAAGAAGTAAGAATGGGAATAACTTTGCTCCTAGGACAATTTCGATTTCTCCAGGAATATGCCAGAATGGATCTGCAAGCGGTATGTTTACCAGATGCCTAACAATAGATGTGTCAATATAATCTATAGGAAGACGATCGGTAATACAATCTATGACTAATGCGGTTAAGTTAAAAGTTTGTTTATTATTTTTCACAGAAATCGTAAAATTAGCATACCCTATAACAGGCCGGGAAGTCAAACCAACACCCTTTAAAGTCGAATTTGACAGCGGAATAATTTTCAAATTAAGTTTTTTGCAACAGTTTAGAGTAATCAAATTGTTCTGTGAAGCATTATCAATAAGACATCGAACAGTTTCTTTTATATTCTTATCATTATTATACGCGTAAATACTGGCGGTAGAAAGAAGCACTTCAGATCGGTTATGACAAGTTAACGTGGTACAGGGAAGAACATTCGTTAGGTCAGGTGAGCGAGCGCAAAGCGATACGTGCTCGCGATCTTTGCTAATAACGGGCATTGATGCCGCGGAGGTGGAGGCGCAATTCTCTGTACCAGTTTCAGCCGAAGCAGCGCTGTCTTGTATGGTTGTCCTAGTGAACGAATCTCGAAATGACGCAGAAGGTGAGTTTTTATTTGAGGATGAATCTAAATGTAATAAAGAATGATGACTTTTACCACATTGTCTACATTTATACTTCGAATTACATTTTGACACGGAATGTGTCAAGCTAAGGCAGTTTACACACCCTACTTTCGATTTAATAAATTCAAGGCGATTTTTCGGTGACAAAGATTTAAATGCGGGGCAAGTATAAAGCTGAAAGTGTTCAGACGTATTACACATCGTACATACAGAGCGGTTATCGATATTATTATTATTACGGGTTACGAACGAATGGACTGTATGGCGGGAGCGGTTGGAATTATTAATAATAGCATTGTTATTTTGATTAATGCGGTTGAATGAATTATTATTAGTAGTGCGATCTAAGATTTTTACTTGACTTTTAATAAATTCAACTAAATCTGAATAACTCGGAATTATTTTATCTCTAGCAGTCATTTCAAACGCCTGAGCGGTACTTGAATCTAATTTGCGGAATGCTAAATTAAATAAAATAAAATCATAAGTATCTTCAATTTTTAATTGATTTAGTGCAGCGGTAGCAGCGTCAAATGTATCTATGAAATTATTTAATGCGACCGAGTTATTTGAAGCGGCTTTAATATTAAGCAACGTGGAAACATAATACGAACCTAGGGCTCTCTTATCCTGATATTTCTTTGTTAAACTGTCCCAAATGGACTTATAGTTTTCGCCAGAAGGAATCACGCCTGCTATAATTTTTAATGCATTTCCGGTGAGCCTTCCAACTAAATATTGAATTCTATGAGAATCTGTTAAATCTGGATTACAATGTATATTAGCTTTAAAAGATTCATAGAAAACGGGCCAATTTTCAATTTTTCCGTCAAAGCTAGGAATATTAAGCGGAGCTAGTTTGAAGGGAGCCTTATTCGTTGTTTGCGGAACTGCACTCGAAGAAACGGATTTACCTTTTAGATTTACACGAAACCTTACAACACGAGCATAAATATCTTCAAATGATGAAAGTGACTTATAACTTGGTTGGAATTTGGGATCTAATTCCATGTGTAATAGGTTAATTTCATCCAAAGTTTGCATGAAATCATTACGCAATATGTCTACAGTTTGACTATCGGACATAAAAGTCTCAATCGAGCGCAATTCGGTAGTAGATGGAGACAAATTTTTGCCTACCTCGTATAATTTAGAAAGACGTTCAAATCGAACCTTATTTTTCTCTTGTAACAACTTGAGCTTAGATTCCATGGTAAAAGATGGCGGATAGAGGTATTTTACGAAATAAAACACTTAATACCAAAATCTTATTCAAAATAAGCGGTGAGCGGTGTGAGAGTACTGTGAGCGGACGTTTTTATTTAATTGTGTAGGTAGATTCTACACAGAAGCCGGCCGAATGTCGGCGCAATGCGGTTATGATTACTTACAGAAAATCGCGGTTTTAAACAAATCTCGTCAATAACAATACGCATGAAGCGGGTTTGAAGCGGGTTTTATCCGGCTCGAAGGACCACAAAATGGGATAGCGGAAAAACAATTATGTAGGTCGCTGGATTTTTGGTAGAGTGAATATTGTGAAAGGAAGAAACGGGAAGCGGGAGTGCACAACACGTACCTTAATTTCTCGTATATTGGCTTCTTGGGCCCTGGCCAGGGTTCTTCTTGTTTCAAAGATGCGCACTTTTTCTATTTTTATTATATGAGCGGAGCGGTCAATTTGCGGCCATATTTTTTCTTCAATCACTAGTTTTCAAATTTGAATTGAAATGTTCTATGGCTCCATTCGTAAGCCGTCGAGTGTTGTCGAGCTCCGAAGAAACCACATATGCTGTCACTATCGTATTGTGCGGAATGAAAAGGGATAGGAACAGTAAAATAAAGCGGCGCGTTCAGCAAGTTTTCTTACGGAAAGAGAATGTTTAAAGAACAATTTTTTCAACGTAATTGAAACGTTGAGCAGAAGCGTTAAAATACCAACAAAGGACTCCCCCCACTCCGAGCCTAAAACTTTTTAATTGTACGAGATAAAGCGGGCGAAGAGGGAAATTCTTGAATAGCGAATACCTGGCATTGTTGGCGAATTGATGCCGGTTATATTTAACCGGTTAACGTCGCAAATCCTGTGATCCAAGGTTGCGATTTGTAATTAAGTGCGAATTAATCAGGAGACTTGGTTTTCTAATTGGCTACGCGGAGTGCGGCGATGAGCACTGTCTCGGTAGATAACGAGCTTGTGGTTTTATAGCACCACGCAAGTAGCAGAGAAAAATCTACGTGAGGAATGGACAACACAACCATGTGACTATTTTTTCCTAAAATAATTTAAGTGATACTGTTCTCTCAAGAAGAAATTTTCAGCTTTACGAATATTAAACATTATAAAATCATCATCATGAAATTCGACAATTATACGAACCATTTTTTTATTTTAAATGCATCCCATTTATACATGTAATAAGTTCCCATTTATACATTTAAAAGTATCTTTAGGAAGAATAATAAAAAAACATGACAATTGTATTTTTGCTAGATAAGGTAAGTAGGTAACAACTGCTTTCTATGGAGGGTGCAACCGGAAACACGCAGAGATGAGAGAGAGACAGAGAAACAAGGTTTGAAATCTATTCAAATATAAACATCTGTGTTGTTCTCAATCGCAAGTAATTAATTCGTCCGGAATCAGCGCCGCCTTCAACTTTGTTTTTCACGTGAAAAGTAATTTTCGTGGAACAAAATATAGAAATTTATCGTCAAATATAATTTCAATGTCTATTCTGACTGCCACACCCAGACAAACCTGCACATTTAAGCAACTGAATGCGTAACCATAACCAAAGCGGGTAAGCTTCCTTTGTTAACGCTGTCATGGAGGTCAAACGGTCACTCCGTATAAATTTACCTGAATAACGCAATTCTACCACCAAAACTACTGGGTTAACTACTAGGCGCAAACAACTAATATTATATACTTTTATTAAATAATTTAAATTTCAATTAGTAAATATATTCTTTGTTAGTTGTCCTAATCACAAAATCAATGCGATTTTTGTGCATGGAACTGTAAATAGTAGACACGATGGAATTTGAAAAGTATCGATAGAAAATCCGTACTTGAAGTAGGTATCTCCCGCCAAGTTTTGTATCGAGTCAGTGATCGCACAGACAGACCGCGTGTTCCGCATTTGCCGCTCGGTAAACCGCTGTAATGAAGTTTCGGTTCAAACCCGTCTGTCTGCTGATTAATGATCGATGGTGATGTCGGATTCGCGAGATGAGTTGATTTATCCATATAAAAAGTATTGATCAATTCGAGAAGTTTCTAGTGACAGGTCAGGTCAAAAGTACCCTCAGCCAATGATATTGCGTGAAAAAATGATGAATTTAAACGTATTTAAAAATATGTAAGGATAGTGCAAGTAGAAAAATTTAGTTTCTACCTAGTTCTCCGGGTAAATACGTAGTGCAACTATGTTAGAAAATTGCTAGAATTTAATTTGTTGAATGACCTTTCTCTGATTTGAAGAAAAAATGCACATTTCAATTAATTTACAACAAATGTAGTTCTGAAAGTACCTACGTATGTGCGTTCTTAACATCTGCATGTCACTTGACTTTTAAAAACTTCTTTTAAAAACCCGCAAAAGGATTACTGAAAATGCCTTTAAAACATTATGAAGAAACTTACTCTAAATAAATCTTGGAAACCCTTTCAGTCAAGGATTATTTTTCAAGCATTCAACTTCTTGCGATGTAAGGAGTCTATTGAGAAGTATTTCCGACGAGGCTTTGTCCGCGCCGTAATGAGGGGCTCTCGTGCATTCAGCTGCCGCGAACTTACAAGGGCCCTTGGCCACTACTTATATCACTCATTCAAATCCATAAAACTCTATATTTATATGTAACAGTATAAAATGTTCAATATTTTGCTGTTTTGAAATAGTTAGCTCCAGTGGCGCAGTCGTAATTTTCTTGGGTCGCAATTAGTGTTCAATCCCAAGAGCTAGGTTTCCCCGCAAAAGCTTCAAGCTTTGAGCAAAAACATGGCTTACTAAATCCACGATCGTCATAGGAGGTGACGCCACAGGGAACGAAGCCGTCGACTCGCCTTAAATTTAATCTCATATTTAACCAAATTACATTTCATGCTATTACACTTAGCTATTCATGGGAAAGTTCAAAACAAATTCAAGATTCATAAGTCTTCCTTCACATACAATATCAAGCGTGTTTTACAAACGACATGTTCGGTGTCTAGTTAGCGACATTTTCCTGTGTCGCCGTCGCAAACGATTGTGATTCCGAAAATAACGTTCATTCGGGGACTTATCTACTTTATTCTATTTTTTCATTTTTTGCATCGAGCCATTTACAAAAGTTTTAAGCCTGTACGACCCGAAAACATATTAATTATTTAAAGAACACGCTCGATTCGATGTAATTTATTTATTTATTTTGTATTTTGCTCGAATATGAACTGTTTACTGGTTTCATTTCACGTAAATGACTTTCAAAAGGTTAATTTAATCGATAGGTCTCTTTAAATAAACTTCTTATAAAAACATCGAAACCATGACTTATACGATCACTTTTAATTTTGGCAATGTTCAAGTTATGATTAATTCTAACTATATTAATTTCTCTAAGCTGAATTACAACTTTTTGTTAACTATTAGCAAAAAACCTTACTTTGATAACATTTCTGGAAATTCTGAAAATTTTTGGCGAAATCTTTTTCGAATAAAAAATTTACTTCATAATGTTTATAAATATTTAATTTCATACAAATTAGACATGCGTATAGGCAAACGTGATTTAGCACCTCAAACAAGCCCGATCCGTCCAGCGGGCTTTGAAGCCGGGTCCGCAGGAAATTGACAATTTCCCCGCCGGACCACCGCCGCATTTAATTACCAGCTCTATAGGTATTTGTACAGGTGGTTTTAACAGTTATACGGTAAATACATATAATTATACAAAACTCGTATTATTTCCATTTAGAAAAGGTATAATTTATATCAGGGCCGACATGACTACCGGATATACTACAAATGCTGAAATAGGTGTACCATAAAAATATTAAAACAGTTACCTACATCGGATATTCATCCTTTCCGGGGTAGACAAATGTTATAGTTACACAACTCGAAAAACCACGTTTCGCCCGATTTATGTCATGGCATTTGTTATTAAGTTATAGGTTGCTACTTGTAAGCCATCGCCTTAAGGTTTTTTTAACGTATGTAAAGACCTTCGTGTACGTCCGGTTACGGGAAGCCGGACGGGTTGAACCCACCAAAACCACACGGTGCCATCGCCTACCGCTTTGGTGCCGGGAGCGAGGGCTACCCTCACTACCTTAACCCTTCTTTTGATTAACATTTAGAATGCATACGGGCAGTTGGCATTGACACACAATATGTTTCATCGCTTGCGAACCAACATGAAATCACATTAGAATTAACCTTCTAATGTGGTTCCCGACACCAATAGCAATCGTAGACTCAAATCCCTTGGATTTCGTAAAAGGCGACTAAGGAAAAGCCTTATAAACTTGGGATTCTTCTTTTAAGCGATGGGCTAGCAACCTGTCACTGTATGAATCTCAATTCTATCTTCAGGCTAAAACAGCTGAACGTGGTATATCAGTCTTTCAAGAATGTTGGCTCTGTCCACACTGCAAGGGATGTAGACGTGATTATGTGTGTGTGTGTCTACAAATGTGTACTAAGCTATCACTTGACAAGTATCTCGCTCAGCTGAAAGAGCAAGTGTTCACAAACAACACAGTAATGTGTTTATGTTTACACGGCTCGGAGCGTTGAGAAACGTTGTTAAAATAAATACGTTGTATTTTTGCACTATTGTCAGGCGGAAAATTATTTTTGACAGTTTATAGCACAAACTTTTGAACGCTACTTGTAAAACTAATATTCTACTGCCACTGCTACTAGCTACATATGGGTAACAGCTAAAAACACTGTTTAAAAAAAATTTAACTATACTCAGACCAGATCAGACTCTATAGCAAAAATATGTTTAAAAAAAATAGGTAAAAAAACTTTTAAAGTTAAACGGTTTTATGTTAAACATACATTGCAATGTTTAATATAAATGTACTAAAAACCAAAAAATAATAAAATAGATACAGTCGTGGGAATTATAAACATATGCATAGACTAGACTAAAATAAAACCGTGGGGCACGCCAATTGTCTACAAATTATAGACTTAATGTGCGATAGAAGAATCGTTTAATTCGTCGTTAGGCAGTTGGCCCGCAGACGGTGCGCAAATTACTTACTATTTTGCTGGCTAGCGAGGAATCGTTTCACTGCTCGTAGTTTGTCTTTAATCGACAAAACTTATGATAAAAGTACTACATCTTGGATTTCAATAATTCCCACGACTGTATCTATTTTATTATGACGTGCCCCACGGTTTTATTTTAGTCTAGTCTATGCATATGTTTATAATTCCCACGACTGTATCTATTTTATTATTTTTTGGTTTTTAGTACATTTATATTAAACATTGCAATGTATGTTTAACATAAAACCGTTTAACTTTAAAAGTTTTTTTACCTATTTTTTTATTTTTTGGTTTTTAGTACATTTATTTTGAATAGTAAATTGTATTCTACTTGTTGAGACCTTTCATTTGATACCCATGTTGATGGGATTGATAAAACCTAAGTTATCCGCCATTTTGTAGAGGCCGCCATCTTGGATTTCAATTTTTTATAGTATATTGTATTCTGCTTGTTGAGCCCTTTCATTTGATACCCATATTGATGGGATTAATGAAACCTAAATTATCCGCCATTTTGTAACGGCGGCCATCTTGAATTTATAATGATAATGAATAAACATAATTATATTGTCACCAAAATCCAAAGTGTATACAAAATTTCAGATTAATCGGTTGACAGGAAGAGGGTGAAATTTGAATTACTAAATTTGACCCAAGAATAAATAAAACAAACGGGGTGAGCTAAATAAAACCGTTTAAAAATTAAATCTATCTAACGTAATCATAGTCTCGGAAAAGGTGGACTTATTTATTTGCATTAACATTTAATATTCACTCACATAACCTAAACGTGCATACCACAAGTAAGTTTATTGCCGCTGAATTTGACTACTTATAATTATATACCTTCTAGATAACAGCTCGAAATAGCAGGTAGCTTTAAGCTGTACGGTAGCGGGCGCACCGGTCAAGCTGTCGATGCGAGCTTTCGACACAAAAAGCTCCCCAGTGGAACAGGAAATAGAAACTGCTAAACTTGGAAAGCTCCTCGCGGACACACGCCACGAAGCAAACGAGACGAATAGAATAGAATGGATTTATTTTCAAAATTGGATACAAGGTATCACTTATTGACGTCACATCACTTAAATCTAATTATAACTACTACCGCTTCCAAAGCGCATGTGTAGAAGAAGCGGCGGAACAAACTACACTGCAGCATTTTCATCGGACGTCAATGTACAAATATAGATCTCTTAAATCTAAATCATGGACGAATACACATTGTCTACATTAAAAAACATGAATGAATGTAGAACTGACTGTAGACGGTTACATCGAATGCGTTATTTAAATATTGTTGGAATTACTTCGATCTCTTAGTACGTCTCTAAATAACACAAAAAATCTACATGCCAAGTTTTAAATTTCTAGTCGAGGTTCAGCAGCTGTATTATGATGTGGCAGTGAGTCAGTCAGTCAATTAGATGTTATAAGATACTCTGTTAGATATAAAATCAGTGTTGTGGGAATTTTCACATAAAGTACCAATAAATTAAAATCGGATTGGTTATTTTTGAGTTTATTTGCTAAAAACCAATATAATAACCATTTCAGATATTATTATTTTCAGCCTATATTACTTCTGAAGGTTTTTTTCTGTCCCTGTACCAAATATCATAAAATCTGTAGTAATTTGAAGTATTTTATTCGTTACAAATAACAATACAAATCATTTTCCATTAACTATTTCTTCAATAATTTTCCATGGATTAATAAGCGAAGCGTGTTTACTGTGTAGTGCGTAGAATAAAGTAAAATAGAACACTTTGTTACCGCGAATTGTGTATCCCGACAAAATGGAGGAATTTATTGCGTCCCTCCTCCTCCTTACTTTTCTCTTAGCCTTTGTTAACTGCACCGGACTTATTACTGAAGGGATGATAAAAGTTAAAGTGAAAAAATATATAACTATTTAGCTTAGCATTTACACAAAGCTATGTCTGAACTGTTGCCGGGAGCTTTACACTCGTGTCGTCACGATTAGAGTTCCTGCTCTAACCGAGAAATTTGTGTTGCTGAAATTCAAAGCAAGAAATATCTCAGACAATTTTTTTTTAAATCCGTGCATATTTACATGAATTAAGTTATTCTTTTCATCATGTGAATCTCATCAATATCTAGAATATTAGTATAAATTTATTAATTTACTGTGACACCAGTTGTTTATTTATTTGTTGTTATATATTACGAGGGGTATGTCATTTTCAAACAGTTCTTGTTTTAGTCTAAATATTAATTACTATTTGTATTTTATACATTGCAAAAGATGAAATAACATAGCCGACAAAAAAAAACTTATAAATTACAAGTCATACAAGTTGTGATTATTTTTTATACATACATACATACATATGATCACGTCTATATCCCTTGCGGGGTAGACAGAGCCAACAGTCTTGAAAAGACTGAATGGCCACGTTCAGCTATTTGGCTTAATGATAGAACCGAGATTCAAATAGTGACAGGTTGCTAGCCCATCGCCTAAAAGAGGAATCCTAAGTTTATAAGCCTATCCCTTAGTCGCCTTTTACGACATCCATGGGAAAGAGATGGAGTGGTCCTATTCTTTTTTGTAATAGTGCCGGGAACCACACGGCACTTATTTTTTATCTTTAACACAAAATAAGGGGTATCTTAAAAAAAGAAAATATTGCCTGGCGGTCTAACAAAAAACTTCAGTATAGTAAGTGAAAGTAAATAAGTAAGTCAATATTGAGTGTCAATGACAAAAAAAAAGGAAATCGAGTGGTATTCCCGCTTCCTGGCGCTGACGTGGACTCGTTCGCGGAGAGCGGACGGGGCGCGGACAATGGAAGTCACTCGTGTCCACAATTTTATGGCGCGTTACACGGGAAATAGCATTGGATATTAGCACCTAGTTTATTATATACTCGCCTCGTCCGCGACGTTTCGCACAGTGATATTTGTCCCACATTTGTAGTAAGTTGGAGATATCCCTTTAAACTCCTCAAGGATTATTTATGTACAATGAACTACAATGACGCCTGACCTCTCTTTTCTTTTGTTTTGGTTTGTACGAACAAGTTATACGAACAATGGTCTCATGTTTCTCTGCCGTTGACTGTATAAATAACGGCCAAAGCCCGGAGTGCAGCTACACCTAGATCTAGCAAAACTAACTCAGGTGTTACCAGTCTCAGTCGGCTTATGACTTAGCTGTGACTTGCTCTAAATTAGTTTTTTTTAATTCCAGTTCAAGCATTCGTATGCGTTGGTGGGTTATATTTCACTCACTCGTCTTAACAATTTATACGTAACATTATATTGATACCCTTGATATATTTTACGTCACTCGTATGAAGAGGGTTCTATCCCTTTGATTTTTTCCCTTTAATCTTGAACTTTTGCTCTGTAAGGAAGTAGTTTCGTGGGTTCTTTAAATAAAACTTTTGCTTAACTGATGAACTGCGAGGCTTCTCTCGAATATAAATTATGTGCAAAAAAATTACGGTCGTGTTCATTTTTTTTATTTGACATTTTTATCTCTCTTTTCAACTCAACATAAGTAAGACATCAATAGAATACTTATTTAAAAAAAAGGTTCTTGATATTTTGTCTACCTATTTGTAAGACACATTGTTAACTCTAAACCGAAGCACTTTAAAAAATGTGTTTTAAATTAATTAATCAAAAGATCCATTAACAACAGTATTTGCATGCAAAGTTGTCAGGCGCGGGCCCGCGAGACATAATTGGCGACCGTCATCACGCCCCGCCCGGCGCGGCGCGGCGTGTCTTGATTTATGTCCCCATACGTCCGTGCGCTACAACCTCCGCACAGACGCGGCCCGTGAAATATGGCCGGGCCCGAGAATTATTTGACCTTGACATGGGTTCCTCGGTAAGTTACAAATTATGCTTTAAAAAATTAGGTACGTGATATTAAATAAGCCTTTTATAGAAGTTCTCTATCTGCCTTTTCAGATAACGTTGTTGGCTGGTATTATGTGAATCATTGCTATATTATGATCACTCACGTTAGTAAGGTTGAGATTCGAACATTTTAATGTTAATTGGCAGATTTTTTCATTTACTTTTATTTTTGTGTTGTTTAATATTTAAAATTCTCATTTAATTATTTTTAGTGTGCCATAACGTGAGCTGAAATAAATATATACATACCAGGAAACCTTTACAGAAAATCACAGACTCGGATAGAGAATTCCACAACACGCTTTGCGTTATGTACGTACACACAACACCGTTATTCCTAATTACAATATGCCGGGACTGTGATAAATTCCTCCACAAACAAAGTAAACTCGCCCCGCGCTCACATTCATTTCATTATGTAAAATGTCAACGTGTCTTTTTGCGTGTTCACTCGTGCGCAGTGATGTTGGTGCTCGGCGGACAAACAGGTAATATAGTAAACAAACAAAGGGAAGGTTTCATTGAACGCCGCTGAAAAAGGTAATTTGTTTTGCTTGGAACGGACGCGGCTTCGCCCTGAAGCTCTCTTGTAAGCGGTAATTTTTATACGATGTTCCTTCATTCACAAGTTATTTTTTTAATATACATACATATGGTCACGTCTATATCCCTTGCGGGAAAGACAGAGCCAATAGTCTTGAAAAAACTGAATGGCCACGTTCAGCTATTTGGCTTAATGATAGAATTGAGATTCAAATAGTGACAGGTTGCTAGCCCATCGCCTTAAAAAAGAATCCCAAGTTTGTAAGCCTATTCTTAGTCGCCTTTTACGACATTGACGGAAAAGAGATGCAGTGGTCCTATTCTTTTTTGTATTGGTGTCGGGAACTATACGGCGCAAACATTATTATATTCATATCATATTATATATTCCTTTAATAAACATCGTTATTAAAAAAACATAAAAAAGCTTTTATAGAAAATGTTTTCCCATTCTCATTTTTAATGAATGTTGATGATGCAAAAAAAGAATGCAGCGATCTTGGCATAAATAAGTTTTACCTGGGAAATAGACGTTTTATTACCTAAGAAAATAAAACTAAAGTTTTTAAGATGCAATATCTACCTACTTTTGCCAAATATCATCCAAATAAAATGTTTTTGTAAATGAAAGCTACGTTGTATGAAGACATACGCTTACAGACGACTCTTAAAACGAGACGTCTGCATGTTTAATTGTCAGCAGTGCTAAAATTTATTTTGCTGTAAATTAATATTTTCTGTACATTATATTATATAGCTAATATCTACGCAAAACAGATTTCCTCGAACCTCGGACAAACATTCGGAAATACATTACGATATTGGTAACCCAGTAATATCAATTTAGCAGCAGTTTGAGTGGATGACCAACAAAGCAAGGCTCCCGGGCCATCCATCACATGACCAAACACTTTCGCCTCTGGAACCCGTGTTACTTCGGACAATGGCGTCATAATTTGTTTATCGAGATATTACTCCACCCCTCCTGCTCCGCCTGCGTAAAAAATCAATCCAGTTAATTTCAGGAAATTATCTCGTATCATACCCATCACTAATTATGAATCTTCAAATATTGAATTTCTCTTGATATGTCAGTCAGTCAATCGGTTCTCTTTTTTATAGATTTAAAATTTACTGCAAACACACAGGAAATCCCAATCCGCCATTACAGCAATGTTATCCACACTAATAATAAAGAGGAAAGATTTGTATTTTTGTATGTTTGTGTGGAATAAACTCAAAAACTACTGGTCCGATTTTGATAAAATTTGGCACAGATATAGAATAGACCTTCAAAAGTGACATAGGCATAAATTTGTTTTTACTCTTTGTTTATTTCAAAATATAAAACACAAAAATATGTCCACCCGTGCGAAGCCGGGGCGGGCCGCTAGTTTAGTATAATCCTAATTCTACCAATCTTCTTTAAGATTTGTAAAATATTAAATTCCAAATTTATTAATTAAAAAACTGATTGAATGTAACCTTAATATTTATAAGGGTTTGTTAGGTGCGTCTATTATTATTAAATGTACTGCCTCTAAGTCCCAATGATCTAGATAGGTCCGGAATTCAAATCGCGTGGTATACGTACTACTATGTGTAATTGTTTTTGGTTAGGATACTTTTGGCTTGAATTATATTACTTCGTTCAGTTTATGGATGTTTGTTTAAAAAAAATGCTACCTTGGGAAATATACTCTGCCTGCCCGTGAAAAGGGCATATTTTTTTTTATATCTAAGCCAATCTACGAATAGCTTAATATTCCCTTACTTTAAAAGGATAGAAAATCTACTCAATCTACCATACGAATTATCATATGTCTATTTTCATAGCAATGGGAACGTACAAGGAAATTGATCGTCCGTGACTTAGCTCACTGAACTCACAAGTTTCAGAAACGGGTTCAATAGAACGATTTATATCGCTGTATCAGTGAGGAGCAAATGTCAAGTTGGCGCACAATAGAGCATTCCACCCGGCCTTCCGGAGCCGATCGTCCGGACATTTTGCCATTCCTGTTGAGCTCTTGTGAAGAAATGATTGATGGCGAGCGAGGAAGGGGTTCCAAATGACTTTAGTGCTTAGGCGGCTCGAAAAACCTGACACGTGTGTGTGCTTTGCAGAGAATCTTTTCGTAATTGATGTGTGTACGTGGCGGAAAACCTAACTGGCGGTATAATGGTGGCCGCCATTTTCAGTCACGATGAAAAGTTCAAAACATCCGCGTATAAAATGTATATAATTAATACTTTACCAAATATAGTCGACCATTATTAAATGTCAAAGAATGGTAGAAAGTGAAAATCCAATATCCATCAAATATCCATATCCTATGGTTGCAATTGATATTGATTATCACTCTGTAATATCATACATACATATAGTCACGTCTGTATCCCTTGAGGGGTAGACAGAGGCAAGTTTTGAAAAGGTCGAAATAACGACAGGTTGCTAGCCCATCGCCTAGAAGAAGAATCCCAAGTTTAGAAGCCTATACCTTAATCGCCTTTTGCGACATCCATGGAAAAGATAAATAAATAAATATAAATATATACGGGACAAATAACACAGATTGAGTTAGACTCGAAGTAAGTTCGAAACTTGTGTTACGAGATACTAACTCAACGATACTATATTTTATAATAAATACTTGTATAGATAAACAGCCAAGACCCTGGGCCAACCAGAGAAAGTTCGTTTCTCATCATGCCCTGGCCGGGATTCGAACCCGGGACCTCCGGTGACACAGACAAGCGCACTACCGCTGCGCCACAGAGGCCGTCAAAAGATGAGGTGGTTCTTTTCTTAAGTGCCGGAAACCATACGGCAATACATATTTGATCATCACAGCCCAAATTTTCTTTAAGTATACACAAGATTCAAATACAGACTACACGAAGTTGATAAATGGAAGTCTATTCACGCATGAGTCTGCTTTTCTGGGCTGTTGTTGTTCAAAGATCTAACATTTAAAGCAAATAGACAAAAAAATAGGTGGTTCCGTAAACAAAACAGTCCATAGACAGTCTACATTTAAGTTTCAAAAATCTATACAACTTTTCAAACAAACCTGTGTCTCCGACAGGCGAAAACTAAGTAATTTTTTTGTTTGTGGTCTCATCACGCGTTATCGTCTGAATCAACCTTCTTAAAAGTTTGCGTGAGTCTAGAAAAAGACATAACTTTTTATACCGGTAAATACTACCGGTAATACACAGTGTGTGGAATTTGCGAAAAGCCTGTATTCTGTTGTAGGTGGCGCTAAATTTGCGCGGGCAAAGCTGCAGGGAAAAGCTAGTATAAATCTAAATATTCAAGAAAACTTATAGACTCATTGACTGACGGCCCAAATCGCTAGGTCTAAAGATTTTAAATTTGGCGTGTAGATTCCATAATGGTCTAAGTTGGACCAAGAGAGAATTTCCTGAAGTTTCAATGGGAATGAAAATAGGAATAATAGGAATTTTACGTTCTACAAATAAGTATCCTAGTAATTTACAATCAAAAAGGGTTGGGCTCAGTATTTTTCACGGGACCATAAACAAGAAAAAGCAACAGTCGGGTCACGGCGCATTGCGATGATTGATGAAGCGGGAAAAGCGGCATTGTCGAGCGCTCCGGCCGGGTGGAGCGGATGTTCTTTGAAAACGAATACTAGTAGTGCCTAAAAAGGTAAAAGATTAGTACTAATGCTAATTTAAAATTTCTTCAAAACTTCTTAGTTTGTAGCTTTTATATGCACCGTTAGTTTCAGCATCCTCATTACCATTTTCTTTATTGTTTTGCAAAAATTCACTTGTAATCTCTGCCTGGAATTTAGTTTGATTGTGAAATACATATACATAGATATTGTCCATATTATGTCCATGGAAATCTTAATAAACGGATTTATATGGATTTTCTAAATCTTGATGAAATAAATCAGATGAATGGTTACAATACATTAAATAACACCAGGCATTACCGCAGGTAATTCATAGGAGAGGGTACAATAGGGCACTCTCTAACCGCTTGCTAAGCGAATTTGGAACGTATTAGCCTAAAGTTCCACTAGCCACGATTTATTGACGCTGTAGCTCCGTGAAGAGATTTAACGTCTGAGTTATTGCGATGATTGATAGTCTCAATCATAAACCGCAGATGGGCGAATAACTTTATTTTCCTTTCTTTATGCTAACGCACCTGAGTGATTAATGTGTGCCTACGTTGATAAAAGTTAAATGTTAGTAACGTCATCCATTTGTAGCGCATCACCAGTCATAACCACTGTAAAAATATAATAAGCTGAAATAACTCAAGATATAGGTTTATAAAATTCAATGTGAATATTATAAGTGAGTCTTAAACAAATAATGACAGTTTTCTTAAGAATTAATGGTTTCAAGTTGCGTTTATTATTTCATTCTCACTTCATTTTACGATAATATAAAGTGAAGTTATTGTTAAGTTTCAACAAATATAGCATCTTTTCAAAGAATAACAAAGTCCCTTAGTCACGTTTTCGTAAGAATAATTCTCATGTTTCCACAACATAAACGAATCATATTTCCTTCGGAGCGAGAACAAGTACGGAGTAAGCACAGAAATAGGAATAATATAAGACAATAGAAATGCCATCTTTATTTGAAACTCTATAAGACATGTGTCGTCTTGCGTTTTTACATCGCATGTATTCTGGGCAGTTGTTAAACTCTTAATAAATCTCAGAATTAAGATGTTATATGAAAACGTTTTAGGTATACGATGCAATATGGAGCAAAATCAGAGGTGGACATCAATGGCTGCCATTTGACGTCACCAATGTTGTGAAACCAAAAGATTTGACAATTATTAAGCGATATAATAGTATCCTATAATAATGAATAAAGATTTGGAATTTGAATTTTGAATTTGCTATAGAAAAGAGAAATTGGTCACAAGAGGGGTAAATTGCGAGAAAGCACAAAAGTCGTTGGATATGAGGACTGCCAAGACTGGAAGAGGGAACAGGCTTGGGCAAAAATGAATTTCCGAAAGGCGAATTTGATGCTCAATAAAAGGGCGTTCAATGCAAGACCACCATACATTATTCTTATAGTTGAGGTAAGTATGTACATAGAGGCATTTCTACTGTCTTATGACATTCAAAATTGTATGGCCTCTATATTCTTACATGATTCCCAATGCTATGGGAGTAAGTTTCCCAAATGCGTTGCAGCTCGGTTACCTAACCGCAGCAAACGTTGAACTCGGAGCGTGACGTCACGATCGGGTCTGCATGCGGGGTCAAGGTCGCGCGCCAAGGTCAGGGGTGGTAGCTGAGAGCTCTAGTTTTTTTGCAAAGGGTGATATATTTTGCGATAAGCGGAAAAAATGTTAAGTTCTGTTCAGAGAATCTATGGGCTTTATTGAAAACTCAAAAACAACACTGATATCAACTCAGAAAATAAACGAAGTAAAAGTTGTCGTTCTTTAATTCAATACTAAATTTATAAGTGCTCACTTAAAAATTATTTCAAATCATTGACATTCAGTCAAACACAAGAATAAAAATATGTAAGTTATTTATTATAAATAAGTAGAACCACAAAAATACCTGTTACTGGGCTGGTGTTATCAGTAGAAATAAATGTGGATGGAACAAAAGAAGGGTTCATGGCAAGTAGTAATATAGTCTCCCTCTCTGGAAACGAGGCAGGATTTTAAGTATGTATGTAAGACTTTATATTAATCTGTACAGTGGACACCCCTGGCGGCGGCGGTGACGGACGGCTCGGATAGCGGCCAGTATTTTTCAGGATCAGCGCGTTTGTCTCCGTCGGGCTACGTAATGTGTTTGTTTACAGATATATTGTAACGCCTGCTTTATCTGTGCACGATAAATTTTAGCAGGAATTTATTTAGAAACTGGTAGGTTCTAGAATTTCTTAGTCTGCAGTAATGGCCAGAAATCATTTTAGTGCACGCTTTTATAGCTACGTTGGCCATGCGTATAAACTTCCAAGTCATCATGTCATGCGAAGTAAAAACATCAATTATTTTAACATCTTTTAAATTGATGGGCTAGCAACCGGTTACTATCTGAATCTCAATTCCGAACTACATCTTTCCACTTGCTACAATCTTTGCATACTTTTTTCTTTTCACACAATTACAACAGTCTTCATGCAAGGTCGTCAGTTTCGGGTAGTCTTAGCCATACGTACTGACGTAACGTACAATTTAGACTGAACACAGAATAACTTTATCATGTTTTTGAAACAAGATCCCGTTAACAAATTCTTTTTAAACAAATAATATAAATGTAGTTATTAAAAACCCACTAGGAATTGAAGTAGAATGAGTCGCGGAAATTGTACCAAGTTAGTTGAAACAAGTCCATCGGAATTGGTTCCCGGGTAATCTATTCCTGGCTGTTGGCGAGTCTGCCCACGTCGCGCCCCCCACGTACTTCATCAGAGATTTGTTCCGGCCATTACCTGAAGACTTTCTCGTAAAATTTCTGTTCTAACGAAGTAGAGCGAGAGAACTGTTACAGGAACTCAGCTATTTAAATTTAATTTAAAAATGTCCTAGATACTTTTTCACTACATTATATGCGAGTTGTTCAGTTACAATATGTTTTGCAACCAAAACGTGTCAATAATCACAGTTTATCTGTCCATTGGAAAGCTTGCCTTGGGTTAATTTAATTTTCGCTAAAATACACCCATTTTCCTAACCTAATCTACACCTAAAAGCTAAAGAGAACGCGTTTATGTCTGTAGGCTTAAGATCAAACAGTAATAAGTGGTCTGTGTTTGGAATTCGCTGAGTATTTGTATTTTGTTTTCAAATAACACCTTTCTCGAAATCATTATTTTCCATGAAGATTGTAGGTAAATATAATCAGAAGTAGAATATTATTTACAATAACTCCTAATATATATTTAACATTTCCATACTGGTCTGATAGTGAAGAAAATATATGCAAAAACACAAGCAGCTCGTCTTTTACTGCCAATCGTGAAAGTACAAGTAAGTAAGAATCTTAATTATTAAACCTTCCAGGTGGCTTTCGAGTCTTGTGACCTCTGATTGGTTTTGTCTACCCTGAAAGGGATAAAGACATGATATTACGTAATCTTAAACCTTTTCCCAAGAATGTCTAACCCGACCTTCCTTTTGTTAGTAGTTATGCGCGGTGGACCCTCATCAAACGGATCGGCACTCGACAGCCTGAATGTCATGTGTACCATTTGATAAATCTTTGTTTATCTATTCAGTTCACCTGTACCGATTGTTCTTCTTCACGCGGAAGACTGATTGTTATTTTAGGTCCCTTTTTCCTTTAGTTCATTTAACGACAGTCACTCTAAAAAAAGTCTTCCCCTTTCTCTCCATAGCTTCATTCTGGTTGATTTTAAAGATGTTTGTTGGATTTCCAACTGAAATTGTAGATATGTTTAGTATGCGGTAAATTTTTTTACAAAGTAATTTAACGATCAGCAGCTTGACTTATAACTGGCCTTCACATTTCATTATGAATTATCCTTTCCTACAGTGCTATGAAAAACTTCTATATTTTTTTCAAAGCATTAATTATATTTAAATAATCAAATTAGTCAACCAAGTATTTTCTTTTTGTCTTTATTTTACGTATGATTTTGATCCAAAGTTCAACAACACTATAACTTCTTTAAACTGTATCAAAAAAGGCTATTCGAAAGTATCATATGAAAAGAATAAGACTATGAGAAGACGCATATATTATCTGAAACAAAGACGCAAGAAAAATGGATAACCATGTCGGCTTTATCTTTATTAATTCTGAAACATTTGTGTATCACTTCGGTCTCATTTACATTAACATTGTCTCAAGTCGGTCTCCACATTCCGGATCACAAACAACAGGATTTACGTCTGGTATTCCAAGCTGACACGCTCTCTGTTATAAATCTACTACATCTTAGTATAATGTGCAGGTTCACAATGTCATGAGTATAGATAATCATTTTTAAAGTCATAGAAATAGTTTATTCCGATCTGATTCCTAGTATAAAAGTCTTGCAAAGTTTAACATTAGCAGTGAAATAGGATTTTTTAGATATCCAGTCATAATCATATTCAAAAAATATAATAGCGTTCAATTTAAACCACTACTTAACTTGTTAAAATATAGAAGAAGAATAATGTCTTCTGTCTCATATACATCGACAAAGCATAAAATTTTATTAGATACTAGCTATAAAATGTTAATTTGAAATAATCCGCCGTTGAGCACGCAATAAACGATATCAAATTCACCTGATGGAATCTCGTTGCATCGAGAAACGTCCGGATAATTCCAGTCGTAACCGGTTCTAACCGGATAAAGCCGGCGCTGGCCGGTCCGGGCCGGCGACAACTCGTTACGAGCTGAATGCGAGCACACGACGATCGGGTTTTCTTCTCCACTTAGTTGTAAACAGGATATCCTTTGTTTCGTTTCGCACTAACTTTTAACTTTATCTACCTTCGATAAGAGCAGTCTTAACTCACTGAATGCGTTACAGAAAGCAGCATGTAGTTTTCTAAGTTTAGCAAGGAATTAAAACAAAGAATGGAACGTAATTGCAACCCATCAGACTGGTTTTAAACTCAATACTTCCAAGAAAAGCAGTAAGTCTTAAAAACTCAATTTTAGATATTTTGCAACAATCTACGGAGGAGTATTAACTGAACATTTTGGCCTCTAACCATATTCACAAAATGACAGCGTTAGAAATGTTATATTAAAAAAATTAAAGGTGTTCCTTCTGTTTACTCGAAATTTTTTTGGGTGACGTCCTCATACCCTCAGTTACCATCAGCACCTCCTTAATTCTTATGTCACCCTTTATCCCGTACCGGGAAGATGGAGCTAATCTAACACCGACTCCGAGGCTTTGTTCAACTGAATGTCCTAATGTCTTGTTCATAAACGTTGAAAAGCAATAAAATTAATCGACAAATTCATAATTGCGTGATCGCAGTTTGGGCCGTAGTACAACATGACTAATTAACATTTAATGAGCAGCCTGCGCTGGGCGTATCAACTAATTAGCGTGTGAATTTACACCGGTCATTATGGTCCAACAAATTCGCGTTATTATGAATGCAACCTGTTTCATATTTTATTATTAATAACTTATTTACATTTGAATATATTCGTTGATATTTGTCACTGGCATTAAATGAAGCAACTATGTGTATGTATATATCTCTCTGGAATTAATATTTACTTTTTTTCTTTCAACATCAATTTCACTTGTAAAATGTTCATTCATTCATTGTATATTTTTTTGTTTGTTAATTAGAATTAGTAGCTTTGAGAGTATATTTTAAGAAGATGCTTTATTCAATTTTTTCATTTATTCGCTATGTCTGCAATGATAAGGAACTTCCGATAATCGGATAACAGCGCAATGAAAGGAACTCGAGCAGTGTCGGGTGTAGCTGTCAGTTGTTTTTTCAGCCGGGTTCACTCGGCGGCCGCGCTCGCCCGGGCGAAACTCTTCCCGTTTGCAGCCGGGCGAAAGTTATCCGGCGCCGGTCGACCGGCCGTTCCCACCGCTAAACCGGTTGTTCGGGAGCTGTAAAATATGCTACAATGCCTGCTGACAATGGGATTCACTAACCCCTTTCTCTTGATAGATTTTCATATTTTGCTTATAAAGTGTAAATGTTCTACTTATTGTTTACAATCTTCACGTTATTTATTTAGAACATTGCCTGCTTTATTATACTGAATAGACTTATTTCTTTGAATGTGGCTTATTTACAATGGTTGGTAGATATCGTTGAATTTTTAAACCAAAGAAAGTTTAAATTAATACCAATCAATAAAACTCGTTTTCAAATTAAACAGAAGCTTTTTTGTGTAATAAGATAAAGTTTAGCTTTGTTGTTCACTTATGCAAAGCTAACAGTCGTAAAAGAACATGAGCTTTTGCGTCAAAATGGTGTTTTTATTATATGCAAAGTTCCAGCTACTGCAGCGGAGCCAGTCGTTAAAACATATTAGTTTTTGCGTCCAATTTGCTCAGTGCTTGAAGTTTGAAGTGAAATTAGCTGCAAGTGAGTTGTGTTGTATGGGACCTCGTGCGGTACGGCACACCGGAGTCTTATAACGCGGACACGAAGCGGTGGCTGCATCGAAAATTCATTTCAGTCTTGTTTACACAAAAATTCATTACAGAAGTTTCAAAGTTCTTTTTATTAATTTCATATCAAGGCACAATATACATATGTAACTTTATAAGTTGTCAATTACGACTAAACTTTCACGGCAATCTCTTCATGCAACGTGCAAGTCCGTTGATTTGTGGACTCTGGCGACTGACTGAGGCGGGCGTGGTGAACCAGAAAGTTCCTCGTCAATGCCTTTCCCTTCCAACATTTAACTAACAACTTGTTAGTTCTTGATTGCACAAACTAATTTTTCTAAATGGTAATTACCTTTATAGTAAAAGTTAATGTTGCCGTTATAACAACAGCCCACAAGTTGTAGCACCCGGCGTAGAGCCAGTGCTAGCCCGTGCGATCGCACCGCTTTACTAAAACAGGCATTTCTTACATAATATCTTAGATAAATTACCTCTTTATCTTAGCATAATTTTATTATATGTCTCAGGGCTTACCTCCCGTGAGAATTTTTCAATAAGAAGCCCATATATAGTAGGTTTATCCCTAATTTCATAACGATAGTTTTATTTTTTGTTACAAGTAACCAAAAAAATTATATAGTATTTATATATATATGTATCGCATAATATTTATACGAGTATAAATTAATTCCGAAAATCTAAAAAAATTGGTTTGAGTTTCGCACGAAAACACTCATATCAATAAAGAAATAATATTTCGCAAATAGAAAATTATAACATGGTAAAAATAACATCCGCGAGTGTTGTTTATAGAGAGGAAATTAAAAAAAACTTGCCAAAGGAAAGGTAAAGCGAGTGCAAATAAAAATCTTCAATTCGTGCACGAAACGAGAATTGAACGCATAAAGCCACGGAAATTACGTCATTGCCGATTCAGTCTTTCAAGCCCAATTTGTATATTTATTTGTGAAACGTTCACTTTAAGAGCTTTTTTGTATGTGAATCTATTGCCGTGTTGATGTACGGAAACGAATTTATGCAAATGGATACGTTTTGTTCACGTTCCCGTTTTCAGATTCACGCGTACAACTACGCGCTAACACGAAGGTTCAGGTGAAGCCCTTGTGTACTAACTTTATAAGATGTGAGTATACCTTCTCTCTGTTGCCACATATCTTCAATTTACGATTTTCAAGGAATAACAGTGGAAAGGTATTATTTACTTTCCTATTCTCATTTTGACCCTATCTTGCTTTTCATCAGGCTGATTGAGGTTAAACACACACAAATACCAGTAAAGAATATGAAATATCAAGCTACGGTTTCAGTAAAATCTTGATCTCGGCTTCCCAGGCAGATAGGATCAAAGCCACTCGGATCAATAAAAAATAACTTTAAGGTGAATCAATTTCTTTGCCAGGGTCTTCCCACTACTCGGGATGGAAGTTTAGTGTTAACAGCGTGATAATATAATTGAAAAGGGTTATAAGGTCACCATCTAGGGCGTCGATGGTCGAATTGTTATGAAACCGAGAAGAAAGTGTGATTCACTGAAAGGGTTCAAATCGTACTGCGGTCTCTCTTTTCTAAGTTAAGTTCATATTCCACATAAAAATTAAATCATGCATCTTTCCCGGGTAGGCAGAAACCACTCGTAAATCGTTTCCACATAGCAGTGCATACTTCTGTCTCCAAATTAATTCTTAATCGATACTCTTAGCGAAAACATCGTGAGGAGACCTACATATTCAGTTATATGGCTGGATATGTAACCATGGTTTACTATAGTTAAATATTTTGTTGAAAAGGAACGAATAATTAATTAAAGCGCCATCTTTAAATTGACTGCGGAACTGGTAACATAAGTTGGACGGCGACGCTCCAAACAGCACATTATTCACCCTGCGTTTACTGTTTTAGTTCGAGCGTTCCTCGCTAGATGGCTTACATATACTGAATTTCGTAAGTTTATTTCCCATATTTCGATAAAAAATATTTAGAATTAAGTATTATCTATTTGTAAATATGAAGGTTTATTGTTAACTAATTCCCTAAGTTTTTTTTTTTACTTTATGACATTCGAAATTAATCTCAATTGTTTGCATACTAAGTATTTAGAAATTATTTTTTGATATAAAAGATCTCAACGAGCAACATTTAATTAATTTAGAGATAATAAATTCATAATAGAGATTATAATCTCCACATCATTACAATCGCGCTATCGTTGATTATTTAATCCAAAGAATGAGTAAACAAATTATAATAAAGGTAAAATTATTCTTTACTTAGGTACATGATACATGTACAGATTGTACCGGATTGATATGATAACTACATATAATACGAGTATTATGATGTACGAACTACCTACACTTAAAGGCAAATTGATTGTAATATAATCAAAATTTATGAATCTCAATTAATATATAAAGTAATATCATACAGCTGAATGTGGCCTTCCGACCTTATCGAGATTGTTGGCTCTGTCTACCCCGTAAGGGTTAAAGACGTGACTATATGCGGGTATGAAAGTAAAAGTACCCGAAACCGCCGAGCTTGCGTGAAGAGAGTTTTGAATGTGGATGAAGCGAAGGAAGTATGCAGAAATCGTGGCAAGTGGAAAGAGGTAGTCTCTGCCTACCCCTCCGGGAAAGAGACGTGATTTTATGTATGAAAGTAAAAGCTCTGGTCATCTGTAATAATATTAATAATGTTCATACATACAATCACATACATTATGCCTATCACTTAGTCGCCTTTTACTACATCCATGGGAAAAAGATGGAGTGGTCCCTATTGGTGCCGGGTACCACACGGCATGATATCTACACAGTTCTCGAAAAAATATGACAAATGTTTTAAGAAGCCTACATACTTAATGGGGAATTAAATTAAATTCTCCTCATAGGAGAAAAATAAATTTGAGAAATTAAATACCGGATTTATATGTTGTCAGGTATAACATAACGTCGCGTAGAAGGTCAGAAAAATGTTACATAGGGTGACTTTTAATTAAACTGCATAAATTTAACTGTTAAGTTTACTCATCTAAAGGATATTAAAAAACGTTAAAAGAAAATTATCGGTTCATATTTCAGAAAGTACGAAAAAATAAAAGTATCAAAATAAACGATCCTAAATACGTCATATCACCCCGGAAAAGCGACGCGTAAGATTCAAAGGTCAACGATACAATTCATTCAGCTGAGCGATCTCGACAACTCTGTACTTTACTTGATCTTGATACTAGAAAAACAATTTTTTTTCACACATTTATTTACATGTTTAGTTTTAATTTCTTTTTGTAATATTGGTCTGTATTAAAGCGTGTGACATAGTTTTTGAGGGTTTTTTAAATCTGAAAATGATGACGTTTAATTTAAATAAAAATAGGCTCAAACGGCTCAGAAGCATGGGTATAGTCTATGTTTAAAAGGATGCAGTTGTTTTACATGTCACCCTGTATTTATTGTAAAATGCGTTCGTGGTCTGTAGAATTGATTTAGAGACACCACCTTAACCTGGTGAGTTCCTCATCCCTCATCTCTCCAGGAGGAGCCCGGGACCCGACTTTGACTCTTCTGGATTGATATAGTGAAATTTTTCCCAACCAAATTTTTTAAAATAAAAAGTTATTAAGAAATTAAATTCAGCACAATATTACATAACGATTAGTAACGGACAAATATTGTACTATGCCCTCTATCGCAAGATAAAAAATAATAGACTATATACATTCAGTCAGAAAAGTATCGGGAATGGATTATTTATTTATGGGTCCAAATTCAAATTTTTGTTTTTTTTGTTGTTGTTAGATTGGCACAACTGTTTTCCATTTTGGCGCGGAGTTTGAGTTGCATCTGTTGTTTACATTAAATACAGTGCTATTTTTAGTTATATCATATCTAGTGTGTATTGCTAATTTCATAATGGATAAAAACATCGAACAAAGAGTTTGTCTTAAATTTTGCATTGCCAATGGAATATCGTGTTCGGAGTCACTGAAAATGTTACAGAAGGCTTACGGTGAATCGACTTTATCAAAAACTCGTGCTTATGAGTGGTACAAAGCGTTCAAAAGCGGTCGAGATGTGATGGAAGATTTGCCTCGCTCTGGTAGGCCATCAACGTCTGCAACTGAAGTTAACATCGCAAAAGTGAAGGAAATAGTGACTGAAAATCCTCATTCAACTTTGAGAGAGATAGCCACCGAACTTTCTGTATCTCACGAGTCGATCCGTACCATTTTAACTAATAATTTGGGTATGAAACATGTTGCCGCTCGGCTAGTCCTAAAAGACCTGAATTTTTTTCAAAAACTTAATCGCATGAGAGTCGCTGAGGACATGCTAGAACGAGTCAATTCCGACCCAACATTCATGAAACGCATTGTTACTGGTGACGAGACGTGGGTTTACGAGTTTGACATGCAAACTAGTCACCAAGCTTCGGAGTGGCGCCTTCCAACTGAACCGAAACCGAAAAAACCACGCCAAAGTCGTTCAAAAGTCAAAGTCATGTTGACTGTTTTCTTTGACTATCGCGGTGTTGTGCACTCGGAATTCTTGCCGGAAGGTCAAACGGTAAGTAAGGAATATTATTTGAGTGTTATGCGGCGTTTAAGAGAGCAAATCCGACGAAAAAGGCCAGATTTGTGGAAAGAAAATTCTTGGATTTTGCACCATGATAATGCACCTTCGCACAAGGCCATCATTGTGAACGAATTTTTAACCAAACACTCAACAAATACCATCGAGCAACCACCATATTCACCAGATATGGCTCCAGCCGACTTTTTTCTTTTTCCTAAACTCAAATTACCACTTCGTGGCACCCGTTTTCAATCGGTAGAAGACATAAAAGAGAATTCGCGGCGAGAACTGACCTCAATTCCGGAAACAGCGTTTAAAAAATGTTTTGATGATTGGATTATTCGTTGGCGTAAGTGTATCGTTTCTAAAGGAGCATATTTTGAAGGTGATAAAATAAATTTGGATGAATAACAAACAGTTTGTGTATTATTGATCTTTTCCTGCTACTTTCTTGACAGAGTAGTATGTATAGGTATCTACGTCATTCTTTAATTATGTATGTTCATTGACTGAAATGAAATCTTCATAAGATCACTAAGGTTTCAATGCAGTACTGTAATGACCCGACCTCCACAATCGCGGATGGTGGTCACAGGTACACCCTGGACTGGACCTTGCCGTGGTAGTCAGTTATTCCATCTAGTTCTACCTGTAGTTTGATAGTAGAACTATTTAGACATAATCAGTTCTACATTCATACATGTTTTTTAATGTTTTTTAATGTAGACAATGTGCATTCGTCCACGATTTAGATTTAAGAGATCTATATTTGTAAATTGACGTCCTATGAAAATGCTGCAGTGTAGTTTGTTCCGCCGCTTCTTCTACACATGCGCTTTGGAAGCGGTAGTAGTTATAATTAGATTTAAGTTATGTGACGTCAATAAGTGATACCTTGTATCCAATTTTGAAAATAAATCTATTCTATTCTATTCTATTCTATTCTATATTTTTTTACAAAATTTTTATAATACTTCCTGGATGATATATGAGTACAAATTTTTGTTTTAAATTATTTCTGTCATATACACGAACTATGATTACGAGTATTTTTACGATAACGATTTGAAAAATCATTATTTTCTTAGTTTATATAAATGGGATTCTTATTTTAGGCATTGGACTAGGAACCTCTCACTATATCTGAATCATTCTCGAGTCTTGTGACTATTGGCTCTGTCAACTCCATAGAGGATAATGAACATGATATGTGTGTGTATCTAATATGTATTACTAGACTCATTATCCACGCAATAAGTAACCTAGACGAAGACCACCTATACATCAGTCTCAATGCAAGTCGAATTCGCGTCCAATATCACTTGTTTACTTGTGTACAAACTCCGAGGGTGAACTTATGTCCGCGGGGTGCGGAGGGGGGAGGCGAAGAGAGGGGGGGGGGTGGACTCGTAACCGCGATAACGAAGCTTATCGCTCCCCTACAAACACGTCCACTCTTATCTGTCTGTCACCATTGAGCACAGAAATAGAGCATCCAATATTTATACTAATCACTAATCGGAAAATAACGAACTCCGATAACGATTCAACTGCATCTGAAAACAGCACTAATTTCATGAGTAATAAAGTTAATATCGCCGTGAAGGGTAATGTAGTTATGATAAGCGATGCTCCCTGACCCCGCTCCTCGGAGCTATCTGAAGCCGCGGTATCTCGGCGCGGGTCCGTGGCGCAACAATTAACTCGGAGACAAACTTATGATCGTATTTACTTAGTAACGCGCATGACCGTCGTCCATCGCCTGTTGAAACACAATTACATTATTGCAGTTACATTTGGAGTAATTTTCCGTAGTACGTGATTTGTGTGTAGACTAGACTACTCTACATTCGCTCATTAGATTCTAAGTAACTTATTTCTGTATAGGACGACGCACGTAGAGCCTAGTTTGTAACTTGATACCGTACAAATATATAACAAAACCACGTCTCTTTCCCGGAAGGGTAGGCAGAAGCTACATTAAAAGCTCAGATCAAGAGTGATCAAGTGTAATGAGGTAGGCAGATACCACAAATGTTATATGATTCGCTAAGTTATGTTTTTATATAGGTAACCAATCATCCCTGAGATCTGCATCATTGAAAGCTTTATAATTATGTTCCTAAGATACTATTTTGTTTATAATAGCAGGCGAGCCTTACTATTTGGCGATGTAAAAAAAAGGATATAATAGTAAGATCATTTGAACACACAATCACACCTCACATCTTTATCCTTAGGAGGATAGACACAGCCATTAGACTCGAAGGCCACATTTAACTTGATTCCATAGTTCAACACATATAAATCATATCAATTAAAGAAATCACAATTGATATACCGCATTCTGTCACAAGTGAAATAAGTATAATTCTCTACAAACAGGATAAATGTATGAATTGGGTCACAAGCGCCATGATCAATGCAAAATGTATTCAAGTTTCGAAAGAGGAAAAAAATTCGTCGCTGAATGTATAATATTTTGCGATAAAAATCTTTGGCCATATTTTATTCAAATTCAGTATAAGCTTTATATGATAGAATTTATATGCCTAGAGATTCAAGATTTGTTTTTGATTTTGAGATCTTCAGTTAAGCGAGCCACTGACGCTGATAATGATTTATTAGGCAACATCGTTAACGTAGCTATAGCCATGGGAAAGAGGCACTACATAGTAAATATCTTAAATAACTAAGTAACTATTTCACATTGGAATTGAATAAATAAAAAAAAACATAAATAAATATACACAGGACAAATTACACAGATTGAGTTAGCCTCGAAGTAAATTCGAAACTTGATTTACCTATTAAGATATGAACATCCAAGACTCGGACCATTCAGAGAAAGTTCGTTTCTCATGCTGGATTCGAACCCGGGACATCCAGCGTCACAGACAAGCGTATTATCGCTACGCTACGCTATAAATTATTAAAAGCTACTCCTTCATACTGTTTTATTTGTCTGAATTAGTTACTGAATCATTTAGGATATTTAGGCAATTTCAGGCACTTTACGGTTGACCTGAAACTGAAGCCTTACAAAGAGTGGTGGCCTGTAGGCCAATGAAGGTCATGGTAGGTTTGAAGGAGATGATAATAAGTTGGATGATGTTGTTCTCCCTTCATGAGGTATACCTGTGAACAAGAACAGTCAACTAACGCACCGACTTCCGTTTCGTCTATAGAATTCAGAATGATAATTCTGCTCATACTTAGTGCTATAACTTTGAAGTTTGCAGAAATTGTATTTGCGTAAATAAACATAACAGTACGAATTTTACTACGATCCCGTCACGATAAGTCAAATCACCTAAACTGCCAGGGGATATTGCACGACAGTTTTTAATATTTGTAAGTAATGTGTGTCTCCGGGGTGTCGCGGGGCGGCGGCGGGCGGTGTCGGCGGTGTCGGGACACTTGACCAAACAGTTCAGTGTGCCAGGCGTTACTCCAGTTAGCCGGGCAAACAGCGCAGCCCTGTTACACAACTGAATCGTCGCGCTGGTTCTATATTATTAGCAGATTGGATCGTCGCAATGCATAGCGTAATACTTTCATAGATTTCTTTGTTTTTATTGGAAAAAAAGAATGTATTTAATTATAAAACTACCAAAATACCTACATATAATCACGTCTTTATGCCTTACGGGGTATACAGAGACAACAGTCTTGAAAGACTATAATTCTATCATTAAGCCCAGTAGCTTAAATAGGCCACGTTAAGCTATTAGCCTTATTGATAGAATTGAGATTCAAATAGTGACAGTGGTAGCCCATCGCCCAAAAGAAGATAGCCCAGTTAATAAGTAAGCCTTTTACGACATTTTTTTTTCTAAAACTACTGTCTTAAAAAAATTAAAGTTACACTGAACACAGTGGAAGGAACACGTAACGTATGCACAGACACAAGCGCTGACCTCACGGCGCGTTACCGTGGCTGTACATTCCGCCGACACAAACTAATGACGATTACAGATACACACACATGTCACGTCTTCATTCCTTACGATTAAGACAGGGCCAATAGTCTCGAAATGACTGAAAGATTTGTGTTCCCCATACTTAGTTTCAATCATAGTTACGAGTATAAATAAATTATGTTTATACTAAATTTGATTATGTTTGCAAGCTTGTAAAACTTAGAAATAAATGTGTTTTGTTGTTATATTTGAGAAACAAATTAGTGGTAGTAGGACAAAGTTTTCAGAGCAACAACTATTGAGCATATTTATACCATCCCGGAATTAAGGAATATATTTTACTATTATTATCGCAGTGTAAAACATATACACTTTAGAATATACCCTAAGTATATACTCTATCTTTTAAAGATTTCTTTCTGCAATTAAGTTATTTTACATCTTCGTTGAATAAAGAAACGCTGAACTATTGAACCGCCGAATCCGGTGTACATGCATAAAACAGGCAAAATACTGGAAAAATTGTTGGTTTCTTTTGTTATTGTATTTGTATCAATAGATTTCAAATAGATAACAATAATTTTTTGCTCTTTTCACATTCCAGGATGTAAATTAGTATTGGCTTCTCACGCAATTAAATTCAAGGGACATACATAAAATCACGCCTCTTTCCACTTGCTATGAGCCCTACATGGGCTACTTCTTTCACTTGATTTTAAAAACCTAGGATTAACAAATTGAATGAGCTTAATCACTCTCATGTACTTGACATTATTTCGATATTGACAAGGTTAAGAGAAGATAATCGTTTAAATCCAGAGGTTAATCAGGGGGAAGTCCATGATTTTAGATTTACAAATTCAGGGTTTTACAATAAGTAAGTTCCATCTGAATCTGGAACTTGGTTATTCCAACTCAGTGGTCTGAATATGCAAGACTTCTCAAGCCATTTCCCACCTTACCGTTAAGGTTAGCAATCAAATTCAAGTAAGTCAAATCAAACTCAGATAAAAGTCATACATTTCCGTGGAGTACGACACAGACCACTTACTATTACAAGAATAATGTTTTATCCTTTGCCAACACCCTTGCAGCCTAAATTTCACAACTAATGTTTTGTTCGCGCAGCCGACCTCATGTACTACATACGGCGCCTACTTAGTCCCATACATATGTAAGAGTTATATAACGCGGCACGTTGCAGCACAGCGCGCCGGCGGCCGTGACTCTCGCCCGCAGATCTCGTTGGCTGCAGGTTCCACGGAGACCTGGGTCGCAGGCGCGTGCGACACTGCGGCATTGCCACACTGGCACAGTATATAAACGATGTTAAATACACATCTGAATAAAATGGCTGCTGTTGCCCATGCGTCGGAGTTCGATCTCTGCTAAGATGCACTAGATTGACCTAGTTCCCGGAATTTAATAATAGTATTATTAGTATCTCATGACACAAGGCTCGGACTTACGTACAATAGTATTTATAATTCCAATTCAAGAGGCACCCGACTATAAAAAATTGTCTCAAAGATTCGACAATAATTATATACATACCCTATTACCTACCTACTACCACACTACCTACAAAACAAAAATGTGAATCTATTAACACCAAAAGTTAATATACATATTTAATTTTATAGCATGATTTCCGATGATCAATGCAAATTCCCAAAAGTTAATATCAACATAAAAACTTCATCAAATTGAATTTAATACAGTCTAGATCAGTACCGACTTATCATCGATCAGTATGGCACCCCTGCACCCCCGCTATACCCATGTAGAACCGGCGCATTGACTTTCAAATGCGCGCGCGCACACTCCCCGTTTCAAGTTCAATGTTAACCGAATATCAATAAAAGCGTATAAACGGCAATCGATGTATTATTCAGGATCCTTGACACGTTGCCAGGCCGGCGGTGCGGAACACTGATCGTATAGAAGTCACACTTCTTGGAAAACTATTCAATATAAATTCAAATACGTCAATATTTGCATAGAGTGGTGGAATGTATGAAATAATACGCAAATAATCATAACCTTCAATCCCTCTTATTAACTACTTTATTTTACCTAACAAAATGTACAACATATGGACTTTATTTCATATGGCATTATCTTGCCACTCGAACCTGTGAACCAAGAAGAGATTTATTTATGTCAGTGAATGCGATAAAAGCTTGTTCTAAGTTGAACTTAATGAGTGATCATCGTTATATTCTGATGAATGAAATTGCACCAACGGACCCATAACTGATCACCAACTAGTTTTTTTTTACTTCTGTAAGATTTCTGTTCTGTCAGAGGTCGGAGTGGCATATGGCCGTCCTATTACACATTCATCGAGGGTGAGAGCGCCGAGCGTGGCGTTACCTGCGACTCCGTGTTCTGTCAACTTTATCTGCTAAATGATCACGGCTGAAGTGGACTGACATTTATCAGTCCCTATGCCTTATAAACTTGAGATTTTTGAGTTAAGCGATGTGCCAACAACCTGTCACTATCTGAATCTCAACTCCATCATTAACCCATCCAGCTCAATGTGGGCTACAAGTCTTTTAATAAGTGCTGACCTGTAAAAGATTTCTTATGTACGTATGTATTTCTTTTTAATTAACATGAATGTTCTGTTACTATGTAAGAACTATTAATAATTCTGTGCTATTCCTATAATACTACGTGACAACACAAATAAACAATTCCCCTGATTGGTAATTTCGTCTTAGTTACGCTAAATAGGTTCACGCTGAACGCTTCCACGTAACTTGGTGCCGTACGTATTGGGTAAGGATGTATCCATCAGTCCCCTGCGGTACCTACTGGCCTCCCTATGGAGCTATGTCCTGCTGGGGCAAACGTCAGAAAAATGTCGCCACTAACATATTATGTACTACAATGTATTCTCTCGTCCACATTCTATTATAAGTTTAATTGATATTGTGAAGTTGACGTTGTTGAAGAAAATGCTGCAGTGCAGTTTGTTAACGCTTCTTCTGCACTGACGCCTTGGAAGCGGCAGTAAACTTAGTTTTAAGTTATTTATTTGACGTCAACCAATGTTGTTAAACCATACGTTTTGCCAATTATCAAGCGATACGAAGTATCCTATAATAATGAATAAAAATTTTGATTTTTTTTAAATTATGCTTATAATTTAGCACATATCAAGTTCGGTAACTATTACGCAATTCACTTATCTTTTAGGTGAATAATAATCACCTAAAAAATAAGTATATAAAATTTAATATTGATGTATTTCTTATCTACAGTACAAACACTGATGGTCACAACGAAGAGGTATTGCCTCCTGATTGACTGAATCTTTAGTAAAAGGAAAATTATCTTTATAAATAAACGGATAATTAATATAACTGACTTATAATAATATATCAATGCAGATATAGTCGAAATATTTTACTGAATTTTAGTTTCATTCTCATATCCAATCTCAGACTCCCGACAAACACTAGTTTGGTGTTTAATTTAATATACTAAAAACATTCACAACTTAGATTTTTTGATAAAGACGACATTGTATCGCAATACAAATTGGCAGAATTAATGCACCTTCGATTCTCAACCGCTTATTTTAACAGAATGTGTCGGTCGTGCCTCCGCAATTTCCATTATCTATTTATAAACATTTTTTGCGTTAGTCTAGGCATTTAATATACCTAGTGAAGACGACCCGAGCAGTAAATATTACAGGACTGGTTTGCCCGCGGTTTGCAATGCAAATGTTACTAATTAAGTGCTGCTTCGTCGGGCTGGCACCGCGGCTGTGCGTCCGCGCACATTCGCATCCTCGAGTGTTTGTTTTTAGACAGGTAGGTATACCTAATACACGTAAATACCTTATCATATCCAATTATTTGGAAACAATAAAATTTTAAATTTTTCATTTATTTTCAAAAAACAAATACCTGAAGAACCAGAAATTATACGAGTATCTATTTAAAACGTTCCCTCAATTTCTTTAAGTTTCCATTAACAGATATTGTGGTAAATAATTTGACCTTCTCGGGATTTTTTGGGATAATCATTATTAATGCTAGATCATAATTCTGACTCGATATTTGCCTAATATATCTACTTTCACGCTGATTTCATGGCATACCATTTATCCTAAATTAAATAAATCTATTCTATACTATTTCATAATAAACAGGTAAACATTAACGATTATAAAGCCACACTGTAATCACCCATTAAAACCATTATAATACAATTTCTTGAGTAATGAACGTGCATGTTATTTTACAACATGTTTCGTATTGAATGATATTTATCAATCAATCATCATTCATGTTTTGGAGCAATTGATCAATTACTACGTTGGCTAGTTGTACGGCGTCGTGTTTTATTTTGTAAGGCAATAGTTTGTGTATTGGAACGAGCGCGCTCGTCACACATTTCTTCGAGCGAAGGCCGACTGGTTCTTTTACCGAGTTTTCCAATTTGAATAAAATATACAGCGCTAGAAACTGGCTCCGCGGCGCGATCCCACTACCAGCAGCCGGCGGAATCATTTGTACCGACTGGATGTCACTATTTTAGGAATAGATGCGGACTGCTCGCTGTAAAAGGTGAAACAACTGATGATGGAAGGTAATTAAGAAAGCTGACTGATGAATGACGAGTGAAAATGAAATGAAATTTGTTGAACAGACGTAAACATGGGCCTTTTTATCGACTTTAAAGAAAGGAGATTCTCAATTCAAGTTATACCAGCTTGTTACACTTTTTAAACTGGTCTAATCGCTCATAACTTGTTTGTTTTAAGTAAGTACTATTTACAGAGCCCCAAAGTACACTGAGGCAAGCGTTGCTTCCGACATTGCTCTCTCTATACTATAAATTGATATGTATTTTCTTTGCGATGTTTGTTTTTTGAGACATAGCATCGCCACAAGCATTGGCTATTAACCTGGCGTCAGAAACACGTGCCGCCCCGCGACCGTGCGGCGCGCGACGCTGTCGTAGCTAGCACTATACATTCTGTGGTATGGCGCTACAACCATTCTTGTATCTCATACATACGTGAAGGCTCATAGCACGCACAATTCGGTAATCTGTGAATGTGAATGCAATTTGGAATAAGTTAACAGGTACCTTTAAATTGTTTTTATGATCATAAGACGTATGGCTTTTAGCTTTATCCATCCAGCTAAGCGAGGCTTTTGAGTCTTGTTCATGAATGGCAGTACACCTTGTATAAGATAAGGTGTGATGTGTGCAAATATAAATAGATTTCAAAATATCAGTAGTTTCTTATCGAAACAACCATACGACATCCAGGGTACATTGTTAGTTTGTAAAATATGTTTTCTTGCTCTGTTTCCTAATTCGGAAATATTTTATTCAGATGTAGCATATCAAATTTCAGCACGATCCATTAAATGATAGTAACTTCGCACAAATTTTGCGTTTGCTCGTGTCAGCATTTCGCGAACTTCCGCGAATATCAATTACCGCGTGAATTATGAATTCATATCATTACGAGTACACCATATTATATTATTGTTTAATTCATTCTAAAACGTCTTCCGGTATCAACTTCTAATACTAGAAGACCGTAGAGTCCTCTTATTAAATTAGTTATGCTTTTTTATCACAGTTAGAATAGGTGTCTTATGATTCTTGGCATTTTATCCCTGTTCAATGGATGTCGTAAAAGCATGCAAGTTAACCGTGATCTTAGAAATTATAACCTAGATGTGTCTTCGTAAGGG
Organism: Amyelois transitella; assembly: GCF_032362555.1. NCBI lineage: Eukaryota > Metazoa > Arthropoda > Insecta > Lepidoptera > Pyralidae > Amyelois > Amyelois transitella. The sequence goes on along the minus strand of NC_083508.1, from coordinate 115,005 downwards.
ATAAACACGTGATAATTAATGTACTTATGTAAAATAGGTATTTTTAATTTATGCCCTGAAACTGGCCGATGGTCGCAGAAACACGCCACAAGTATCATGATGTGGGTGCGGCGCGGTGGTAGCCCCCACCCCCACGCCCCCCCGCCCCCCACCTGTGGCGCGGGGCCGCCGGACCTGTGGCGCGCCCTCACGTGCCCGACTGTGGCATGTCTGCCATTCCACTAATCATTGTATTTGGGGATACCCTGGCTCACAAATAACGTTCGAACTCGTAAAATCAAGCCTCTTTCCCGGAGCAAGGCAGAGACTTCGTTAATTAAAAAAATACCAAATCTTTTCAGCATGATAATTTCCAATTTATTATGCATTAGAGATGCAGAAAGTCGTCACGTCTTAGTTTGTAAATAGTATTTAGCATTTATGCAGAACCATTAAAAGTATTAAAATTTACAGTAGAAAGCACATTGGGTGAACACCGTATTTGAGGAAAAACGCGTCAATGTAGAATCCGCGCCCCTCGTATATCATATTTTACAGGCTCTGTCCAGCCTGTCGGGTGCAATTAGTGTCTCAAATAATTGCACTTGGTCAGTTGTATGTAAACTACGGGCATGTCTGTCTTGGGATCGTTTTAAAAGACACTATTTACTGTAAGCCAATTTATTTTAACTGGTCGTTATACTTATATGTACGTTAAAGCACTCCCAAAGTAAGGCAAGGATGACACCTAGATTTAGTTTTGAAATGATCAACGTTAAAGGACAGGCCAAGAAATGATCTCCAGCTTTTTTCAGATCGCATTCTTGTTCAGCTCGGTCGGTCGAACATGGCTTAGAATAGATACAAAAAGAAGCAAATGGAGAAAAGGTTCGCAGACCAGCAAGGCAGTATAAAACAATTAATAACGCCGATGCCTAACTTAATAAAGTCGAAATAACATACGTATACATATAATCACGTCTATATCCCTTGCGGGGTAGGCAGAGCCCACAGTCTATTTATAGACTAATAGGCCACGTTCAGCTATTTGGCTTTAAGATAGAATTGAGATTCAAATAGTGACAGACAGCTAGCCCATCGCCTAAAAGAAGAATCCCAAGTTTATAAGCCTACCCCTTAGTCGCCTTTTACGACATCCATGGGAGAGAGATGGAGTGGTACTATTCCTTTTTCTATTGGTGCCGGGAACCACACGTCGATATAATAACTAAAATTTGCTGACAATTTCACAATTTGCAAACTAAATATTATACAAGTACTCTCAATGACCAGCGTACGAGTATAGGAGCATATCGCCGTCAGGGACACCGCAACAGTCACCTAAGCTGCGCAATGTCATACACATTGTACCTAAATTTTATTAATAGCTGGATATTAGTCATGTGTGCGACCACACTCGACCGGCTGATACGCTGGATACAACTCACAGAGTATGTAATCGGATGTTTAATGAAATCACTATTAAGTATAAAAATAGTATATATATATATTTCCCACCAAAGATATGACTAGTCATTCCTCGTGACCAATTTAATTTTTCACAAAATTGTGAATCTACGTGCCGTTCAAACTTAAGAATTCTACTGACAGGTTTGACATATGTTTTTAATTTCATCACAATCAGATCAGCGGGTCGAAAGTTATCGCAACGTTAACAAAGCAATTTGACTATCTACTCTTTTACTTATAAACCACAAATCAAATCATTATCTCCTAGCATTTGTTCCATTTGAATATATGTTGTAGAACAAGCCGAGGATAAAATTCACACATTCATTAAACCCAGCTCGGGTAACTTGTTGAAATGTTTTGTTAGAATATTGTTACATAAGTTATTATATGATATTATGTTACAAAAGAACAAATACTAAACTTAACTCTATTGATGTTGCAAGAACTGCACATTTTTCATGAGCAAATGGATTGGACCGGTGTGGATTAGACTGTTAATACAAATATTGTGCAGTGCCTAATGTCTAACAAGTGTGTAATTCCACAGCACGTGTTGTGGCACACGTGGGGCTCGGGAGGCATCGGTCGCGACGATTGTCCCGTAAAGCTGGTATATAACGATACCCGGAGTAAGAGTTGAATCAAAATGGTCCGCTACAAGCAACATACTCACCTCAAAGAATACGTGAACTACTCATAGTTCAGGTTACATGACGAGCTTGCACAAATAATCGTGCCAGGTTCATTATTATCATTATTAAGATAGTTGGATCACTACAACTCTTATAAGTTTCTGGAAGTCATATTATACATACATACATAAAATCACGCCTCTTCCCCGGAGGGGTAGGCAGAAACTACTATATTTCCACGATGTGTCGTAAACATATTGGTTTGTCTAATTATAAATTAAGAAAGTTGTTAATTTTGGCCTATACATTTGAGTAAATTAGATGAATGAGTTAGATGTCCACGTCCAGTTAGCATTGAGATAACAAAAATGGACTCTGTCACCTCACACTATAACTTTCTGTATTCTGATGTTTCACAAACGCGGCCAAAGTTTAATTTTATATCAATATTAATAATCGTCGGCGTCATCAGCGGAGGAGTTACAGGAGATGGTAAACTGTATGCATGAAGCTTTAAAAGAGAAAGGAATGAAAGTGAACGTAAGTAAAACTAAAACACTGGTTTTTGAAATGGAGAAAGAAATGACAGCATGTAATATTTTGATTGGAGGAGAAAAAGTGGAGCAAGTGAAAGAGTTTGTATATCTAGGATCAAAGTTTACATCAGATGGCAAGTATGATAGTGATATTGAAAGGAGAGTGAACGCGGGGAACATGGTGAATGGAGCTTTGCATGCCTTTATGAGCAGTCAGAAACTATCCAAAAAGGCTCGACTGGCTGTGCACAGGGGCGTGTTGGTCCCGACATTAATGTATGGGAGTGAAAGTTGGGTATGGCAAAAGAAGCATGAAAGCAGAATAAATGCAGTGGAAATGAGAGCGTTAAGGAGTATGATGGGTGTGAAATTGAGTGACAGGATAAGGAACAGCGTGATAAGGGAATGTTGTGATGTGAAAGAAGATGTAGTTACAGGAATAGAAAAGGGTATGTTAAGATGGTTCGGTCATGTGGAGAGGATGAATGAAAGCAGGTTGACTAAGCTGATATACAAGGAGAGTGTGGAGGGAAAGGTCGGAGTGGGAAGACCTAGACGAACGTATCTTGATCAAATTAAGGACGTCCTGGTAAAGGGTCAGGTCAAAAGTACCCGAAACCGCCGAGCTTGTATGAAGAGAGTTATGAATGTGGACGAAGCGAAAGAAGTATGCAGAGATCGTGGCAAGTGGAAAGAGGTAGTCTCTGCCTACCCCTCCGGGAAAGAGGCGTGATTTTATGTATGTATGTATGTATGTATGTATATTAATAAATTTATTCAGTCATTCATAATAAATATACGCAGCGTAAAATACTCCAGTGTTGCGGTCAAGATATTAAATTTTTATGTGGATAGGTGCCATCAACTTAATCGCGGCCGTAAACTCGTGTGTACAGATCGTATTATCGTGTAGTCTTCATAGGTATCCCACCAGGAACAAAACGCAACCAGGACTAACACAAAGTCAAATGTCATTGACTGACTCACCCCTAATGACTATTTACTTCTTCCATTCTGAACGTCTTAGTGAATTAATATCACAGAAACCTCAAGGTAAGATAATATTCCAATTTCTCGGGCTAATATCCTGTGGGCCGTATGCGTGTTTGTCAACACGTCATGTGACGGCTCGCAGTGGAATGGAACCGGGGCTATCGTCAGTCTTCACGGGTTATCGCGTCACCCCTTATCATTGACCTCGCACACACACACACACACGCACAGACACACACACACACACACACACGCCACATGCGCACGATCAACAACAATTCCCAATGCTCCAGTAATCTAAATATTGCCTACAAATAAATTAAATAATTTTAAAGTCTTTGTAAACTGTCTGTGTCTGTATTTGCTGTTAAATATTACAATCTATTTCTCCACTCATTAAGTCAATAGTAAATTACATACTAAACGGTGATAATTATTAGTCAATAATTTGTAAGGCAGAAGATAATTAATATAGGTACATTTAGGTAAGGCGGTTCACATCTCGCCTCTCTCTCTCTCTGCTATCCAACATTTCTCATTCCACTTTTTGCGTTCTTTTGCATCCTCAGTTTTAAGCTTGTAATCATCATATCATCTTTCATTACAACAAGCCTATATTTATTCGGCCCGTCCCTTTCACTTGAGCCGGAGACGGAAAACCCAGACTTTTCTCCAGATAGTTCTGCAGACTTCTGGAAGACGTGATAATATGCAGTTATTGCTGTTTCGCTTAATTGACTAGGAAAAAAAATCTCCTGAGATATTTACATTTAATGTTATGAAATTGATTAAATTAAAACCTGATTTCAATAAATATGTAAAATGGCTTGCTAATTGAGATATACCATTCGAGAGGACTACCTCATATCTAGGATATACTCCTCGTATCAATAGTAATTCGAACCCCGCGCCCCGGCCATGTAACACATGTTGTTTTCAGATGTCGCCCAAGTCTCGGGCTGATCATTAAATTGGGTCGCGATGTCGCCACAATACACACAAAACAGCGAAGATAGACAAATTACATCAAATTCCTTTGAACAAGGTTAAAATTAAAAATTAAATGACAATGGCAAAAAATTTAAATATATTTTTTTAAAACTTATTTTCACACCAATGTTTGAATTGTGTTCTTGTGTCTAAAAATTTGATCTTATTTTCGTTCTATGGATAGATAGTCAAAAATATAGCTAGAGAAAATTTCGTGGCGATCAACCATAATGAATTATTAAGAAAACAAAATCGAAATAGATTGGACAAGATCTACAAACAAAAATTACAAAATCAAAAGATATTATGTTAATTCCGAATATTCCGAATCTACTTTAGCTTTATAAATCCGAAATCGATCCTAAAAATGATAAACAAGAATTTATTTTGAAGTAATAATACTTGACAAAAGTTCTCATTGGATTGTTAATGTCCTTCCCTCTAAACTGTAATTGTTTTGTGTCATAGGCCATTAGAGCAAGGAGCTGTTGATACGATTGTGATGTTTGTGATGACCCCGCCTTGCCCGGGCTATCTGCTGCTCCACTTGGCAGCAATTCTATACAATGTAATTTTCCTTATATATTAGTTATCTAAAGTTTAGTTTAGCTTTTAAACAATGACTTTAAAAAATAATAAGAGAAATTATCACGTGGTTCCGTCATACTACTACATACTTTTACTCCTATAAAACTGGTTAAAGTTAATTGGTAAATAAAGTAGTCAGTAATCTTTTCATTCAATTATGATTGACATAGATAGAATCACGTCTTTATCCTTTAAGGGTTACGCAGAGCAGAAAAAGTCTCGAAAAGACTATACCAAGTACGGAGCCTTCCCATTAATTAACTTACAGAACCGGCCAGCAATAAAAAGTTAGAGGCTCTCACTGTTTGTTCATCTCCACCAGATCAGCATGAAAGCGCAGGATCAATTTATCGCCTTTCACGGAAACAATGATAAAAATATAAAGTAGTTCTATTGTCAAGAGCCGGGAACCACACGGTACATATAATAATTTTTTACAGTGATATGATATGTCAGTAGGTCGCCTGGCAACCAGAAGGCCAGATAACGTGGCTTGTAGCGCGGAGCATGCTCCACTTGCCACCATGTGGGTCGCGTGACGGGCCAGCGGTCTGTCACAGCTTGCCAAAGTATGTTCAGGCAACTGGATGTAACTACTGTCCAATATGCGTTAGGTTTGACCTACAGGGTTACAGGAGTCGTTTCGCGTAAAAATCTCTTTTACCTATTCCAAGAACGTGGTCGTTGAAGCACTATTGACTCCTCTTAAATAAATTAAAAAAATATGGGACATTTCAAACGTCACAACAATTGTCATATCTTTTAGTTTCACAACATTGATTGACGTATAATAAATGACTTAAAAATAAGTTTACTGTCGCTTCCAAAGCGTCAGTGCAGATAAAGCGGTACCAAACTGCACGGCAACTTTTTCTTCAATAACAGAAAATACATTATTATGATTAATTGATTTAATGCGGGAGGTGAAGACGCATCCTCCGCGACTGACACTAGGAGGATAATGATAGAAGTAAGACTTTTATACATTGCTAAGATGTTATACCCTCCGATAGGTACACAAAATTAATTTGCTTCATTTTCCCTTCAGCTTAGATGACTGTCTCTGGAATCAGAAAAATGTGTCTATGTACATAATCTATATAACCTTCGCCACTGCAAGTGATTTATTTCTTTTATAATTATGTACTATTCCACAAACCTCATTAAAAATAATATTGGTCAGGTTGCTCGCCGACGAGCGCCTGAACATTGATAAGCAAAATATTTAGCGCATGCATTCATACAAAATGCAAATGCTTGGCGAGTTGGTGAGTGCATCATGGCCAGTAGGCTCGTCGAATACGAGTCATACGTGATGTAATTATTATTTATACAAGAACAAACCAAAATATATATTGTTACGAAGAGTTACACAAAAAGAGAGGACTAGTCATGCCAATTATAAAGACGCTAGCCCACTTATTGCAAATTTCTAATTCCATAACAACATTTTGTATGCTTACAGTAACAACTTATTTATTACCAAACGTTAAAATTTATAAAAAGCGTCCTTTTTTATTTTTCTCGAATACCTATGTATTTTGTGCCATGCGGTTCTCAGTACCAATAGAAAAAACAATGAGACCACTCCATCTCTTTCCCATCTTCTTTTTACTCAATTATATCATAAAGCCTAACAGCTGAACGTGGCCTGTCAGTCTTTCAAGACTGCTGGCTCTGTATACCCCACAGGATATATATGTACGTAACTATATGTATGCTATGTAATTTTTGAAGGCTGTAGCTAATAGGTGCTCTCGATATACCCACTTTAATGATATCATCTACGTATACATCAGTAAAGTTCAGTCTATGCAAAGTTCGGTGAATTAGGAATCGGGCGAGGGCTGAGCTGCGGGGCAGGTGGAATGGCTGTGACAATAAACATCGGTAATGGAGTGGCGCCGCGCCCAACGAGTTAATTAGCGGAGTGACACCGCCCCCCGCGCCGCACCCCACCCCCGCCGCGCCCTAACGACACCTACCCTAATTACGATGCTTATACATTTTTTTGACCATCCATTTGAAGCATCCTCGCACCTTCGAATGAGATGTCTGACTGAATTACGCGCGAATTACATGAATGCATTTTTTATGTGACTGAATTGATAAACTCATTTTATCTCACCATTGTTTTAGGGGAACCGACCCAGGACACAAATTAACCCCTGTCTGTAACATGTGTTCTAATCAGGCCACAGCCTGATCTCATCGCTGCGTCTTCCGATCCTTTTACACTAGATTAGGTAGTTTTTAACGAAATTTATAAAAATGAAAGCTTACAAACTTTATAATAAAGCTGAAGAGTAGGCTTGTTTGAACGCGCTACTCTCAGGAACTACTGGTTCGAATTAAAAAAAAAAGCGTTGAATAGACCATTTATCGAGGAAGGCTTTAGGCTATACATAATCACGCTGCAACTATAAGGAGCAAAGAAATAATGGAATATGTGAAAAAAACGAGGAAAATTATTCATCCTTGAGGGCTTCAATGATGCCCAAAATAACTATTCCACGCGGACGAAGTCGCGGGCACAGCTAGTTTATAATATTTGTAGCAATAAAAGAAATAAAATAGGATTAATGTGTAAAAAGAACTTCACTTTCAAATAAAGTTCTCGTGGAGTATGTAGACACTTCAGCAAATAACGATATGCAAGCAGAAGGCATTGTTCCAACATGGCCGAGCTGAACGCGATCGCCACTCACACTACCCACCTATATTTTCATTCAATATGTTCAAACACTACAGTCTTACGCTTATCTTCCTCATCGACGGAAAAAAGAAGTACCTTTTAGGTTTAAAAATTTTGATACACATTTGTTGCTTGCTAGTAGTAGAGTAGATAGTAGTTGCTTTTTATAGAAATCAAATAAGCGATGCCAATAAACGTTCCATTTTGACAAATCACTTCACCGATATTAGAAGAAGTTCTTTCAAGGCAAGAGTGAACAGGCATTATCTGAGCTTGCGTGCACCACCTTAGGCCTCAGCACCAGCAGGCAGATTGAGTTCAAACATACTCGAATCTATTACAAAATAAAATAGAGATAGATGGCAATTACATGTCTCATAAAGATTTTTAACTTTTCAAATTTAACTTCATTATTAGTAGATTCTTGTAGGTGTAGTGACGTACGGCACCACACGGGCCGGGGATCGAGTCCGCCGCGGGGAGGCAGTAGGCACACGTTAGCATTTCAATTTGATTAATGTGTCAACACACGCAGCGCCCTTTCGTCCACGTTGCGTAATCGTCACCTCCAAATTAGTTTCATTAATACCTATTAAGTATGGCTTTATCTTTCTTTTGTCACCTTGTCATTGTTGAAATATCAAGTCCAACTTAAAATTGTATAATCTCGTCTACATATATCCCTTACCGGGTAGACAGACTTTTACAATCTGCATGGGAGGGAAGCGGTGGGTATATACTTTGTTTATTCATCGATACCAGACGAGCATGGAATCTAAAAATAAGCTAAATCAAGCTTCAAAATAAAAAAATATGTATTATATATTTAACCTTTAAGCTATCAAAAACATGGATGTTTTGGATGCAACTTTGTCATCTTTATTCTTCCAAATAAATGAAGTCTGTGTGGAAAGTAATCATTTATATTTTCGCACTCTCCCATAGTTGCGTGTTCCCAGTTTCAAGCCACCCCCACAACTATGCTTTAAATCCCAGAGTTCGCTTTCCACAATATGTCTTTCCCCTTTTTTCAGGTTCTCTCATCAATCTGACAATATAATTAGAAAGTACAAAATGTATGAAAGATTATCGAATACCGTGGTCGGCGCAGAAGGCTCGTCGGACCGGTCCCGCACTGGACGAGTGCCGACATTAACATGTCAGATTACTGCCGCTGTGGCCACCTCGATTCATAGGGAAACGTAGAAACGTTGGAATATATGTCTACATTTACATCACGCCTCTTTCCAGAAGACATAGACTACATCTTGTCACTCATATTGATCTCTTCTTAAGTACTTATTGAGCTGCATCCACATTCATTAAGCTTTTCATGCAAGCCTCATCGATTAAGGGTACTCTTAGACTGAAGCATCCGCTCAGCATACTACCCCTACACCGAAACCTACAAACACGTAGACTTAGGCTGAAGTTCCTGAAAAATTGCATATTTTTGATAACAATTATGGTTCTACTGTGATCGTATTTTTATTTTATAAAATCAAAGTTTTAGTGCTCTAGACTAAACTTAAATATACGCCAAGTAGTAGTATACTAAATATAACGCAGAGATGTTATACTGATATACATATATTCATATTTCGAATGCTGTTCCAACGAACGAAACTGTTTCTTAACGGTTCGATTTTAAAACTTGTCAATAAGCGAAGTCCTCGCACACATGCAGGTAAAAATGGCGCGTACGCAGATTGAGCGCGTCGTTGAAGTCTAATCTTAGCGCGCTAGCTCGCAGGCACCGGTCGCTTAATATTCATATCCTGCTCACCAAAGAATAAAGAGGGCACAGATATAAAGGTTTATTTAAAGTGATACTGGCTTTTTATTAGTTATCATAAATAATCTATCATTATTTTAGGTTCCTAAATAGGACTCAAGGCGCCGCAGTATAACGACTAAAGATTTGGGAATTTGTAAATTAATATTAACCTTGACTGGGTCGCCATGCAGAGAAGGAAGAAGGCGACTTTAGTGAAAGGATCGCTATGTATTTACATAACGACAAAGTCAACTTAATTTTTTATTCCAAATACACAATATATTAGGTATTAGCTTTATCAAGCGTTTAAATAAATTCCCTGGTTTTATTTTTAACAAACGATGCCTGTGTCTTATTCCACCATCTCTAGATCCAGATGTTTTCAAAATTGTTTGAGGAACAAATATTCAATTGCATATATTAAACCTAACCCTGAAAGTGCTTGACTTCTATTCTCACGATGATCCAATGTCACATCGCGTAGGTAGGCCAAACAGGCAGAACCGGAAACATCCCCCCTCTCCTCTCACCCCCTCCACCTAGACATTAACCTGCACTCACGCTTATGAATAAAAACGTTGACTATTTACAAACGTACCTCTTTCAATATGAATGATTTTCAGTGTCAGCATATTTCATGGACGTTAATTCGGGCAACAACTTTAAAGTTGGAGAAACATTGATGATAGGTCGGTAGGAGCGTTGGTGGTCGAAATGGTAAGGTGCCTGGTTAAAATGCGTAAAGCCACAGGTTCAACTCTCACCCCGGCCATGTGCCAATGACTTTGTTCAAAGTTGTGACATTCGTTAGTACGGTGCGGGAAAACATCTTGAGGAAACCTGTACATTCAGGCAACTGGATGTGTTGCCACGAGATCTAATACGGGTTAGGTTCTCCTGCAAAGGTTGCGGAGGTCAGACAGGAGTTGCTTCGTGTAAAAACCCGACTTGCAAAACTCAAACATTGAAGATACAAGTAGGGTGTAGTGTTAATATATGTATGTATATCGTCTCCCTCCCGGAAGTAGAAGGAACGGAAGTGACTGACAGAAAAGAGACAGGGACTACATCTTTCCACCCTGAAAACTTTCTCGCTTCATCCACACGCGTCTTTCTTTTCAAATGCCTCGATTTAGAATACTCGAGAGTAATCTAACCTTTCAGCAGGACGTTTTATCAAGGTCCGTGGGTCCAGGAGATCAATAGGCCAACGCTTTGGGTCGTGTATTGGATAGAACCCGCAGGTATCTCCAGCCCTCTGTACGTTCGTCTCGCCTTCCCCTTTAAATGTTCCCATTCAAACTTTTTAATACATACATACCGTACATAATCACGTCTTTTTTTCTTACGGAGTAGACAGAGTCAACCGACGTGAAAAGACTGAAAGGCCACGTTCAGCTGTTGATTGCTTGATGATGAAATTGAGTTTCAAAAAGTTATATTCTCTAATAAGATAGTCCAACAAGTGTTTTAAACAATGCGTGCGGACGAACATACAAACGACGCCCGCGCAGGCCGCAGGGTGACAGCGCTACTGTTCTACTCAATTCATTTCAATAATAATTGTATTTAACATTTTTAGCTTCCATGCCGATTTGGAAGCAAAGGGAAAACATACTGTGTGCCGGCTGCTTCTCTTTCCGTGCAGGTGGTAAAAGTCAATCAAGGGAAAGGCTAATAAACTTGGGTTCCTTCTTTTAGGCTATGGGCTGGCACCTGTTACTATTTAACCTCAACTCTATAATGTAAACCATACAGTTGAACGTGGCGTTCTATTATTGTCTTTGTCTACCCCATATGAGATAAAGACGTGATTATACGTTTATACGTTTATTTTGTACATTTGTTTGTAACAAATAAACTTTTAAGACTACTGTTATGATTTTTATAAAATTTGAGAGACACGGAAGATCCCAGATCTTCAGAAATTATTTATACTTATTAATTGTGCTAGCAGTAAGTACTTTTTTCATTCCAACATTTATTCCTTTTATATCTTAAAGTAGGTTACAAATTAATATGACACAAAAAAGTAATAGTATATAGAAACAATAAAACTGCAGTTAGTGAAGTGTATTTACCGACTACTCCTGTTTTCAAACAAGCGCCGCTCGAACATGATTCGACAAAAGCGGTGTTTACGAAAGATAATGCGACATAAATTTGAATGACAATGCGCAGGTCGCGACCGCGCCGCTCGTCCGGCACCCGGCGGACAGGACAGAGCACCATTCAGTGGTCACAAAAGTTACGGCACAGATAAGTGGTAACCGCAGACTATGAGGTTTTCTCTTCCTAAGTTTTCAACCCGTCAAGTAAAATGTTTCAAAAGTTCATGAGGAATATTGTGCGTTACTCATTCGCAACAAAGTTTATGTTCCCAGTCGACATTCATTTGAATTTTGTAAAGTCATTACTGATAAGGACCATTTCATTTTTTCACTCCTTACAAACTTTTTGTCTCATTATATTGACAGCCTAAATATAATAGTAAATTTATACGGGACAGATTACATAGATTGAGATACCCTCTAAGTAAGTTCGAGACTTGTATGCATTGATAAACATACATAAGATATTACCGTTCCCCATTTATAACACACATATTCCAGATCGAGATTAGATCTGCCTAGGTCTAGAAGCTAGACGACGAGACGGACTCCAGGCGGCGTGCGGCGGCGTATGGTGATGTCGTTCTCACGGCGGCTCAAGGCCGGCGCGCACCTGCCGGCGCCGCCATCGAGCCTTATTTACTACATACGAGTGTTATCTTTATATAGCCTAGCGCTTTAGATCATTTTATATAGCAAACTGTTGGTTCAGAAGCAGTTCAAAATGAATAACATACCGAGTGAGATCAATTAATCTTGCGATCTAATATATTGTAATGGAATAATTGACACAGGTGTACTCAACTCACTCACTCCTGAGGTGTAATCGTATTTGAACCCTGGGCTCCTTGCTAACAAGTTCGTTGCCAAGATGATGATGGTGATGATTCTCCTATTTATCTATCTTGCTTTTATTTTCCATTCTATTAACATTAATTCATTCGTATAATGCACACAGTTCAACAACAATTTCTTGTGCTTAATTTTTTGTTCATCGTGCATGTTATTTCCTATGCAGCGCCTCATACTCAAAAAAAAATCATTAAAGGTTCAAGTACGGTTATTTACATAGATTTCAATATTTATTATTGTTGTTGGTAATGAGGAATCAACGTAAAAAGAGAAGCTTTGCCTGCAGGAATGCGATTACCGTTCCCGGACGATAAATAAAAAGTAATAAATAAGGTTCGCGCCGAGCGGCGACGTATGCGCAGCGCTCGCTGTACATCACGGTACTGTAAGGACGGGACTCCACCGCATCAATAACCTCGGCGCCTCCTGCTGCAAGCTCGTACCATTACAATATGCAAATAGAGTAAACATAAGCTAACATTTTGTCCGCCCGTGGAGGGAAAATAACTCAGCGGCAGGTGCGTCTGGAGACGACACTCTCGGAGTTGAGAATTTGTCTCAAATAAATTTATAACCCGGCAAATATGTTAATTTTTGTATTTTGTGATTGCATGATTTGTTTATATACTAGCTTTTAACCACATATAATACTCGCCTGCAAGAAAAAAAAGGCCAGTTTATTGCTGGGTCAAATATGATCACAGTCGGCGCAGTAGTTTTCAAGTTCAATCGTTATAAAAAAAATCAAATCCTTTCTCTTAAATTAGTACGGGTCAATACAGTTTCACAAGTCACAGGCACAGTCAGATTTTTGCAAGCGATACTGACATAAATAAAGTTATATAAATTAAGACTATTTAGGTCCCTTTCAGCATCCACTGCGTCGGTCGGAGGGCCTCCAGGCTTGTCATTAAAAAGCCGGGTGACGTTGCAAAGCCATTCAGGCAGCGACAAAGATAGATCCATAAATAAAGACAAAGTTCATTCATTCCATTTATCTCATTCCCACATAGATAGTTTCCCAGTTCTCTGTTCCAACAGTAAATTAATTTTATGGGACTCATAGGACAAGAGAACCAAGTTACCTCTCAAATATTCCTTAATGATATAACATAACATATAAATAAGTACGTGTACGTGTTAATCAAGGTGTCCATTACTATGAAAGAATTACATACAGCTTGCACTAATCCATTGGCGGCCGGGTCGCCAGGGGCCGGCGGTTGTGCTGACTCATCTTTGCTGACAATGCGTAACATTATATATCTTTCAATTATTCATTATCATATAAATTTGTCATATTTAGATTTAGTCATTTTATAGTATGTTTTGGACTTTCATTCTAAATATATATTATATAAAGGCTTTGAAACAGGCTACGATTCCCACACATTACTCTTAAAATGAACTTGTATGAACTCTTAAAATATTAATGTTTGGATTAGGTATTGGCTTTGAATATTGATTGAACTGCCTGAGTTACTATCGTGTAATCACGTCAATAATAAAAAACTTTTTCTTTATACGCCGAAATCATTTTATTTTATCTTCTTTAACCCTTATTGTCGGCAAGGGCAGTACTTAAAGGAATATTGTTTTAACATTTTCTTTTGAGCAGTAATATCAAGCAATTAGTCATCTCATCCATATAAGTTGTAGAGAACAAAAAGACAAATAGGACTATGTATGGAAACAAAACAAACTTCAGTTTAATAATCAATATTTATTATTATTAAAAACACATCGTTATTATTCGTTGCACAGGAAACAAAATTAGCCGACAATATAAATAAACTTACTAAGAATCAACACTCAGTACCAAAATGGTGCTTATCAATAGTCAAAATATATATGCCGTTAATCATGTCCCAGTCATTCACTAAACATTACAATTTACAAGTTTCTTTTAAACATTTTTATACATACATACATACATATAATCACGTCCATATCCCTTGCGGGGGTAGACAGAGCCAACAGTCAAAACATTTTTATGGAGAGTTTAATTGAGTACCTATTTTTAATTAAGTACATATTGAAACATCTGATTCTGACTGATCACATTCCCGAATTCCGAAAGCTGACAACGGAATATATAATCAAGCACCTGAAATAAACGAATAGGTACTACGGATGTAGCAAAAAATGAAAATTTCATGAATATTTTCGAATTCTGATGTTTTATTGTAATTTGTTTCTCCACAAGTTTTTAGATTTTAAATACTTCTGTGAAAATAAATACATGAAAAATCTTATTACTTTTGGCTACATTTTTATATTTAAAGCAAACTACAATTATTATTTATCTTCTGCGCGGACACGCTCATATCATCGCCATATTACATTTATCATAACACTATTAAGCAGAAAATGATAAAGTGTTAATTATACATATTAATATTCTTACAAATAACGATATGTGGTTGCGCCATGATAAATAATGACCACTTATCTGATAGCGCTTGTCAATTAAAACTAATGACTGGAGAAGTACACATCTTAAAATTAAACTAGCGGCCCGTTACAGGTCCGCCCGAGGGACATGCGTAGCCAATAATACTCCCGCAGATAATCTGGAGGATAAGAATTTTCATGCGTTTCAATATTCCCGAAGGTAACTTAAAGTAACAAAACCTCTTTATAATAAAATAGATAAGTTTTTCATAGTGAATGCCACATCGGCGTCCCCCGCTTCTCCCCCCGGACAGTCGAGCAAGAATTGTAACGGTATCGCCGGAACCCGCCGGCAGCACGGCAACACATGTGTATGTGTGGCGCGCAGCGAGCTTATAAAGTTTATCGCGGGCGGGGGTCGGCGACCGCGTCACGTGGCCGCTCCCGCACCTGCCCGCTGGCCGCTCGTCGCGACCACTCCGACCAGAAGAATCAACCCGTACATGAGGGTAATTGGGCCACAAATCGTCCTGAAATAGCGACAAAGCCATTTAAAACCTCGAGTTTGTGTAACTAATCTAAGTAATGAGTCAAGGTCGGGTTGTGAAGCGCCACGTGGCTTAGCTTCTTGTTGGTCGGCCATTATGGTCATTCATTATTTTACTGTACGTTTACAGATCAAACACATCGGTTCATAATAAGTAAGAAAGGCTAACAGTTAGTTTTTACAACATCCTCTTTCTCATCATTATGAGAGAGAGTTGAGTTGTTGGCTTTAAAGTCAGGATTCTATAAAAACAACATTACATGTTAAGTACTTTCAATACCGCGAGAAGCAAGAAAAAAATATTTTTGCCTGAAAACTAACCTAGCTTCGCTTCGCTTCTATGAACTACACCCATAAGAGATGACCCTGCCAAAAAGATTCCGTCAACTATTTCTGGGTGTCAAGTTAATTTATCCGATTTAGCACCGTGGACGTAGCTGAGCCTTAGACGTGGAAACCCAAAGATAGAATGTCATGAAAAATTTTTTCATTGTATGTAAAAGTTGCTTAGTCAGCTTAGCAAAGACTGGACACTAATTGTACAAAGGGCCGATTGACAGATGGTAGCTTATCCTTTGCCTTGCGATAAGCTATCCTGCGATTAGCGAGATAATCGCGACTCGCGATTAAAGCACGATCGGCCTTGACGCCCGCGGCCGGCGCACGAGTGGCGCCGCCCTTAGCAAAACGTAGTCTTTTCAAACGCTTCATGCTTGTGTTTTAAGTAATGTAAAATATCTTCGGCGTGTAACATCCGGCTAGTATTTAAGTCTATTTTTGTAAAAGATCTTGGGTCTGTTGGATTAAAATTATAAAACAAAGTTAATCATTAATGTAATAGTATAAGCATAAATTAGTTAGCAATACTGTTTGTTAAATTAGTAATTTATTTCAATACTTATCGATCGGCCCTGATTCAAACCTTGATCCTTCTTTTTATCGACCATATTGATTTTCGTTATCTAGGCTAGACCTTAATTATATTTCACAACAAATAAAGTTCATTTTCTATATTCCTGTTCTTTTGCCAACATTTCCAAATGTATAATACTGTTTTTGGTTTTGATGCATTTT
This sequence comes from Amyelois transitella, assembly GCF_032362555.1. NCBI lineage: Eukaryota > Metazoa > Arthropoda > Insecta > Lepidoptera > Pyralidae > Amyelois > Amyelois transitella. The sequence continues at coordinate 98,364 of NC_083508.1, read as the reverse complement.
GTAGGTTTAGGTTTAAAGATATTTTTTATTCTCAAAAAAGACTAAAAATAACAAACATGAGAACATATTTAAAAAGTATTTACGTTCGCCTCGTTCGCATACACTATTTTATTCATGGTGCTACTGATTTTACTTCAGCGGTAACAATAACAGTAGCCACAAACTTAGTATTAAAAATTTAAAGGTGCTACACAAATTTTGTTTTACCAGAAATTTTAAAAGGAAAAGATCGTTCTAGTGACATATGAATAATTTCAATAGCACCCGATTCGCCAGCGGGATAGAGCGGGACAGGCGCGGGCGCAGCAGACTAGCCAAGTCACGAGTTCCCATTAATAAGTAATGTAGGCCATTCACGATGCGCTGGCTGCTGTAGCTGTATGTTGAGGCCGGGACAAGCAGCTGATGTGATCTGTAGAGGGCGCCAGTCGCAGTGACCTGCTGTTGCTGACAATCCAATTACAACGATTTGGGAAGCCGGCTTGTACTCAATTGGGGAGTTACCGGATTATTTGCTGAAATTTTATAATCCTGTTTTCATAGGTCAGCGTTGAAAAGTTACCACTACTACAACTGTGTATTTTTATTTTGTGGTTTTTATGACCTTTCAATTTCCCGAAAGAAAGCTGTCTTTGATATGCTTTTCGATACTCGTAAAGATATCTAAACAATATTTACAACAAAATAGCCGATATCATTCAATTCAAAGACGATGATGAAGTTCCATATCTACTTTAAAACAAAACTAAATGTGACAAGACATCGAACTGGTCAGAGTGGTCAGCGGCAGCCTCAAGCCCGCACGTTGGTGATAAATTGTGCAACAATGCGCGCACGCAGGTGCACGCCGCCTGACCTTTACGTCCCGCGCCCCGCTGGCACCACCCGCTCGCCTAGCCGTTACAAACACTAATTATAAACACAACAGCCTTCGTCCCAGGACAACCGACTCAAATAATACTACCTAGTCCTACATCCAATAAATTGAAACGGGCGGGTCAAGGGGAACTGAAAGCACTTCGCAACAACTTAACTTCGTCGAAATAGAATAGATTTTCAAAAAGTTACGTTCTCCGCTGAATTCGCACCTGCGTGTTTTGAGGAAAGTTATTGAGAAAACGCGATTTGAACAGTGAACGTTTGTAAATTGATTTATTTTATCTGTCAAGAAAAATCTTTTTCGAAAGTATACTCGTAGTATATAAGTAAAAAAAAATAAAGATCCACGACTCAAACCGTCTTCGTCTCCAAGTAAATATTAAGCATTAGTAGGCTGACATGACTACAATGCTTTAACAAAGTGATCTACAATCTATCAGTTACATCTGAGACTCGTTAGAGAATGCGCTACAAGAACTATGTATCGGGATGTCGAAGAAGCCGATACGGCAACGAGAACTAATGATCTAACCTGGTTACGTCGGTAGTCGGATCGCGGCGCAAAAGCAAACAAACAAATAGAGCGATAATGGCAGGCCAGCAGGAGGTCGGCGGGTCGTTAAAATGCAGTAATGTTGTTATTAACAAAGCTAGGAACCGCATACTTGACGTCCGCATACTTTGACCAATGCAGTTTTTTTTCTAGAGCGAGCTAAACCAGCCAGTGTTCGAAGACATACATACATACATAAAATCACGCCTCTTTCCCGGAGGGGTAGGCAGAGACTACCTCTTTCCACTTGCCACGATCTCTGCATACTTCTTTCGCTTCGTCCACATTCATAACTCTCTTCATACAAGCTCGGCGGTTTCGGGTACTTTTGACCTGACCCTTTACCAGGACGTCCTTAATTTGATCAAGATACGTTCGTCTAGGTCTTCCCACTCCGACCTTTCCCTCCACACTCTCCTTGTATATCTGCTTAGTCAACCTGCTTTCATTCATCCTCTCCACATGAATCGAATGTTCGAAGATTTGTATTATAAAATAGTTTCTGTTTTTATAGGAATGACTATCTCTTGCGTGGGCTTCGCAACCCATCTCCAGAAAAAAATTGCTTATAAAATACTACTGAAGGTTTTGTGTGTAATTTATTATATACAATATATGACACACAAAACTTTACCAGATATCATCAAAATTGTTCCGATAGCTTTGAGTTTATTTGAAACAAAAACAGTAAATTTATTCTCCTTATAATACGGAATGATACGGATTTATCAAACAATTAAACTTTTCATCTTCTACTCGTAGGAATCTATAATCGTAACTTTATAACCAGTAACTTCTTCCTTATTCGTGTTTGTAGACATATTTTTTTATGTCATTTACAACTTATTTGTACATATATAATGTAGTGGAAGAGTGCAGGCATACATTTCATCTCTTACAGAGGAGACCGACTCAATAGACAGAACGGTTGATGAGATGGACAGCACAAACTAAACGCAAATATACCGCATCGATCCCAACATTATTTACAAAAGATGCGACCCGTGATATGGAACAAGTATGCCAACGAGGTCGCACACTTACCACACACCTCACGAGATAGACGGAGCTAATCTTCATAAGACAAAGAGAAGGCTACGTTTAGCTGAATGGCTAATTCATATTCAGAAATAGGTCTAAAATAAGCTATCATTCCATTCCAACTAAAATTATAAATACGAATATTTAGTTACTTTTTCACAAATAAACTACTGAATTGATCTCCATGAAATTTTGCAAAGGTAGGTACATATAGTGTGGAGAAAGAAAAAAAGAAAAGAAACAGAAAAGGACAGAGTACTTTCCACACGGACACGTCCGCGGGTGAAAGTTCGTTACATTTTAAAGTATCGCTGATCGAAATTGTAAAAACATTAATTGTTCACGATGGTGTGCGCAATAACCACGTCTAGGATGGGTCGCCACCCGCCACTCACGCGCAGCCTTCGGACGCAGCTGCCTAAACAACGCACAACCAGTGACACCAATCGCGACTATTTTATGTTACACGAATATTGTGAGCACTGAATAATTATGATACAAAATATGAATGATTAAAATTTTTACCAGCAATTAAAACATAGGTAGGAATGGGAAGGCCTACACGAAAGTACCCTGATCAAATTGAGGACGTCCAGGCAAAAGGTCGGGTCAAGAGTACCCGCCGAGCTTGAACGAAGAGAATTATGTGTGTGTAATCTCTGTCTACTCCTCCTGAAAATGGCGTGATTTTATGTTTGTATGTATGTAATAATGTAAAAAGTATGTGCTCATAACTACTAGCTTTTCCTCTGTTCACAGTCTTCAGGTGAACGTCCCAGTAGGTGGTGCCCTGCTATAAACGCGCCTAGCTACCTAATCTATGTCACTTTTGCCAGCTTACAAAAATTTCGAATTGACTTTATGGGAACGATATTATTTTATTAGAAATTTCATTGGAAAGTTATTTCTTTCCAAAAGACTCTTGCAACAATAAAAACTTTAGATGTTTATTCCACAATATTCCTAGTGAAGTTTCAGAACATTTAAATAGATAATATAAGGTGTTAATAAGGATATTTTTTTTTTTATGGGAAATAATTGTTCGCGAGTGGTCGTCGTTGATGTCTTTTGCAGGTGCGGCTGCGCGAGGGTGGGGCGGCGGCGCGGGGTGGGGGGAGGCGCGGGGGAGGGATGTACGAGACATCAACGAACTCGCACGGAGCGAGCAACGTGGAAAATTAATTCAATTGGATTACGTTTATTTAAAATTGTTTTATTTATTTATTCATGACTAGCTGTGCCTGCGACTTCGTCCGCGTGGAATAGTTATTTTGGGCATCATTGAAGCCCTCAAGGATGCTCCTTCCCCGATTTTTTTCACATTTTCCATTATTTCTTCGCTCCTAATAGTTGCAGCTAGACGTTATCCAAACATATAATAAAACTGTAACTGAATTTTGTCTGTGCATTGAAGATATTTAAGAACAAAAAAATATAAGGGGTCTTTTTAGGGTCAATAGAAGCCAAAACAATTTTTTTTAGAATTTTTGTCTGTCTGTCTGTCTATCTGTCTGTCCGTCTGTCTGTCTGTATGTTTGTACGCGCATCACGCAAAATCTACCGAACGGATCTGAACGAAATTCGGCACAGATATAGTTAGTAACCTGGATTTGAATATTAGGCTACTATTTATCCTGAAATTCTATTCCAAGGGGATGAAATAGGGGGTGCAAGTTTGTATGGAACTTTGTCATTTTTTAAATCGATATAAAAAGCTATACTTATGTACTGATAGACAAAACCGTAGTCAAAATCTGTACTAATATTATAAAGCTGAAGAGTTTGTTTGTTTGAACGCGCTAACCTCAGGAAGTGCTGGTTCGAATTGAAATAATCTTTTTGTGTTGAATAGACCAATTATCGAGGAAGGTTTTATAAGGCTATATAACATCACGCTGCAACTGTAAGGAGCGAAGAAATAATGGAAAATGTGAAAAGAACACGGCGAAAATTATTCACCCTTGAGGGCTGCAATGATGCCCAAAATAACTATTCCACGCGGATGCAGTCGCGGGCACAGCTAGTGTAGCCCAAAGCCTTCCTTCATAAATGGTCTCTTCAATGGCATCATCGCTGCCTACAACTGTAGGCAGGTCGATGGGGCGGCCGTGACGGCCTGGGTCTTCACGACTTCATACACTGGGAGTTCCCATCGGCAGCGGCGTCGTCACTGGTCGACGACGTCTGCCGCAAGGCAGCGAGGGGAGAGTTTCACCCGACGGCCCGGAGGGCGGGCGTGGAGCGGCGAGATGCCGCGCAGGTGGCTGTGTGATGACGCGTCCGCCCTCTCGAATATCTAGGTTCTCCCACTTCAGGTCCCTGAGGATCGTCGAGTTTCTCACGTAGCGCGGGGCTCCGACGACTGCTCTGAGACTTTGGTTCTCTTGGGCTCTGAGTCTTCTCCTGTTGGTCTCAGAGCAGAATGCGTACCACGCCGGGGCCGCGTACGTGAGGCGGGATCTGACGTACGTTTGGTAGATCCCGAGCTTCGTCCTCAGGGGGAGGCTGGAGGAGAGAACTGCGTGAAGTCTCCCCCTGGCTGCCTTGGTCATGAAGCTTGCGCTCGCCTCCCGCCCCTTTTCTACCCTGCCGCCGCTAGCCGCGTCGAGCGCGGTAACCGTTACGCAAAAATAATCCTTATAGCATGATTCAGTATTTACGTGCGATGGCTTGCTAGCGTATTTCATTTCATGTATAAGTTTGGTATTTCTATACCGATTTCGATGATTCTTTTTTTATTGAATAGGTACTTATATTAACTTTTAAGAATTACGAATGAGTGTGAGTGTTATTGGTATTATAAACATCAGAGTAAAGAAATATAATCAGAAATCTCCGAACTGCTAAGCTATTAGGAATTACACGTGTTATTGTGAGTCAACCATAAAAGATAGACTTATGCTGTCTTGGGATATTTTTTTAATAATTTTATGTAGAATATTTCCATTATACATGGTTTCGCTGTATCTTTAACCATCAAGGCTGCACACGCGACGGAAGTTTAAAAAATCAAGTAACTTCTCCCGTTTTCCCAACATTTCCTTTCACTGCTCTGCTCCTAGTGATTGTAGCGTAATGAAAAGTATACTATAACCTGCTCAGGAGTATGAAGAATAACTGTACCAAGTTTCGTTAAAATCCGTCAAGTAGTTTTTGTTTCTATAAAGAACATACAGACAGACAGACAGACAGACAAAAATTTTACTGATTGCATTTTTGGCATCAGTATCGATCACTAATAACCCCCTGATAGTTATTTTGAAAATATATTCCATGTACAGAATTGACCTCTCTACAGATTTATTATAAGTATAGAAGATAACGATTGTAAGTATGGTCGTTGTCGATCGTAACGACCATACTTACAATCAAGGTAGATGTATAAAGAAAAAATATTAACTTAACTTTTATAAGATAAAATATTTTTATCATCTTTTGTACCAGTTAATTTATACGGTTATCTTATTTAGTTTATTGAAAAACGTTACAATTAATAATTATTAGGCGCTACAAAAGAGTCCCTGAAAACTATAGGAAAGAGACGACGCGCTCCAATTTCCTAAGTTGCAGCACATAATGTCAGTTTAATGCGAGAAAGTATAACCAGGTTCATGCATGCAGTGTCGCGGGGATGTTGAAGCGCGCGCGCCGCACGGAGGCGGACACAGAGACCAAGCTATATTACCTTTACCATAACTACAGAACAACCGCGGCTCCTCCCACATTTACTGAAAATATTAACTGTCATTTCCGTCCACAGAGGAATTTGGGGAAATTCTCTCTTACTTATATATCTTATTAGCAAACCACATGCCCAATTTTAAATCTCTAGACCCAGCGGTTTGGGTTGTGTGTTATATCAGTCAGTTTCTTCTTTATTAATTGATATTATATTATTGATATTATAAAAACTTTTTATTTTGGTGAAATTAATAATATGCAATTAAACTTAATACTTATTGACTGCTAATTAATTCAAACTTGAAGAGGACGCAAGAGTGAGCCACTTTTTGCGATCCTTCATAAAATTATAAAGCAATCATAATATATTTTTTTTTAATTCATCATACTTTTCCAACAAATTGCAAAATTTATGGATTTTTCAACGCCGATACAACAAACTTTTAGTATTATAGTAAAACCATTTCCATATCTGCATAAGTAATAATGGCAGACCGTTAAAAGCTCGTACTCTACATAATATTATACTCTATGGTTCAAGAGCCTGCGACGGCAGTCGGCGGCGCGGGCGCAGCTCCGGTTACCAAACAAGTCCGCAGCCATCAAACCAACTATAATAATATGTAAACGAATGCTGAATTTCGAGTCCAGCTCAACACATGCCTACTTATTGACTTTCCAATTTCACTCCAGGAGGTTCTTTATGAGACTCGTAAATAAGTTAATAGTTCCTCCTAATGATACATTAGATTTTGGTGATAACGGCGTCGCGTTTTTTTTTCTCGGAAAAAAAACGAGCTACCAACTTATTAAGTATCATTAATTGAATTATCTAAATTGGGCATTCTCTGAAACTGAATAGTTTAATAGTGTTTGTGTACAGTTTAGCCGACTGTCAAAAAGGGTTACGTTTTAGCGCGTAAGTTTCTTGAGTTTCTTAAGAATTTATCGATTACCACGTTACTTCAGTGCTTAATTGAAAAGGCCTGCAAAAGGCTATAGGAGATGTTTTTACGATACGAGCCCCCAGCTATAAACAATGCCTGCTGTACGGCCGTACTTGGTGTAATGTTTTGTAATTTGCAGTTAAATTCTCTGGAATTCATGTTAGCCCATGAAAAACTTTCTTCCCCAACAACAACCAAACTAGGCATATAAGTATTTCAAAATGTTATCTCGTGCTTTCTGCTTGCTATAGGTATTTGTAATAAAGCGAAAATAAATAACTTCACTATCGGAGATCCGGGGTCCGGGGAGCAATCACATCATCTCAGCGCTAATTGCCATTTCGAGTTATCGCCAACATATCAAAGTTCAACGTTATTATTAACCACTAACGCAAAAGGAAGAGTAGAATGTATTTGGTTAACTTGCATTGTATCAACCAATAGGAGAAAGTGTTTTAATCTATGTATTAGTGTTCTTACAACAAGTGTCTTATTTGACATTTTCTTCAAAGAAATTCACCTTTCTTTCTACCATTTGAATATAAAGTCATGGTTTCAAGCCTGATCTTAAACTCCAGGCCAACTCGTTTATGATGTAAACTTATTCGTTAGGAATTAGAGCCTCGATTTTATTCTTATATATTGGTTTTCCAATTGAGATAACACCGCGTCATTAAATCGAATGATGACAGTCACGTCAGAGATCGGCCGGCATATTCAATAGAAATAGTGTCAACAAACTGGCAGCGCCTCCCGTCGCTGGTCCCGCGCACTCGACTCGCATCAAGTTTGCACTCAATGAGAACTTAACTTTTATTAGTTTACCACATGTCACCTGTTGATTAAAGCTATAACATAGTCAAGGTCTAAGTGACTCGTATACATCCTAAATGCCGTTGTTCGCACCCGAAAGCAACAGAATTAAACTGTGGTTGAATTCTTTGCTTAAAATGACGCAATGTCACCACTTTTTTAAAGAAAACGGAGCAGTGTATAATTTACTTCATCTGGTCCAATGACTTTATTGTGGTAACGCGCCTATGAGGCTTCATAAATAATGAACTTGTATATGCGTTTTTATACGCCTACTATCAAGAAATGGGTGAAGATAGATGAAACGACGTGTGTTGCAAATGTGTGTTCGTGTGATACATGCGTTGACACGCGGACGGCGCTCGTTTTAGCGGCGCGTATAAATAGTGCGGACAACAATGCTGCGTGCGGCGACGCGGGATATCATATTTGAGCCGACATCGCATGCGCCCGATGGGCAATAAACATTGTTTTATGCGAGGGCGAGTCGCGGCCCGCCCCCGGCTTATTAATAACATTATGCCCGATTAGGCATGTCCCTCCCGGCGCCTGGGGACGACGCACTCCCGCGTTACGTCAGCGCCTGAAATACGCGGGCACTCCCGCCCCGGAACGATCGCCGCGAACAGAATAAAACCGGCCGCTCAGTGCCAAACCCGCGGTCAACGACTCCCGAAATAGATGCACAACGCGCACCTACCTATAGGAAATTAAGAACCGGTCCCGACGCGACACTCCGATACCGATAAAAATTCAATTCGAAAGCGGAATCCACCTGAGCGATTAATTTACAGCGGCTTTCACCGGCGTCTTATCGAGTCTCGGAGCGAATGTAGGCTGGCCGAAGTCCTCAATACGACGGCGGATGCAGCGGGCGGTAATGAGCAGGGTGCGACATGCGGACTCCGCGTGCGGCGCCGCGGCGGCCGCGATAACCCGCGACTCGTCTCCTGCGCCACGAAAACAACGCGATAGCGCCGCGCGCCCTCTGACTCCAGCCGCCAGCCGCCACCCGGCCGATACCACGTGACTCTTCAACTATCCACTTATCATATCTCGCACAGCTTCGACATTGATGAAAGTCATACATAACTAGCGGCCATTCGGTTCATCATCATGATGACTTACGTAACACATGGTGCGTAACACTTGCCACACATTGTGGCCGATTAAATTTCTGATCTTCAGAGAAACGATGTTATAAATTCCAACATCTGAACTGGAAAGCAATATCAAACATCATCAAAATAGCGGCTGGCGGAAGCAATAACGTCCAATTAAAAGTCGCAGAATCGAGGTTGCATCTAAATGGGCAGAAACTATCGCGGAGGCTGCAGTGAAGGCTCGCCTTGACCCACATCTTAATATTCGGAAAGCCAAAACTTTCCACCCTAAAGAATAATGCACCGCATCTCGAATAAATCGACGGCCTGGTGAATTTGAAGCAGGCGGGTGCGCGCTGCGTGCCCAGCAACTCCAGCGCCCGCCACAGCCGCGCCGGCGCCCTCTGCGGACCCACAGAGCCATCGCAAACCCCCATTCTACAAACTCTGCCCTCTACACCTAGAAGCTTAATTATTTCGTTCATCGTTTGTAGAGGTGCAATTTAGAATATTACCAAAAGGACGGGTTTTTCTGTCAACTCTATGGCTGTAGTAGTCAGTTTTATACTACACCCAAGTAATTCGTCCTTTTTTTGATTTTGTTGTTATTTGTTAGCTACTGGTGAAAAAAATACTAGCAATTTAGTTCAGAATTATCTCTGAATCAAAATTATTGAAAGAAAAATGGATAACATCTTAATTATCAGTTTTAGTTTTGTTCTTTATGAGAAGATCAGCATCAGGTGCTTTGCAATAATCTACCTGGACTCACATTTGTGCGAGATATTATATGAAATCGAGATGGAACTCCAAGATACAAAATATATATCAAAATTTGCTGATATGGCAAGGATAAGGAATGATACATAGGATAGTCGAGTAAAGAATATTCCTTATTCCTTTGGATTTCATTACCATTGAAAAGCCCAAAAGATAATCAAATTAACCAATCTTTGGTTATTTATTTATGTCTGCGTTTTTCAAAAACCATTTTATTGGCTTTTATATATTTTTATAATCTTATGTTCGAAATCAATCTCATATGTGTAAAATAATTGTAGTTTTTGGTATTTTTGAAAACAATAATGAATTGAAAACGTGTAACATTGTACATGATTAAAATCTTTAAATATATAATTATTATTCAACCCTTACAACTGACTTAATGTACAGGAATTTAGATTAGACTTTTCTCAACTTAGTTTGGTATTCAAGAAACCAGGAACAGTAACTGTTACGTCGTGGCCTCAATCCAGGGATAAGAGTGCTTTTTGACTCAGCGCTCAGAACAGCGAGTATCAGGTGGAATGTTTTAAGATTTTATAATTATCAAATAAGCGACCCGCCCCAACTTCGCACGGGTAGAGTTTTCAAATAAAAACTTTCTACGTGAAACCCTCTTTCCTTCATTTCAAACACGGACAATATTCGTCCACAACTTTTCGAGATGGTTACATACAGACAGACAACGCAACTATGTAGTATACTATGTAGTAATATTATAAGAGGTTGATGTCAGAAAGCACTCAAAAAAGCAAAAGTATTTTCCATGTCTATATCTAATTTTCAATCTAACTTATATAAAATGATGGAATAATTTTTAAGAATTTTATTACCCATAGCTTATTATGACTTTAGAAATAAAGGACTAGATTTTACCCAAAGCTTCGCCAGCGTGAGTTTAGTACCACCTAATAAAGAATACAGGTTTTTCGCTAATCCCACGGAGACTTTAGTTTAGCGGGATGAGAAGTACCATTACAAGTTGAGATTTGAACATTGTTTTGGACAATTAAATGGTATTCCTACTTATAAAACTTTTCCCCTACTGACATTATTGAAGTGGAGGACATTAACGACAAGACATGACATTTGATGAACTAAAAGTCACTTTAAAAGCGACTCTCTTTTTTTTAGTAAAATTATTCTAGAGGAAAAAGCAGATCAAAAAACAATTGTAGCTTGAAGAATAATTGAAAGGTATAAACGGCCCAGCGTGGCGAGAAGCATGATGGCGGCTGCGAACCTGGTCCGAGGCGGTCAGACGCCTCGCGCCGAGTTAATGAGTTGAAAACGCGTGCTCATTGCCGACCACGAGGAATTTTAATTAGTTAAGTGGGTTACGTGAGCTTGGACGAGGAAACGCAACAGTGCGCGGATTATGTTGATAACATCGGCTTCGGAAGCGGTGCTGCCTGGCTCCGGCGCGTCCGCGTTGTTGTTACCGCCCGCTTCAATGGCACCAAGCGGCCCATGCCAATCTTCAGGTTTTAGGCACTGTTTACCTTTTTTATTCCTTCGCTCTTCATTACCAATCTGCTTGATAATGTTTTTAAGGATATTTTGTTCGTTTTCGTTTTGAATGGCAATAGAGGCATATTCATTAGGTTCGACTGACGGGTGGATTATTTCAGCGACGATAGTAGGTATATGGCCACTAAACAGCGTTATCAGGGCGTCATACAAACCTTTTTTATGTGTGTACTACGTAGTGTAAGCAGAATGTTAATGAGATGCAATGAACAGAACACATTGCGAATACTGATCGAAGATCATTAGACGCAATTTGATGTTTAAATATTTGCGACCAAAGAGAACATACAGAGGCGGATACAAACAGAAACAATACAAATATTTCACAATTTGTATAACAGCAACGTAAATTGAAATTTTTACTTCGCAATGACTTTTTCTACCTCATTAAGAAACAATAGGTCCAAAGGTGATCGAAGTACAAGTTTGTAAAGAATACATTAATAAACTTGCCTAGTGATTAGGTATTGTCACCAGTCACCGAGCGCGATAACGCGAGCGGCGGCGGCGGCGGAGGCGGCGGCGGGAGCGGCTGCGGACTCCACGTCGCAGCGGGACCAGATAAGACTATTGGAAAGCGATCGAAGACCGGTCCGACACACGTGACGTAACGCGGTTGCAACGTCTGACACCGAAACCGCCTTCAACGAACTATCTCTTCAAGAAGTCGGAAAAACTGCCACTGTTCCAGCGGAGATCCTCCGGCGCCGAGTCTCCAGGTCGTTACCTGAACTGCACGCAGCGCCGGCTTCGTCCTCAGCTCCGTAAATATAAACCGACGTCGCTCGACCGGTTCCGCGGCCGGGCCGAATTTCCCTGAAGAATATGGAGCGCGGACGACATCTTTACCTGACAGTATTAGAAAATAACGAAACGACTCTAATGCTGCCCGGTAAGATGCGAACCGCCACTCCGGTCGTGGTCGGGCCGGGACGTGAGGCGCGTGGCGCGGGCGCGGGCACGCGGGCGCGTGTGTGCGCGGAGGAGGCACGCTGCGGACTGAGGATGGGTGTGATGGTGGCGCTGGCGCGGGACTGGCGCGAGGGCGGGCCGCACGCCCCACGCCCGCGCGCCGCACGCCCGCCGGCTGAAGCCCTGAACTCTCTGCGTGCTGGTGCCACCGTGCTGACCCTTTGCCGTCACCATGCTAGTTGCCGTAGGCGCAAGCGCATAAGAAAAATATTTGTTTCTCTTTCAAAGTTCCTATCAATATTCAATTGTTTTACTCAATCTACTTCGTTACCTGAACAATTATTCGGGTAACGAATTAGTTCTGGTAACTACCTACCTACCAACCACGAATATATACTTAACGTAGTCTGAGCCATTTTGGTTGGTTTTGTACCAATGAGAATAAAATACAATATATTTTACTAAATAGGTACCTATACTAAAATTTTATTAAAAATCGAAGGTCACTCTATGCGTGTATTTTGTTGTACTCGTAAGTACCAATTACATATTATACCTACACACCAGACATATTCAGGTTCTTGCTAGTGCTACTTTCTAGCAACCTGTCGCTTTTTTAATCACAAAAACGTGGCCTTACAGGCTTTTTAAGACTTTTGGCTCTGTTTACCCCTATGTAATTTTATACTCGCATTGATTATTATTTTTAGTAATGGCGATCATTGCCGAAATTTTTGTTAGGATGGTGAATCTACTTTAGTGTCCATAAGCCTGCTATAATGCTAAGTTTTCTGTTTTTGGGATGCCTCAGTGACTGGGCATTTCTAGAACATTAAAATCGATGGCAGCAAAATTTTCAAGAAGCAAAAAGAATGGACTACTTGTACTTGCAATATTTTATGCTAGTTATTAAATTAGTAGCTAAATGTTTAGCTGTCAATCCGCCTCCATGTTCATGGCACCGGGTTTACCCAAGAGGTGTTTAAAATTATAAAATATCTAAAAAATACAAATAGCGTAGCATTTGATGGACTTGTAACCGTGATAATTAAATCTGTTAATGAACATATGCCATCACCCGAGTCATATTATAAACTTAGTATTCAAGCTGGAGTATTTCCGAAAGCTCTAAATATATCAGTTATTACCTCCTCGCATAAAAAGAATGATAGTGAGTTGACAGAAAATTTTCGGCATGTCGGAAATAATTCAATTTTCTCAAAATATTTTTTCAAAAATATTTTACTAATGAATTGGGCTTTAACTTTAAAGATAACAGTTTGCTTTGTAATGAGAAAACGGGATTTCGGAGGGAAAAAACAATAAATATGGCTATATACGACTTTCTAGTTAATGTTATCACTCAAGTAGAAAAAAAGTCCTCAATTGTGCTCTTTTCTGTAACACGACACAAGCTTTTGATTATGTTACTCATGATGATGAAACTTTACTTACTAAACTTAAGCATATGGTTTAAGAGGCAACGTACTCAATCTGATTGAGTCGTACTTAAAAAACTGTAAACAAATCACGGAAATAACTTATATAATAAGTACATTTTAAAACAAAAAAAAGTGAAGTATAATTCTGAACAACGTTATGTACAGTTTGGTGTTCCACAGGGAAGTGTTTTTGGTCCCTTGCTATTCATATTATATAAAATGATTTGCCAAAAATAGCTAATCATAAAATAACTTTATTCGCTGATGATAGCACAATTGCAATTAAATGTTTTAATATTAACTTTGACATAAACTTAACATTGAGTAATAACAATTAAAAAAATAAATATGGACAAAACTAACATCATACACTAAAGTGACTAAAGTCAAAAAAGCCAAAATATAGAAAATATTAAAGTAGAATATAAAAATTAAAAAGGTAATAAATAATGTTGACTCGGCTAGCTATTAAGGTGTAAAATTTGACTTAAATTTGATTGGAAAGATCACGTATATAATCTTAATAAAAAACTGGGCAGCCTATCGTACGCTTTATTTAAAATTTCTAATGAACTTAACACAACAGCTTACTTTACAGTTAGGTACTATGGTATAGCCTATTATGGTTTGGTAGAATCAGTTCTTAGATACGGTATCATATTCTCGGGTAGTTCCACTGACAAAGAGGCGGTCTTTAAAATGCAAATAAGATTTATTCGAGCAATGTTCGGTTTAAGAAATACCGAAAGCTGAAAATCTTTTTTTGAAAATTATAGAATTCTATCACTTTCATCTTTCTACCATATTTGTAAAAAGTAATCCGCACCTATTTCGTATTTGGAAATCGACGGAGGGGTGATAGACTGCTTACAATCATCCAATACTGCTCGTCTCATGGATAACAGTATATGTATGGCTCCAAAAGTCTATAACAAAATACCTAAAAAATATAAAGACATGAACATAATATTATAAAAAAAAAATTGAAACAGTTTTTTATTGGGAAATGTTATTTTATTACAATGTAAATGAATTCCTCTCTAATAAACTTTAATGATGCTTATTTCGCTTGCGACGGTTTTTTGCCATTATTTACTTTTAACATTCGCACACTGTCATGACGGTAAAACATGTTGGAACACTTTTAATTTTTACATCTTATATGCATTTATAATGTAATGTACACATGTTTTGGCATATTTAACTTATCTTATCTTAAATTATTTTTAAAAACTAGTAGGTGCTTAATAGGAAATGAATTTGAAAAATATTGTCTTCTCTCAGGTTTATCTATCTATCAGATTTCGAAAATTTTTGTCATATATTAACCCTGGGTAACATAATTATAGCGTACAATTATCATTCTAGTATCAGGAAAATTATGAGAAAACCTGCACATTCAGGCAACTGGTTGTATAACCATAATCCAATATTTATTATTTGATCTATTTCATATGCTGTCACATGCCCAAAAGACACGTATCTAAAGCCATAAAATGTATCAGCATTTATAAGTGCTCGAAGCTGTCATTGTCAATTTGATTTGAATATCACTGTCATGCTATTCATTCCATTGTCAAGTTTGACAAGCATCCATTATATACAACAATTAAAAAGAAAATGGATTGATAATTTATTTTACATTTTTTAAAAGAAATTCAAAATAATTGAAGTTAGGTGAAAGTGTTATTAACTTTAAGAAAAAAGTGCATTATGGCTCAGCGTTTCCCAACCGGCGGGCCTAATGCCGCGCCGCCGCCGGGCGCTATGCCCCCACAACAACGCTATCCTGGCCCGGCACAACCCCCGGGATCCCCAATGCAACAGAGACCTTATCCGGGTCCTAATTTCCCTGTATGTTTTTGTATTTACATTTATACGAAATATTCAATTAATAAACTCATTTTTAGCTCAATAACATGTAAATTTAGCACATCTATAACTTCAACATGTTTTATATTGTAATGCCATTCAACTTACAAATGTTTCATTGCAAAACGAACATTTCAAATATTTGACTCTTTACCAACAAGAACCAGCTTTCAAATTTACGATGTATTGCAATGTGGATTACACAGTATTGGAATACTGTTGGTCATTGTCAATTATTTTTTTCTATATGATTGGAGAACAGCCTGTTCTACTTAAAATACAGTGGGCATAAATGCTTACTTGCAAGACTAGCTGCCTACATCGGTACCTATATAATATATAATCACACATACAGAACCAAAAGTCTCACAAAGACTAAAAGACCACAATCAACTGCATGGCTTAATGATGGAATTGAGATTTAAATAGTGGCAAGTTGCTAGCACAATGTGTAGGTGTATTAGCTTAGCCTTTACTTGCCTTTTTGACATCCATGGGATAGAGATGGAGAACGCCTAATTTAAAGTGATGGGAACCACACATACCTTATTAGCCTTGCCCTTGTTTGTAGTTTGTAGCTGATTGCTGTTTAAGGACTGGTTGTTTTTGTGTCGGGTAACATTGTTTTTGATTAGAATTTACTTACTTACTCATTTAAGCCGCAATGTTATCTGTATACTTATACAAGTCAGGTATTTGTGTACTTTCTGTTCATAAATCTCTCATTTAGCAAATTTGAAATAATTGGTTTGTATCAGCCCCGCAGCGGGTTCACCCCGCCGCCGGCGGGGGCGGGCGGCGCGCCCCGCGCGGCCCCGGGCGCGGTGGCGGCGGGCCCCGGGCCCGGGTTCGCGTCCCCGGCGGGCGGCGGCCCCGCGGCGCGCCCCCCGCCGCCCGCGCCGCCCGCCAAGCGCCCGGACGCGCGCTCTCCGATGCCGCCGCACAAGCCCGCCCTGTACGGCGCCGATGCCTACGCGGCCAGCGGACAGCCGAACGCCAAGCGCAAGAAACGGCTCGCTGACAAGATTCTGCCACAGAAGGTGAGTAAGCAGTTCAATTTTGATTGCTAACCCACGCTCTATTCTATTCTTAGATAAAACATAAGAAAACCTTTGCATTGTATATTTAACTGATTGACTGACTATGATGGAATTGTAAATTCAACAAGTGACAGGTTTCTAGCCCATCAAGGAATCCCAAGATAATAAGCCTATTAATCGCCTTTTACCACAAACATACATGCAAAGGGGTCATTCTATTTAATGTGCTGGAAACCACATGACTTTCATATAATGATTTGACTTTCTTCAGAATTTTAATCACAAGCCCACACTGGGCTGAAATGAGAAAGCATAATTCAGTCTAACACCAACACAATGTGGGGTAAAAAACATTATAAATATTCCTTTAAAAAACATTATAATTATTTGTTGTATAATATTGTCAGGTGCGCGACCTAGTGCCGGAGTCGCAGGCCTACATGGACCTGCTGGCGTTCGAGCGCAAGCTGGACGCCACGATCATGCGCAAGCGCCTCGACATCCAGGAGGCGCTCAAGCGGCCCATGAAGCAGAAACGCAAGCTGCGCATCTTCATCTCCAACACTTTCTATCCAGGTCACTCATACACATATCAATTAATAAATTTTGTTAATTAAAGTAGTAAAATAAATGGATGCATTTGGATGGCATAAGTTTTGTGTAAAGTATCAGAAAGAGGTTAAATGATTTATGTTGATTTCAGGACAAGGCGAAAATCCCGTCGCATCGTGGGAACTCCGAGTTGAAGGGCGTCTTTTAGATGACTCTAAAAACGATCCTAATAAGGTAAGGTTGTTTAATCAGTAAAATATGTTGCCGGAGTCTGTTCTTGATACGCCTAACCAAAAATTCAAAGAGTATGTAAAGAAAGTAGTTTGTGAGAAGGCTTATTATAGGACTGATGATTGCCTGAATGAAAAAAATATCTGGCTTGAGATTGGCACAGAAACCTCGTAAAGAATTGTAATTTCATTTGAACCTAAATCCAATGCTTTATTTTATCTGTGACGTTTCAAATCATGTTACAATCATGGGTCATGGTCCCTGAGTAAAACTATATCATTTATAAATAGTATAATGCAACGCTAAAGCTTAAAATGTTTATTGTAAACTCCATTATGAATATTGCAGGTGAAGCGCAAGTTCTCGTCATTCTTCAAGTCGCTGGTGATCGAGCTGGACAAGGAGCTATACGGGCCCGACAACCACCTGGTGGAGTGGCACCGCACGCTCACCACGCAGGAGACCGACGGCTTCCAGGTGACGGCATACTGCGTACAGGACGCGCACGACACGATGAACTAATGTCAAATGTCTTCAAACCCTAGTGGTTTGTGTATTAATGTCAATTAGTGTCCTCTTTTATGTTATTGGATCTTTGTCAAAATTGTAATTATACATAATCCATTACAACGATGCATTTTTATCTATAAAATGTCATTGATACAATGGTATGATTTTTCACTAATTGCTTTTGAACAGCAGTCTTAAACTTTGAAAATGACAGGGTTAATTGTCTTAAAGAATTTAATTACTGTGTTGTTGTACGAGTACGATCGCTGCGGGCCGCAGGTGAAGCGGCCGGGCTACAAGAACGTGCGCTGCACCATCCTGCTGCTGCTGGACTACCAGCCGCTGCAGTTCAAGCTGGACCAGCGCCTGGCGCGCCTGCTGGGCGTGCACACGCAGACGCGGCCCGTCATCGTCAACGCGCTGTGGCAGTACGTGAAGACGCACCGCCTGCAGGACCCGCACGAGCGCGAGTACATCGTCTGCGACAAGTACCTGGAGCAGGTGATAACAAAATCTCACCAAAATCAATCCAACAGAAAGTAAAATAAATGGTAATTCATATTGCGTCCAATAACTTTAAAAATCAGCGCTGGTTGTAAAAGAAGAAGTAAAAGAAACCATTCTATGTCGGCATGATATGTCGCAAGGAGATTAGTGTCATCTGCATATCCCGAGTTTGACACTGAGCCACCTCCAATTAATAAACCGTTGTCCCATTTTTCCAGAACTTAATGCGTTATTTATCTACACTAATATTATAAAGATTTTGTTTGTTTGTTTGGTTGTAATGAATAGGCTCAAAAACTACTGGACCGATTTTAAAAATTCTTTCACCATTCGAAAGCTACATTATCCACGAGTAACATAGACTATATTTTATTTTGGAAAAAAATAGGGTTCCGTAATATATTTGAATTTTTCGGACACAAACTAAAAAAATTTATCAAAAAGTTACTTATTTTGCGTACGCTGCCTAAACTACAAAAGATAGAACCATAAAATGTTATAATTAATTGTAGATCTTATAAATATCTACAAAAATAAAATAAAATAAAAAAGTCCGTGACACACTATACCTATCTATGTCGAGTGAGGCACAACAACCACATTTTTATTTAAAAATCATGAATTTTTTTGGTCTACATTTAAACGCGTTTTTTTTACTCATGCTATTAATCCTTATCAAAATAAATAATTTCATCAATAAGTACAGTTTATGTAGATAATATTTGGTCTTTGAATGATAAAAATTGGACGTTTGGTTTTGAAGTTGTGGTGAAATTAAAATATTACGATTTCTGCTGCACGGCCCGTTGCGAAGTGAGCAAGACTTTGCGGGCGGTCCTTTAGTTAGTTCTAATAGAGATATATTTAGTATCGGCTGTGCATCCGTGCGAAGCCGGGGCGGGTCGCTAGTTCAATATATATGTATTAAACAGTAAGGGGGAAAGAATGCAACCCTGTCTAACACCAGCCTGTGTTTTGAAATTCGTTGAGTCATTCCCGTCAACACGAACCGCGGATGTACCGCCTTCGTACAGTCTTTTAATGAGCCAAACGAGATGTTTGGGTACTCCCATCATTTGGAGTACCTCCCAAAGTTTCCATTACTTAACGGTGTCAAAGGCTTCACGAAAATCCACAAAGCATATAAACAGCGGAACATTGAACTCACGTGCTTTTTCTATGATATATCTTAGGTTGAGAATCTGTTTGCAGGTTCCTTTCCCCTTGACAAAATCATCTTGTTCTTGAGCAATCTCTCTGTTCATGTATGTCTTTAGCTTCGTATTCAGTATATGGTGAAGTACTTTGCTAGCGCGTTACACTTTTTGGTAGAACCTTTTCTATATGAACAACAGATCTTCGGCGCGGCGCGCATGAAGCTGGCGGAGGTGCCGGGCCGCCTGGGCGCGCTGCTGCACGCGCCCGACCCCATCGTCATCAACCACGTCATCGCCGTGGAGCCGCCGCACGACACCAAGCAGACCGCCTGCTACGACATCGACGTCGAGGTACGGCTTGTTACAACTCACATTACAACTCGCTGATGCGATCATGTCAACGTTGACCTCGACCTGGATTGGGCGAGTCTTATATCCCGTCTGTTCTCCGCAGTCTTTGCAAAGGAACCCACTTTTTCTACACTTGAGCTTCGTAAATGGTAGTAGTATAAAAAGTTAGTGTTTTTTTACAATATCAAATCATACCAGTTATTAACTTTGAATGTTGACGTTTACAGGTTGACGATACGCTGAAGACTCAGATGAACAACTTCCTGCTGTCCACCGCCAACCAGCAGGAGATACAGGGGCTCGACGCCAAGATACACGAGACTGTGAGTGTTACTCACTTAGCTCACTCACTCGGCTATTATGCTATTAGGAGGAATACATTGATAACATCTCTCAATATCTTCGTGGCTGCAACTACTCGGACTTCTTAATGAATAATCGTTACATAAACGTCTAATAAAACGCAAAGTTACAATAAGTTAGTCACTTTACACTGAGACTAGAAAATTAAATGCGAGAAACGTACTGTAGGGAGTTAACGCGTGCGCACTTTACGCCAGATAAACGTTTTTCTCATAACCACGTGACAATAGCGTTTTCCGATAGTACGGTGAAATTATTACTTTTTGTCTCGATGTCAAATCATCGCCTAATTAATTTCGCTGATATTTTTGTTAGTATCCTCAGTACCAATGGAAGTGAAGTACCGAGCACTGCGGATATCGTTTGTGTTGCAGGTAGACACGATCAACCAGCTGAAGACGAACCGCGAGTTCTTCCTCAGCTTCAGCAAGGACCCGCAGCAGTTCATACAGAAGTGGCTCGTCAGCCAGTCGCGCGATCTCAAGGTACACGTTTATTTATTAATTTAGGGACCCTTACAGGTTACATGATTACATACATACATACATACATAAACTCACGCCTCTTTCCCGGAGGGGTAGGCAGAGACTACCACTTTCCACTTGCCACGATCCCTGCATACTTCCTTTGCTTCATCCACATTCATAACTCTCTTCATGCAAGCTCGGCGGTTTCGGGCACTTTTGACCTGACCCTTCACCAGGACGTCCTTAATTTGATCAAGATATGTTCGTCTAGGTCTTCCCACCCCGACCTTTCCCTCCACACTCTCCTTGTATATCTGCTTAGTCAACCTGTTTTCATTCATCCTCTCCACATGACCGAACCATCTCAACATACCCTTTTCTATTCCTGTAACTACATCTTTCACATCACAACATTCCCTTATCACGCTGTTCCTTATCCAGTCACTCAATTTCACACCCAACATACTCCTTAACGCTCTCATTTCCACTGCATTTATTCTGCTTTCGTGCTTCTTTTGCCATACCCAACTTTCACTCCCATACATTAATGTCGGGACCAACACGCCCCTGTGCACTGCCAGTCGAGCCTTTTTGGATAGTTTCTGACTGCTCATAAAGGCATGCAAAGCTCCATTCACCATGTTCCCCGCGTTCACTCTCCTTTCAATATCACTATCACACTTGCCATCTGATGTAAACTTTGATCCTAGATATACAAACTCTTTCACTTGCTCAACTTTTTCTCCTCCAATCAAAATATTACATGCTGTCATTTCTTTCTCCATTTCAAAAACCAGTGTTTTAGTTTTACTTACGTTCACTTTCATTCCTTTCTCTTTTAAAGCTTCATGCATACAGTTTACCATCTCCTGTAACTCCTCCGCTGATGACGCCAGTATAACCTGATCGTCGGCATAGAGCAGACATTTGACGAGTAATTCATTCATCCTTAATCCACTTTCAGACTCTTTCAAATCTGTCAAACAACTATCCATAAATAGGTTGAACAGCCACGGTGACGCAACACATCCCTGCCTAACACCTTTCTCAATCTTAAACCACTCAGTGTGCGCTCCGTTTATCCTGACACAAGCACTCGAATCCTCATATAAGGATTTCAGTGCTCGTATCAAGAGACTGCTCACCCCATGCATAGAAAGTGCTGACCACAATTCATTCCTCTCAACTCTGTCATAGGCCTTTTCCAAATCCACGAATGTGCAATAGACTTATTGACTCTTGGCCAAAAACTTTTCGGCTATGCACCGCAAAGAAAAGACCTGATCAGTACATCCCATTCCCTTTCGAAATCCCGCTTGAGCATCCCATATTTTGTCATCAGTTTCATTCCTGACTCTATTAATCAATACCTTAGCATACAATTTGCCGACGACGCTAAGCAGGCTTATACCACGATAATTTTTGCAGTCCAGTTGTGACCCTTTTCCTTTGTAAAGTGGCACAATAACAGCCTTACACCAATCTTTTGGTACTCGGCCGCTTCTCCAACACAAATTGAAAAGGCAGTACAACTGTCTAGCTACGACGCCTTTTCCTGCTTTAAGCATCTCGACCGACACTCTATCATACCCGGCAGCCTTACCCGCTTTCATACTCTTAAGTGCTTCCACAATTTCAAACATTTCAATTTCGCCTTCCATCTCATTCTCTTTTTCTTCGCTATAGCAGAACTCTTTCTTATTTTCTTCCTTTTTTTCAAATAAACTCTCAAAATAGTCCTTCCATATCTTTAGCACACATTCTTCTCCTTTCACAACGCTACCATCCTGGCATCTGATCCTAGTCAGCTCTCTGGTTATAGTTTTTCCTCGGGCTGACCTTACGGATTTCCAGAATACTTTCAGATTTGACTGAAAGTCTTCTGATAGCCTTTTATCAAAATCCTCTTTGTACTCTTCTTTCTTTCTAATCACAGCTTTCTTAACCAAATCTTTCATTTTTTTATATTCCTTACGTGCTTCATTCACATCCTCATCTATAACCTCTTGCATTCTTAAGTTAGCTTTTGCTGCTAACAAATCCAGCCATGCTTTCTTCTTTAATCGCACAAGTTCTTGCACATCTTTACTCATCCACGCATTTTTGTGATTTTTCCCTTTCCTTCTTCTACTTACACCACACACTTCAACAGCTACTTTCACAATTCTTTCTTTAAATTCCTTCCATCCATCTTCAATATTGCTCCTCTCATCTACATCTTCAATTTCATCCTTCAGTCTATTAATATACTTCTTACCTACATCCATATCTTGCAAACTTTCTACTTTCACTCTTTCCAAAGCTTTACATGATTACATGCCAAATAATACACTCACAAAATTAAATTCAAGCATGCAACCCAATTAAAAGCAAAACTTTTTCAAAAAAAAATCTAGACTCACCCGGTTAACGGTCACATGTGGAATAAAATGAACAAGAAACAAAAATATATGATGTATATGTATGATAGGATGACTGAATCTTAGTTTTAAATTTAAATAAAGAATCATGGCAAATATCAAGGTCATTAATTCTGTTATTAGCTTTGTTGTAACTGGAAAGCATTCTTTGCAGAGGAGCATTTCCACCGAGATTAGTTCGCGCTGTCAGCACCACAAATATATTCTTTAGCTTTCTTCGAGCATTGGACCTAGGTGCAGCATAATTAACTTTAATAAATAACTCTCCACAATCAACTAAATTGTGAATCAGTTTATACAAAAATATCAAATCATTAATATCCCGACGATGTTCAAGACTTTTAAGATTGCATTTAGATAGACGGTCGCCATAATCACGTTTGTGGTTGAATTAAGTGGTCTTAAATGCAAGGTACCGCGTAAGCTCTTTGGACGCGCTCAATGCAATCAGAATTTTTCTTGTAGCACCACACTCGCAAACTCGAGATGACTACGAACTAGTGTATTTATTATACAGGACCAATATAGTGTTGTTGTTTTTAAAGTCTACTGTATTACCCTTGACAAACCGAGCATTTGAAAAGCTTTAAATACTATATTGTCACAATGTGGAATAAAACTCAATTTACTGTCCAGAGTCACACCCAAGTCTCTCACCTGATGCACTGCTTTTAATTCTACGTTGTTGATTTCATAAGAAAACAGTATCTTATTCTTGTTCCTAGTGAACTTTTTATGCAAGCATTTCCCTTGATTAATGATCATGAGATTCTGTGAACACCAATCGCAAACCCTACTTAAGTCATCTTGTAGCAGTTGCGCGTCATTTAAATTTGATATTTCTTTATAAATTTTCATGTCACCTGCAAACAATGAGTAGTTGCTGTATTTAATATGATTTGTGGCATCATTTATAAAAATCAGGAATAGAATGGGACCCAAATGCTAACCCTGGGAAACACCTTAGGTTGCCACATACGACTTTGAAGCATACCGGTTAGTTACCACCTGTATGACTCTAGATTACAAATATGAGGCAAGCCAACTATGAAATGATCCTCAAACTATAAAAAAAGATAGCTTTTTTAGCAGGAGCAAATCAGACACTATCAAAAGCACTACTAAAATCGGTATAAATTGCATCAACTTGTATTTTTGGATCCACTCTTTCCGTCAAGTGTGAAACATATGCAACCAAATTCGTTGTCAATGACTTCTTGCGGGAGAAACCATGTTGCATTGAATTAAGATGCGTTAACATGGCGTGTCAGAGAGTTATAAATTAAAGATTCAAATAGTTAAAACTTACTAAAAATCGAAATAGGTCGGTAATTTTTAATATTTCCTTTATCACCCTTTTTATATACAGGTACGATTCGAGCTTCTTTCCATTTAGTTGGAAACACACCTGTTGCAAGTGAATAAGTCTTTGTAAACCCTTAAGTATTGATTTCTCAGTAATTTAGATGCTACTCAAAAGAGAATCGGTTACTATGCCATCGACAGTATTTGACACATCAGAGAAAGTGGAAGCAAAGTGCTTTGCGAAAAAATTAGCTATATCATCGGCCTTAGAATTCACGAAGTCGTCATATTTCATACTAGATGGAAATGCATTGGAATTAGTACGACTATTCTAAAGGCATTTCCAGTTTTTTTTGGGATTAGAGTGTATGGCATTTTCAGTTCTTTCAATATAATTAGAATAACATTCTCGGGAACAGCGATGACAACGTTCGCAAAGGATTTTATATTCTAGTTCGTCGCGAGGATTCCTATATTTTCGGAAAGGATGACGAAGTTTATCCTTTTCTGCATAAACGGCATTGGTGTGCCAGGGAGGATATTTACTTGTATGTGCCGCTGTTGCAGACGATGAGCGGCGGCGCGGGCAGCGCGGAGGAGGAGCGGCGCGCGGCGCTGTACGGGCAGGCGTGGGCGCGCGAGGCGGTGGCGCGCTACCTGGCGGCGCGGCTGGCGGCGCGGCGCCGCGACCTGGAGCTGGCGCTGCAGCCCGCGCTCGCGCTCGCGCGCCTCTAGCTGCGGCGCCGCGACCTGGAGCTGGCGCTGCAGCCCGCGCTCGCGCTCGCGCGCCTCTAGCTGCGGCGCCGCATCCGTACCCATCTATTCTAATAAATACAGATTCTCATCATTCATGTGCGTTTCATTTCTACCTTTTGAGTTCACAGTTGGTGTGTGTGTGCGGTTCCCGGCACCGATAGAAAAAAAATAGGACCACTCCGTCTCTTTCCTCTCTTCTTCCCTCGCTCTTTTTCGTCAGTCTCACCTCTCTCAGAATCTCATATCTACAATTAAACCAAACAACTGAACGTGGCCTATCAGTCTTTCTAGTCTAAACGAAAAATCACGTTTGAAATACGTAATGGTCAGGACGTCGACCATACGGATTACGAATAACATTTAGTGAGATCTTGAATTTCTCGAACTCCCCTGGATCAACATCGTAATTCTAGCTACCTTCTTAATGTAACTTTTACCAACTTTTGTCCCAAAATAAGTAGATACTCTCCTTTCTTTAAATACCTAGG
This sequence comes from Amyelois transitella, assembly GCF_032362555.1. Lineage (NCBI taxonomy): Eukaryota > Metazoa > Arthropoda > Insecta > Lepidoptera > Pyralidae > Amyelois > Amyelois transitella. The sequence continues at coordinate 72,661 of NC_083508.1, read as the reverse complement.
TAATACTTATTTAATTCTTGTTAGCTTTTATTATTAAAATTATAAACATATACTATTATCTGAGTTGAGATGACACAGTGACGCAAAAGGGTCGCGCAAACAATTTTACTGCGGTTCTATCTGACGCTGCGCCAACAACGCGATGCTCCCGTGACCACGCTGACCCCGCTCAACCCGCACTATTGTACTCGACTGTTATAAAATTGATAAATCGTTCAAAACATGCCATTATGTTGCATAATGATTTCGACGGTTGAAAGGCTAATTGTGGTAAGCGCCATTTTGTGAAAGCTGAGAAAAAGCGGTTCAAAGTTTTAATTTTTGGAAAAAAATTCGCTGTTATAAAATGGCTTGACCGATTTTGATAAAATTAATACAGTATATTTATAAGGTTAAAAAGTACGTAAAACCATTATTTCTGTTACTATTTAGCAATATTTCAGTAATTTTATGGCGCTTACATCAAAATGACACTTTTCCAGGGAAAGGCAAAATGAGTTAAATGCTTGAAATCAACAAATAACTTGACAGCAAAATGAGTCAAATGCTTGAAGTGAACAAATAACTGGACAGCAAAATGGTTCAAGCGCCCATCCCATGTAATACAAAATAATTGAAAATGATTTAAATGCCATGTAATTTTCAACACTAAATTGATATTTCAGTTTAAAAGACAAAATAATACAAAAGAAAATTGAGCAATTGATACAAACGGCATGCCAATAGAAAGGTGATCATGACTTTAGGTTCTTGTCATCAATACAATAATTTTTTAGGAATTAAATAACGGTTATTTTTAAATAAAACAAAAAAGAAATCCTTATATGAGGATTCGAGTGCTTGTGTCAGGATAAACGGAGCGCACACTGAGTGGTTTAAGATTTAGAAAGGCGTTAGGCAAGGATGTGTTGCGTTACCGCGACTGTTCAACCAACCTATTTATGGACAGTTGTTTAACAGATTTAAAAGAGTCTGAAAGTGGATTAAGGATGAATGAGTTACTCGTCAAACGTCTGCTCTATGACGACGATCAGGTTATACTGGCGTCATCAGTGGAGGAGTTACAGCAGATGGTAAACTGTATGCATGAAGTTTTATACGAGAACAGAATGAGAGTGAACGTAAGTAAAACTGAAACACTGGTTTTTGAAATGGAGAAAGAAATGACAGCATGTAATATTTTGATTGGAGGAGAAAAAGTTGAGCAAGTGAAAGAGTTTGTATATCTAGGATCAAAGTTTACATCAGATGGCAAGTGTGATAGTGATATTGAAAGGAGAGTGAACGCGGGGAACATGGTGAATGGAGCTTTGCATGCCTTTATGAGCAGTCAGAAACTATCCAAAAAGGCTCGGCTGGCTGTGCATAAGGGTGTGTTGGTCCCGACATTAATGTATGGGAGTGAAAGTTGGGTATGGCAAAAGAAGCATGAAAGCAGAATAAATGCAGTGGAAATGAGAGCGTTAAGGATTATGATGGGTGTGAAATTGAGTGACCGGATAAGGAACAGCGTGATAAGGGAATGTTGTGATGTGAAAGAAGATGTATTTACAGGAATAGAAAAGGGTATGTTGAGATGGTTCGGTCATGTGGAGAGGATGAATGAAAACAGGTTGACTAAGCAGATATACAAGGAGAGTGTGGAGGGAAAGGTCGGGGTGGGAAGACCTAGACGAACGTATCTTGATCAAATTAAGGACGTCCTGGTAAAGGGTCAGGTCAAAAGTACCCGAAACCGCCGAGCATGCATGAAGAGAGTTATGAATGTGGATGAAGCGAAGGAAGTATGCAGAGATCGTGGTAAGTGGAAAGAGGTAGTCTCTGCCTACCCCTCCGGGAAAGAGGCGTGATGTAAGTATGTACAACTTCGTAAGCCGCCGGCGTTTGACTGACGCCGCAGACGCGTGCGAGCGCGAGCGAAACATGCCTCGGTAGCGCACACAACACGATAACTACCTACAGCGTGCAACAAAATGTGTCAAACGACATGCGTGTGTGGGGTGATGGAAAACAAAAACGGCTAAGCGACGTACTTCAATATTATCTTAGAAATCAAAATGGGTCAAGCGACCATATCCTATAAAAAGCGAAAAGGCAAATTGGCGCAATCGCCTCTGATTTTCAAAATAGTATGATGCAATGTACTAATCCATACGCCTTGACACAAAAATTATGATAAAAGTCAAAAAGGTTTAAGTGGCAGATCCACAAATTTACCCAAATCTTTGTCGTTTAGATCAATGACCGCCAAAATGAGACCCTTTTTTGCGGTTGTGTCAAGCGCCAAAAAAATGCTCAGAAAAATTTGAGAGTGAGCTCAAACGATGGAGAAAAATTCGCAGATTCCAAATATGTATATAACTCAATATCGCAAAAAATGTCGCTTGACACAATTAGCCTTTCAACCGTCGATTTATTTTTACTTTTTGCAACGTAAGTAAGATAAGGCAGAGTACCAAGAGAAAGAAATAAATATGAAGTATATTTCATATTGATAGAAGAGAAGCAGTCAGAAAACAATAAGAATACTTTTAACCGACTAAATTAAAAGGTAGTTAGTTCTCAATGTGACCTTAGACTTTGACTGAATTTGTATGTAGGTATGTCCGCGAGTATCTCGGGTTTTGCTGAACCGATTTTGAGGAAACTGATACACTTCCTAGAATAACCCATGCAACCACCATAATTCAAGCTGGGTTAGATTTCCAATTACTAGGGTCGTGGTTGCGAGACGACTGCACCGTGTAGTTACCCCACTTACCCAGCTGGTACTGGATTGTCGTCAATCCCCGGGCTTGATTGATGATCTTAGTACTTCAGATTAAAGCCAATGCCCCTTTTAGAAAAGGGCACAAAAAATGCAATAACTCTTTCAACAAAAAGCTCATACTCTCGCTAATAAAAATCAATTATCATTTCTAAACCTGAGATGGCCATAACAATTGTCACACCATATTTAGAATCTGCTACAGAAGCGACGACTGCCGCGTAGTTCGATCCTAGATCTTCATTAGATTTTTGCTTGCTACTCATTGTTTTATTTGCTTTGCCACTATCTCTGTGATAAGACAGTTTAGTTCAAGACACTTCAGAGTTTGAGAAATTATCTAGTGAACAGTACATTACATCAATTATAAGATAACAGTTAACTAGATGTGTTTAGTGCGACAATTAAAATTCAGCTCCGGGAAATACTCGTTTTATCATTCTACGTCATATCCAATAGCAACTGAATGACCACTATTTATCAACTTCCAGATACTAACTCTATGCATGAGGTAAGTCCCTAAGCGGAAATAAGTACTATTGTAAATTTTTGTACGAATCTGAACTTTTGTTTCTCATATCACACCAAAATGTACAATACTTACACTTAAGGTAGATATGTAAGTACTTGAAAAATGTTAGCAGCCTGATCTATTGTTGTCAGAGGCTTCAGTTTTATAGACTTCATGAAATGTTCATGATATTTAAAAGGAAATATCTAGGGATTCCTATTAAATGGTCCTTAATCCTCTCTCCTCTGTAAGTAATTGCAATTTTACTGCAATTACTTACAGATGTACCGACAATGTTCGCCGAGCATTCTACGTCCCAACTTACCTACAATCAGCAATATTTGTTTAGGTAGACTATTGTTAGATAGGTATAATATCTTTGATCTTTTTTTAGTCTTTGCGTCAGACGTGTGAAATCAGTTTGAAGGTTTTGAAAAAATTTAAAACCGCTTTTCATATGGAGCTGCTAAAATTGGATATTCAAAGAATATCAAATTCTTGAAGCATACAATAATCTATTGATTGATTTGCTGTGTACCCGTGGTGCACCCTGCACAAACACAAATCAATATTCTATTTCAACTACAAGAACCCTATATTCAAGGATCGATGATGGTGCGGCAGGTTTAGTTTGAATATGGCCGTGCTTTGTTTCTGATAAATTTCCGAGACCAAATAAAGTCAGGAACAAAAAAATGGTGGTCACAGTTGAGACTACAGAATAGTCTATATGAAGACCTGAATATTGTAGCCGTGTCAAGTAAACATCGCCGTGTTTCACACTCGCGATGACATCGGCGGAGAAACGCGACGCCAGATTGATACATCTCGGTGATATCGGTAGCTATTTATAGGATTAATATTGTACATGCATTGCTTTTCAGCGACCACACAACCGAGAAATCATTATTTGAACTCATCAACAACATTGTCCTATCTGTGGTGTCACATCAATGACTTCTAACGACGAGGAGCGCGCCTCCATCGCCACAGGGACGAGTAAGAGCCCTTAAAATCTGATATAACTCCCAGGGTGACTTGGTACAAAGAGGATACAGAATGACTGGCAAGCGTCAAATTTAAGGGATTTTGATAACACAGAACACACACACAAACAAACAAAGAGAGAGAGAAACACGTCTTTGTCTTTTATGGCGCAGACAGAGTCAATAGTCACAAGACTTAAAGGCTACATACATATGTAAAAATGGAAGTGAAATCAGAGACTGTCAATAAGGTTAAGTATTTAACCGTCGTCGACTAAATGTTTCCAATTATTCTCAATTATTATAAAATCCTTATTTGACTTTAACAGTCTGCTCAGGACGAGAAAATTTTAGCAAGTCTGAAAGGAATGCTTATGTTGATTAAAATAAATAGATTTTCCAGTTGTCTGCTACGAGGAGCCGCTGTGGCGCGGGCCGGCGTCGTGGCGGTCGCTGGCGGCGGAGTTCGCGGGCGCGGCGCTGCTGGTGGCGCTCACCTGCCTCGCGACCTGCGCCGAGCCCCGCCCCGCGTCGCCGCACCGCGCGCTCGCCTCGGGGCTGGTCGTCGCGCTTATCGTACAAGTGCGTTGTAACAAATGGAAGGATGTAGTCTGTCTTCCCGTCCCTCTGGGAAATGGCGTGATTTAATGTATATCTTGTACCAACTTAAGGACATACATACTACTTGTACATATATGTATATCTTGTACTAACTTAAATACCTACATATACATTACATATAATCACACCCTTAACCGCTTGCTTGTTCTTCGCCGGAAACTATACAGCTGATGAAAATAATTCCAGTGTTTCGACCACGTGTCAGGCGCGCAGCTAAACCCTACAGTGACGCTGGCGGCGGTGGTGACAGGGCGGGTCACGGCCGCGGCGGGCGCGCTGGAGGCGGGCGCGCAGCTCGCGGGCGCGGCGTGCGGCGGCGGCCTGCTCCGGCTGCTGGCGCCGGCGCCCGTGCCCGACAGCTACTGTGTCACAGCACCAGCTGCAGGGCTGCCTATTTATAAAGCTGTGAGTGTGCAGTAAAGCAATAATTAGAATATCTACTAATTTAGAATAGAGGTACAGAATGCATTAGAATTTATTAGTAACACTAGCTGTGCCCGCGACTTCATCCGCGTGGAATAGTTATTTTGGGCATCATTGAAGCCCTCAAGGATGAATAATTTTGCACGTTTTTTTACATTTTCCATTATTTCTTCGCTCCTAATAGTTGCAGTGATGTTAATAGGCCTAAAGCCTTCCTCTATAAATGGTCTATCCAACACAAAAATAACTTTTCAATTCGAACCAGTAGTTCCTGAGATTAGCGCGTACAAACAAACAAACAAACTCTAGCTTTATAATATTAGTATAGATAGATAGAAAAACGTTTGCGAAGTGTCCAGGCCTGTAGGTTAGTTATTTTATTTGTTTGGCAGGTGGGGATCGAGGCCGTGCTGGGCGCGAGCCTGGCGTGGGCGAACTGCGCGGCGTGGGACGCGCGCACCCGCCGCCTGCGCGACTCCTGGCCGCTGCGGGTCGGCCTCTCCGTGGCCGCGCTCTCGTTTGTGGCGGTGATTGTCACCTTCCTTGTACATCAATAGTACTTCACCTGGCATACCTCATTGTCGCGAGATCTGACAACTTAAAACTGACGAACAAACCACCACACTTGAGAAAGAGAGACAAATCGACTTCCGCAGTTCCACTATTTTGGACTATTAAGAGTCTGGAGGACATATAGGGTACTTTTCATCCCGGTAAAAAATATAGTACCCGTGGGATTTGTGAAAAACCTGTATTTATTTGTAGGTATCGCTAAATAAGCACCTGTAGGTGGCGCTTAATTCGCGTGGGCGAAGCTATGAGTAAAAGCTAGTAATAATATGTCGTTTCAAATTAGGGAGACATGACGGGCGCCAGTATGAACCCGGCGCGCAGTTTTGCGCCCGCGCTGTGGAGCGGCGACTGGAGCCATCAGTGGGTGAGTAATGTCCACTCGTACGAACAAACTTGTCTTATTTTTAAAAATACTCAATAAATAAAGATCAAATAGCAACAATTGCAACTAAAACAATTAGGTAGGTACCTACGAGTACCTAATTTTGGTTTATAATATAACAATTAGGTACCTACCTAATTGTTTTAGTTGCAATTGTTGCTATTTACTACTAACTTTGAACAGAGTCCCACCATTGTTTTATCTAAAGATTATACGTTATAAGTATCTTTTAATCTTAAATCTTCCATGAAATATGGAATTTGATAACGACAACGTGCCTGGATCAGTGGAACCACTACATCTGTTGAACCTCAACCGCTGTCATGTAAAAAAGTTTCGATCAAAACCAAATAATTTTCAGAGTTAATTTACAAATATTTTAGAATTGCATTGTAACGAATGAAATAACGAACCGCCCCGCAGGTTTACTGGGCCGGTCCGCTGAGCGGGTCGGCGCTGGCCGCCGCGCTGTACCGGGCGGTGTGGCGCGCGCCGCCCTCTGCCGCCCCGCGCGGCGTGCCCAGTGACACGACGGCTACCCACACAGAACAGAAGTCACGCCGATCGACATGATCGACATAAAAAGGAGGCGGCAGAACGAAACAGTTGTTAACCCTTGACTAAGAAGTAAAGCTTTGATAAATATAACACTACCTACTACGTAATAAAATATTTACCCATTTTGATAAATAAATTCTCAGTCTGATTCCAAGTTTTCTACTTCCGTACATACTAAAAACTTTGTAACGACGCAATTACCTACAGCTTAAACCTTTTTGATAGAAGGATGGTACTTTAAAGAATATTAAGAGTACTTGTGTCATACTTAACAACTGATAACATTCAATAAGATTTATGAAGTCCTTCAGTAAAGCATGGTGTAGGTAATTACAAAAATCCTTAAGACCAGGAGCTAACAAGTAGCACTCGTTGGCGGGACATTGGAACTTATAAAAAATATTTGAAGCTTCTGTTGGCACGTTCATAAAATATTGACAGCGTAGGCACCTAGCGACGCTCGACAAATATCTATATACTACTCTGTCAAGAAAGTAGCAGGAAAAGATCAATAATACACAAACTGTTTGTTATTCATCCAAATTTATTTTATCACCTTCAAAATATGCTCCTTTAGAAACGATACACTTACGCCAACGAATAATCCAATCATCAAAACATTTTTTAAATGCTGTTTCCGGAATTGAGGTCAGTTCTCGCCGCGAATTCTCTTTTATGTCTTCTACCGATTGAAAACGGGTGCCACGAAGTGGTAATTTGAGTTTAGGAAAAAGAAAAAAATCGGCTGGAGCCATATCTGGTGAATATGGAGGTTGCTCGATGGTATTTGTTGAGTGTTTGGTTAAAAATTCGTTCACAATGATGGCCTTGTGCGAAGGTGCATTATCATGGTGCAAAATCCAAGAATTTTCTTTCCACAAATCTGGCCTTTTTCGTCGGATTTGCTCTCTTAAACGCCGCATAACACTCAAATAATATTCCTTATTTACCGTTTGACCTTCCGGCAAGAATTCCGAGTGCACAACACCGCGATAGTCAAAGAAAACAGTCAACATGACTTTGACTTTTGAACGACTTTGGCGTGGTTTTTTCGGTTTCGGTTCAGTTGGAAGGCGCCACTCCGAAGCTTGTTGACTAGTTTGCATGTCAAACTCGTAAACCCACGTCTCGTCACCAGTAACAATGCGTTTCATGAATGTTGGGTCGGAATTGACTCGTTCTAGCATGTCCTCAGCGACTCTCATGCGATTGAGTTTTTGAAAAAAATTCAGGTCTTTTGGGACTAGCCGAGCGGCAACATGTTTCATACCCAAATTATTAGTTAAAATGGTACGGATCGACTCGTGAGATACAGAAAGTTCGGTGGCTATCTCTCTCAAAGTTGAATGAGGATTTTCAGTCACTATTTCCTTCACTTTTGCGATGTTAACTTCAGTTGCAGACGTTGATGGCCTACCAGAGCGAGGCAAATCTTCCATCACATCTCGACCGCTTTTGAACGCTTTGTACCACTCATAAGCACGAGTTTTTGATAAAGTCGATTCACCGTAAGCCTTCTGTAACATTTTCAGTGACTCCGAACACGATATTCCATTGGCAATGCAAAATTTAAGACAAACTCTTTGTTCGATGTTTTTATCCATTATGAAATTAGCAATACACACTAGATATGATATAACTAAAAATAGCACTGTATTTAATGTAAACAACAGATGCAACTCAAACTCCGCGCCAAAATGGAAAACAGTTGTGCCAATCTAACAACAACAAAAAAAACAAAAATTTGAATTTGGAACCATAAATAAATAATCCATTCCCGATACTTTTCTGACTGAATGTACTTAATTTTATTACCTATCACTTCTATAAAGAAACGTGTTACATACAATGTCTAAATGGGACTAGTTAGTAGATAGAAGGACAATAAGAAGATATGTAGTTACTACAGTTTTGAGAAGAACGTACTCGTCTATTCAAAATTTGGAGTCATCAAGATGATTCAAGTTGAGTTCAAGGTTTCTCTCTCTAGCCGAATTCATCAACATGATGTGGACTATCCCACCACCAACCCTTGGCTCTGCGGATATTCCAATTATTTGAGCCTAATCGCGAGTGACATCATGCTCTTCTTTTATGTCGTCAACAAGACATCCTTTTTTGACTCCCTACAAGTCCTATTTAGTGTCCTTTTCATTCTGTATCATTTCTTATCTTTAGTAAACCATTGCTCACGAATAACATCACTTTGTTACCTATTACTTCCATAAATGAATCAGCAAACGAGTCCACATCTTCACTGCTCGTCGTCTCCTTGGATGTCTCCAAATAAAGTGAATATCTACCACTCCGTTGCTAACGAAGGCAATGAACGAATAACGAATGAATGAATGCGTCACAAAGTGAAGCATAGACTCGCCAGAGGGCGCCATTAACACTGTTGCGCTCTTAATCCGCTAGATGGCGCTTATTTTCCGGATCAATACCATATCCATACCAATGACTCTACAACTCCGTCAAATAATTTACAACAAAAACAATGATTACCACTTGTCAATATCCGGTAGTATTTATTACTCATTGGTGATCTCAAGTTTTTGAAGTAGAAGAAATCTTATCAAAATAATTTTAATCCAAATTAATCTCCATTTTAATGATACCCGAATGTTCACAAGTACTTATCGACCAAAGGTCTGTTGACTCTGTTGTGAACTATTGAAATGAATCTATTTTTGATAATTATCAGACTAAGAAGAGGCATCAAAACAAAGCTACTAATGACTTCATAATTTAAATGTACGGCACGAAAAATATGACCAAGACACCGCCGTCCCAAGTTACTACTTACAATATTTACACAGCAGTGATTGCTATTCCAAATGCATACCATTATGTAATTTTATCACGTAGTTCAATTAGCTGTTCAATATGTATTGGTGCTTGATAATAATGTATGTGCTGTGGTGTATGATGTGCGGGAGGGTCGCGGGTCGGCAGATAGCGAGGTTATCATGAGCTGCTCTTCAGGAATATTCTATGTTCCTTGTCAGCCGCCAGATCATAGCTCCCACGTTATGCGCTCTAATAGGTACATGATTTAGATAGATAGGCACCAACCTGAGGCTTGACAATGAAAAACAAAGTGGCTAACAGGCAAAAAAATATATTATATTTATATACTAGCTGTGCCCGCGACTTCGTCCGCGTGGAATTGTTATTTTGGGCATCATTGAAGCCCTCAAGGATGAATAATTTTCCCCGTTTTTTTCACATTTTCCATAATTTCTTCGCTCCTAATAGTTACAGCGTGATCTTATATAGTCTAAAGCTTTCCTCGATAAATGGTCTATTCACCAAAAAAACCTATTTTACCTGACCTGGTTGCAAGTATACCATCATCCTCCTCGCATTTCTCCCGGTTGCAACTTTGCCTAACTGGAAAAGAACCCAGAACTTCGCAAATGACCAGGATCCTGGATTGGGTGAGCCAGGTTTTTACGATTAAGTAAGAATATCGATTAATACTAAGGCTCATTAATCATTAGTTAATAGCCGTGGAAAAATTGTTTTATTCCGGTAAATTAACCGTTCCACCAACGCGCTCTAATCGACTGTAAGAAAGAATCAAGTATCTTTATAAGATCAACCAAAACATGTAAATGAATATGGCAGGTGGCACGGCGACACATTAGAGGCCGCTATGAATTAGAGATCTATGCCGAGATTGTGCGCGTATCATGCGTTATCGACACCACTCCCAACAAATCTGGCCACCGTTTGCCTTATCACCGACCTCTGTCGATTACCTCTTATCGAAAATGCGTTACTCTGTAGATATTTTCATATTTGACACAAACTATTTAAAGATTTTTATCATGTAAGTCATTTACCTACATGGCAGAAAACCGCTTTCATTTTTTTTATTTCCACGAGTTACGAGGTATAATGGTGCCCACTCTCACTGGCACATTACACAGCGACGGCGTAACGACACCGACAACCTGCCCGTGTGGTAAAGTGAATGCGGCTCTAAGATCGCAACAATGATAAGGAACTCTGGCCGAACTTCACGTGGCCAGTTAACATTACAATATTTAAAAACAATTAATTTATCTAGCTACGTAAGTAGATAAACAGTAAACGTAGGCAAGCCAAGCCCTCGAGATAATGAGTAGATTTATGAGCCGAATTCATAACATACCCGCATATATCCTGGTTGCTTCTTAGCAATAACAACTTCCTTCTGTTTTTGTGGCAAAGTGCGTGTAAACCTATCGCATAATTGTGGCTAAAGGTTATTTTTTACTTATATCCTAAAATAGATAATTACAGGTAAGGTTTCATTTAAATACATACTTATAGGTATACTGCAGTGTGAACATCTATCTGAACAGGGCGAAACCGAATTTATGGGGGATACTCGTAGATGTGCATGACTTTGAGATCGTACAAAATCTGTACCTCGAGGAAAATAATAATAAATTTCTGATACAACTAGGTACAAGTACAACAAACTTCAAGGAAATGTAGTAGTTAGTGCACAATCTCATCTCCGTGACGCAGCATATTCCCTTGTTTGTAAACAGTTAATTGTTTATGTATAAACAATTATATACTTTCCTTTGTCCCGCCTGTTGTAATTGTAAGCAAAATGTTTTCAATTGGAGAACGGTCGTACGGGGTCTGGTAAGGGACGTGTAGCGCGATAAAGCGCTTTATCAAGAGCTTGCCGAAGATCGAAGGCTAGGGGCTGGGGTCGGCGCGCCGCGTGCGCACAGTCCGCTCGCGGCGCTCGGCCTCCTCGCACCGCCGCGCGCGCCGCCTCTCACCTCTGGCGACAGCCGTCAACATGCCGCTCAACGGTCAGTACACGACGCCGCCCGCCCTCCATACATTAGACAATACTTACCAAAATAGCACACCCCATTCTTGACGTAGTGTCCGGATCCGGATTCCGAAATTAGACAGTCGGCAGAGAATTGTCACTGTGTAAAGTAGAGCTTTTGTGAATAGATACAAAAATGGAGCAGATTTTAGAAAAAAATACATCAGCATATCGCTTTACCCGTGCCCTCTTAGTTAGGTGATTGGTATCAATAATTATGTGGTTAACTGTGTTCTTGGTTTTGTTGTATGTCGATATTCATATCAGAAATAAATATAAATAAATAAATAAATATATACGGGACAAATTACACAGATTGAGTTAGCCTCGGGGTAAGTTCGAGACTTGTGTTACGAGATACTAACTCAACGATACTATATTTTATAATAAATACTTATATAGATAAACATCCAAGACCCAGGCCAATCAGAAAAAGTTCTTTTCTCCTCATGTCCTGGCCGGGATTTGAACCCGGGACCTCCGGTGTCACAGATAGTGCGTACCTACTACCGCTGCGCCACAGAGGCCGTCAAATACTTGATTTATATATTTTGCCTGTAACGATATCTCTTTTAGTTGTCATTGGTGAGAAAAATACTCATATTTGTGCCATGTGTTTGTTAGGTATTTTAATCCACTCATGTTTATGTTCACACACTCATGTTCATCACAATTCGTTTACCACTTTGGCACATATCATCAAGTTTGTTGTTATACAAATTAGTTCAAGTGTAAACTATTTGCAATTTATTTATTATGAGTATTTATGATACCCATTCTTCCAACAGTCTGTTACAATATGTAACGTGTTAAAATACCACGAAAACATCAATGATAAATTAAAAATTTACATAGAACACAGCTCATTACACCAAAGTGGCGGTCATGACCGGTCACGGAATGACAAGCGTTGCGCTCTCGAGTTTCATGAACTGCTGGGGTTGCTGGTCTAAAGGGAGATGATGATACGCCCTGATAGCATCACAGCGCGCGACCGGTCCTCGTCGAAGTCCGTCCATACGTCTACCATGTCGGTCGGCAGGTGTGACGGGTGCAGGGTTTATGAAAGGCACGTTACATATACTTTTCCTATTGTTGAGAAACCAAATACTTTTATGCAAAAATGATTCGCCGTGTGTGCTCCGAGCGTAACCCCATCGCTTCACCTTGCCCCACCTTGAACTGATAGCTATTGTTTCACGCTGCTGTTTTACGCCCCTTTATTTTTTATTAAGTATTTATTAGTCTTATTTCTACAAATTGAACTCATTGTGTATAATATGGCTAACGCAAATAATTCTTGCACTTTTGTCCTCTTGCCTTTGCACAGCACAGGACTTGAGGGATAAGATCCTGAGATTAGTTAGGTTAGTAAATGGAAACGGAGTGGTAAAAGTCTCATACAGTGTAACCCCATCACAGATTGAATGCGATCCGCCGCGTATTGATCCAGTATTCCGCGCCCGCATATTTAGGGGACATGCGTAGTTTCATAGATTTCATACCAAATAACATATTACTATCCAATGTTTTCATCTAAAGCTGTTATTGCCCAATCATATATCGATAAAAAATCATGTACACTGATACATACATAATTCACGCCTCTTTCCCGGAGGGGTAGGCAGTGACTACAGTCTTTCCACTTGCCACAATCCCTGCATACCTACTTCTTTCGCTTCATCCACATTCATACCTCTTTATGCAAGCTCGTCTGTTTTGGGTACCGTTGACCTGACCTTTTGCCAGAAAGTCTACTTTACACTAACAGTTTATTTACTTTTCTCAATATTTGTAGGAATCATAATTTTCGCATTGGTCGGTTTTCAATAGAACACGTCTTATAAAACTTCACGGGAGTGAAGTAGCCAGATATCGGGATCCCAAAACAGTTGTCAATTATATACTGAGGTAGTTATTTCTTCTGTGGCCGTTATCGAGTGGTATTTCCATCTTATTGCACTATAATTATGAGCGGGATATTGTTTTGGTTTGTCATTATAAAATTATAAAACAGCCGACGCAATAATTGCGCGAACAACTGGTTCCGTGACCTTAGATAAATCAATTATTTTAACGAACATTAGAATGTATATTGCGTGTGTCGAAATCAATAACATTATAATATTTTAGATGTTTCGATAACCTATTGGCTATTTTAAAAATATCATAATTCCTAATTAATTAGTTATTTAGTCGCAATATCATACTTGATGCCCTACGCTTATTTTTTTATAAACAAAATAAGCGTATATCTAGATGTTGAGAGAAAGATCTGATAATCAAGATTTTTCTGTCTCAATTTAAGTACTTACATACTTAATACAACTGAATAAATAAGGTTGATCAACAATGCCGTGAGGTTAATGAAATGTATTAAATAAAGTGTTTACGGAATTCCTTCACGTTTATAGGTGCATGTACTGCGCAGTACACATTGCTCTGACAAATGTGACTATAAAACGGCAAAATCTACCTCATTATTAAATTTCGTTGTAGGAAATTACGTGATTGTGAAAGGATGGATTTCCAATTTTCTGTACATACATACATACATATGGTCACGTCTATATCCCTTGCGGGGAAGACAGAGCCAATAGTCTTGAAAAGACTGAATGGCCACGTTCAGCTATTTGGCTTAATGATAGAATTGAGATTCATATAGTGACAGGTTGCTAGCCCATCGCCTAAAAAAGGATCCCAAGTTTGTAAGCCTTTCTCTTAGTCGCCTTTTACGACATCCATGGGAAAGAGATGGAGTGGTCCTATTCTTTTTTGTATTGGTGCCGGGAACCACACGGCACAATTTTCTGTAGTTTCAAAAATTCTAGATTACTGTGACGTTTGATCATTCTGATTCTGATTTTCAGTTGCATAGCGTAGCTGGGCTCTTAGATCAAGTATTATAAATGTATGCCCACAAAAAATATCGATCCCGTCTAACATCTGCACATACTCGTAAGTCCACCATTTCCTCGTATGCCGTGCAGTTCCCGGCACTTTAGAATAGGCCCAGTCCATCTCTTTCCCGGGATATCGTAAAAGGCGACTCAGAGATATGGGCTATTTTAATCTCAATTCTATCATTAAGACAAACAACTTATGCTATAAAATAAGCCGTGTTACTCGCATGTTTCAGATAGAGATGTGTCGTGGGTCGGGCGGTGGTGGCGGCCGCTAGTAGCCGAGCTGCTGGCCACGGCGCTGCTGGTGCTGCTGGGGCTGGCGTCCGCGCTGCCGGTGCGCGCGCCGCCGCCGCTCACGCACCCCGCGCTCGCCTTCGGCTTCATCATCGTGGTGAATGCGCACGTGTTCGGGCCCATCTCCGGCGCGCACATGAACCCCGCCATCTCTCTAGCCGCCGTGCTGTATGGACAGATGGAAGTCATAGTCGCGCTAGCGTACTTCGTCGCTCAGGTTACTCGCGTTGTTATACAAATACTTAGGTGCATGACATATCTGAAAGTTATAAAATCAGAACCGTATACTAAACTAACTACTAAGAATTCCCGGCAAACGACTTGACAATAGTCTAGTCGTTTGCCGCGAATTCTTTTTTTTTTTTGATGACCGATTTTAGTTCCCTACGAATTTCAAAATTCCTTTCCATTCCGTATCACTTCATATCTTTGGTTACCATTGCTTATGAAGTACTTCATTTTCCAATCATGAATCAACAAAATAGGCCATGTCTTTAGGGTTCAGCGTCTCCAACCATAATCTCCAACTGAAGTGAATCTTAACTATTTCGTTACCCGAACGAAGTCAACTAACGAATGAATGAATACGTCACAAACTGAAGCACACTCGCAAGAGGGCGCCACCGATACTGCTGCACTGTAAATCCGCTAGAGGGCGTCCTTGTTCTGAATTAATTCCATATGTACATATACATACATACATACATAAAATCATGTACACAGGCACAGCTAGTATTATACATATATATTATGTATAATACTAGCTGTGTTCGCGACTTCGTCCCGCGTGGAATAGTTATTATGGCCAACATTGAAGCCCTCAAGGGTGAATAATTTTCCCGTTTTTTTCACATTTTCCATTATTTCTTCGCTCCTAAAGCCTTCCTCGATAAATGGTCTATTCAACACAAAAATAATTTTAAAATTTGAACCAGTAGTTCCTGAAATTAACGCGTTTAAGCAAACAAACTCTTCAGCTTTATAATATTAGTATAAGTATATAGGTAATATAATTTCAGGCTCCGACATGCTTAAAAAGTGGTGTTTTTTATTCGTTGTTCGAATGTCGATGGCGACTATGTATTCGTCGCATAAATTTATGTCTCTGAATATGCTGAAACCCAAACACAAATATGCAATCGCAACAAATCTGTTGGATTTAATTAAACATGGTTGAATACTAGTATGTATGTTGATTGCAGACCATCGGCGCTCTCCTGGGCTTCGGCGCGCTGGTGTGGATCGCCCCGGCGGAGGCGCTGCGGGGCGCGGCGGGCTGCACGGTGCCGGCGGGCGGCGCGGCGGCGGGCGCGGCGCTCGAGGCGCTGCTCACGGCGCTGCTGGCGCTGCTGGCGTGCGCGTGCTGGGCGGCGCACGACCCCGCCCGCCCCGACCACACCGTGCCCCTCAAGTTCGGCTTGGGCGTCGCGGGACTCATCTACGCTGGGGTGGGTCATGTATACTCGTACATACATCATCCTTCTGGCGTTAGTCACTCGATTGGATCATGGACACATCAGTTACCCGTTGACACTCTCTCTCATCTCTGCGTATTCCCGGTTGCACCCTCCACAGAAGTGTTTCGGGGCCTGGAGTCCGCCTATATTTGTAAATAGACGTTCGGTAAAAATGCTGCAGCTTAGTATGTTCAACCGCTTCTACACAAGCGCTTTGGAAGCGGTAGTAGATATAATTTGTATTCAATGTTTAATTGGAAGACTTAACAGAATCAGCCTTAAGGAAAACCGAATTTAGAAACATTTTGACTAACTTTTGTTTTGGGTGAGAAAGGAAATTAATTTTTCGTTAAAAATTGTGAAATATTGCATGGCGTCCAAGATTGAAGCCAGTGGTTGTCTTGCAGGGCCCCATGACGGGCGCCAGCCTCAACCCGGTGCGATCCCTCGCGCCCGCCGTCTTCATGAACGAGTGGACTCATCACTGGGTACGTATACTCTTATACCAGTCACAGAGTACCTTAATCAATTCTCTCATACGTCTACTACTTCACTACTAGATAATTTATCAAATCACACACACATTTTCATAATTTGATTCATCGTAGGTAAATACACCGAACATTCCAAAAACTCATTTCCATCATCTACCACCCTTCCCATCAACGCCACTGTATAATCGTCTAGATGTAAAGCTACCGCTGCAATAAAAGGAATGTTGTGTGCAGGTGTACTGGGTGGGTCCGCTGGGCGGCGCGGCGCTGGCGGCGCTGTGCCACCGCTTCGTGCTGCGCCCGCGCGCGCCGCCGCCCGCGCGCCGCGCCGACCAGCTGCCGCTCCGCGACAAGCCGGCCGCGTGACGCCCGCGCCGCTAGCTACTCAACTCACCGCTTCCGCTCTCTGATAAAGCGAGTGCGTTACCGCAGCAAAATGTAGACAGTTTTCTACAAACCTGTGGGGTTATTGACACACTTAAATAAGACAAATGTGCGTAAATAACTCCTGTTAAAAGTTAAAAGTCTCTTGTGTTAGAATAACAAATGACGTTGTTCGTTTTTATGTCATCCTATTCTATTTTTATTTTCTAATATTATAAATGGGAAAATTTGTAAGAATGTGTGGATGTGTGCTTGTTACTCTATCACGGAAAAACTGAACAGTTTTTCATAAAACTTCTCGTAGGTAAGCTTAGATATTGGAATAACATTATAAGTAATTTGTTTACTTAACTGTATGCTATTAAATGAATACGCATGCTGTGTTCGTTCATAGAAGGATGTTGAAATTTAAAAACATGTATAATTTTGCTTGTCATGATAAGAGTATCATTGTATCAAACAGTTTGCAAACCATAAAAATAACGTTGAAAAAAACTTATAATTTAGCTTAAAGGCGAACGAAATTGCGAGCATACAGTAAGTAGTATATAGCGATTATATAGATTCATTCGGAAAAAACTGAGTTTTTTTATTTTTATCAGGAAATGTTTTCCAGTTTTGAAAACTACAAATTTCACGATTTTTGTGTACGGTTCAAAATGCATATCTACATTTTGCTGCCGTGGTAACGCACCGGTCTCCATGTTGGTATCTTTTATTTACTGTCAATAAACAGTTAAACGTCAGAAAATTAAGGTAGCACACATCAAAGTTTTTGCACCTAGTAAGTGGCTATTCTAGGACAGTGCTTTCTGTGTATACATAAACATCTCAGGCTTATTAAATGTAAATAGTTTGATGAACTAAGACCGATAGAACACACGATAAAACAATTCAAGTTCATAATTACTTATGTAGCTGCAGGAACTGTTAACGTAAAAAAATATATTTAGCAATGGACTGAAGGTAAAACTCATATACATATGTAGGTAATTGGGATAAACGTGTGCTTGTACAAACTTACTGTGTACCGAATCATTTATAATCTTTTATCGCGGTTATCGAATCGAATTGTTAATATACAAAATTAACTTTAGGTAGGTATGTATCCGTAATGAGTAGGGTTTCCTGTTAACTAAGTTTCAGTTACCTTTAGGTATAATAACTTTTCTCCTCCTAAAATAATTAGGAGTGCATTCTCTAGCAGTCTTTGCTCACACTAATAAGAATGTTTACACAACATAACATTTTCTTACATATTTTTTTATTATGTTATCGCCATACAAATCAAATAAAAAGACTGATGTACAATTATTATTGTGTATAAACTCCATAATGAGTACCTAGTTGTGAACAGACTACCTGTAGTTTTGGACTGGATTGGCGATTTGCCTTCTAGATAGGAATATTACTTAGGTACATAAACTTAATAAACAAACTGCACCTTGCTGTAATCACAACCATATTAAGTAATAGCAATTTTGTCACCCAATGGGTAATATCGCTATAAGTATGTGTAGATATACTTACTCATAGTATAGAGAACTTTTAGATGTCTAGAATAAATTTTAGATTTATACGTTTGTTAAATCGATGATGCATGCATTTATTTATTCACTTTACTGAAACTTGTAAAGAAAGATAATGTTCTATGAAGTAAAACTGCACTTATTCTAAATAATCACTGCACTTATATATTTGTACTCATTGACATTTAATGTGTTATATAAATTACAAAATTAATATGAACTTAAAACATTTGTACTAAGATATATTTAAAAACGTAGTTCCCGCGTCATTCTCTTTCTTTTTTATAATATATTTTTTTTATAAGTGGCCAGTTCTAACCTTTTTCAATCTGTTGCTTATTTCAAAGAGGTTGCGTGATTGTATTTTCAAACATACCCGCCGGCAAGGACATCTATTGCAGAGATGTCCTTAAAAATCACAACATGCTAAATGGGACATCACTAACTATTTATGTCTTACTTAGTTACATAAAATGTTTAATCTAATCGTACTTGCTTCTCATTATTGTATCATATCCTTGAAAAAATTAACAATATCCATATAAATGCTATAAATACTTATTCCTGAATCTGTACATCATGATTAGGATGGAAAGGCATTAAGCCAGAAATGATCCATCCAAAACTAGTATTTTGAGCTATTAAAGAGTTTGACGGGTTTCTTTTTATTCCATTTTTTATAATAAAACCGTAAACATTACTACCAAGTAACAAATCAATGTCTTTAGAAATATTAAATTCAGGATCAGCTAAGTAATGATGCTCTAAGTTCCATCTTAAACAGTTTAAATGTATATCTTGTTCTGGTAAAGGTGATGTTACTTTAGGGACGACATAAGCATTCACATTTAATTTGAAAGTAGGATCAACTCTAGACTTTAAGGTGATTTGAACCATGTACTTTACCTCTGTAGACATTTTGTTACCTAAGCTAAATATATTTCTATGGACTGGTATTTTTTTTAAATGTAATCGTTGAACAGCAGCCTCAGTTATGAAACAGGCTTGTGAGCTTTGGTCTATTAAGGTCCTTATTTGATTATGTACATTATCTTTTGACTTAACGGTTACTAAAGCAGTAGGTAGTAAAACATTTGATGGTTTATATTTTTTATCATTATTATGATCAGATGGACTATTTGGAACTATAGAATAATTATAATTTCCTTGTACGTTATGATGTAAAAGAGAATGGTGTCGCTGATGACAAATTCGACATGTACTTGGTTTCCTACACTCGGATATAATATGGTTACCACCTAAACAATTTATACATATGTTGTTATTATTTACAAAATCTTGTCTATCTTCTAAAGAAAGCTTTACAAATTTTTTACAAAAACACAACTTATGTTTTTCGGAGCAAAACTCACAATGTCTATATGTAAGATTTACAGTTAACATGCACTTTGTTACGTGAGAAGGTGAGCTACTGGCCTGATTTTCGTTCTCTAAATTTTCTAATGCTCTGAAACGTTTTTCTATAAAATGTTGAAAGTGTTTTAATTTCGGCAATTCATTCGAACCCAGATCAAAAGTGTACAGCTCCCACTCCTTTCGAGTCTCTGGGTCCAGCTTTTCGGAAACTATATGGATTATAATTGGATCCCAGGTACTCACGTCTACATCTAAATTAAGAAGTGCACTTAGGCAATCATTAGTTGTATCCAAAATACCTTTCAACAAATCTCCCGACTCAATTTTCATACACTTCTGATTGAACAACCTTTTCAGAATGCAGTTAATAAGGTATTTTTTGTTGTTATAACGTTTTTCTAACTTTTCCCAGCATTGAGTGTAATTTTCATTGGTTATAGGTGTGTGCCTGACCAGCTTTTCGGCTTCTCCTGTTAGGTAGCTTTTAAGATAGTGTAGCTTTTGTAAATCATTAAGTGAATTATTGTTGTGAATTAGAGAAAGAAAAAGATTTCGAAATGTTGACCATTCTGAATAGGCCCCTGAAAACATAGGAATGCAAATCTTTGGTAGTTTTATCACGGGATTTGCATGAACAACAGAGTTATTTTTCGATTCGGCTAAGGCAGAGGCTGAAGCGTATTGCTTAAGAATTATCATGAACTGTGTTTTACAAATAATGAATGCTTCCTCAGTCTTTTCGTACATAGAATTACATACATATTCTGTGTTATACAATTGTTCTTGTTCTACGAAACTATAAAGTTTAACATCGTTATCTTTAAACAAATTCCAATTTTGTTCTAGATTATTTATTCTAACTTCAATTTGTTCTTGCGATAGTTGTTCTCTAGGAAAGTTTTTTAAATTAGTAAGAGCTTTTTCAATTAATAGTTTAAGGCGCTTCTGAACATTAATCAAAACCTCCATATTTACATCGATCTAAGTACTTCTATTAACTAAACCTAGGTTGGTAAGTATATTAAAAAGAAAATGAAAAGAAATTGTCTTTAAAAACTGTTCTCATTAACTAATATTGAAGCGATCTTGATGACTTCCTTAAACTAAACCACAGATCTTCTTTAAACACACACGACTGTTCAGAAAAAATCAGTTATTATACGTAGAAATGAGCGATGATTATACTTCACTGACTGTAGACGAGTTCCTGTTGGACATTGATGTTGCAAAACTGATCACGGCTTTGTATTCCAGTTGTCGCTTTGCGTATAGAAACATATATGATGTCATCTATTTATTACGGTGGAAAGCAGCTCAATTAAGTCAGAGCGGGATTTTTTTGCTGCAGAAACTAATTTGGTTGAGGTGTAAAATTAGCTGGAAATTATTTGGCTCGATTGAGGACCAATGTTAAATCGATGATGCATGCATTTATTTATTCACTTTACTGAAACTTGTAAAGAAAGATAATGTTCTATGAAGTAAAACTGCACTTATTCTAAATAATCACTGCACTTATATATTTGTACTCATTGACATTTAATGTGTTATATAAATTACAAAATTAATATGAACTTAAAACATTTGTACTAAGATATATTTAAAAACGTAGTTCCCGCGTCATTCTCTTTCTTTTTTATAATATATTTTTTTTATAAGTGGCCAGTTCTAACCTTTTTCAATCTGTTGCTTATTTCAAAGAGGTTGCGTGATTGTATTTTCAAACAACGTTATTTTGGGAGATTATTGTCATACAAATGTTTTCCACTCAGTTATCCGAATATTATTCGAAATCCTATGAAAAACGTTGTGTTATTGGAAATAGTCTTAATAATAACTTCAGGCTGGAATATAGAACGAGATAATGTACTTGAACTCTGTAATCGTGATCGTAAGGCGAAAATATTAGATAAGGCAATAAAAAGTAAATAATATGATATACCGATTTATTTATTGAACATATTTTCATTATGATTAAGTTTAACATTCGACAAAACATTCTAAATCCTAAGAGAGCGGTGTCGCTCATAAGCGCTTCAGTATCCGCCGCCGGTCCCTGGCGGGCGCGCGTCGCTCGCGCTTGGCGCTCGGGCCGCTCTCCGCCGCGCCCCCCGCGCCCCCCGCACCCCCCGCACTCCCCGCGCCGCCCGCGCTCGCTCCGCTCGAGCCGCTCTCGGCGGCGGGCCGCGCCTCCGGCTCCAGCGCTGACCCGTCGGCAGCTTCTCGCTGAAATCGATAACAAACTTGATCGTAATGATCTTCAAGGAGTCTGGGGTCCACCTGTCAACACGATCTTTTATGGAACCCAACCCAGTTTGGATCATGGTTACACATTCTATTAGTATTTACGCGACTCTTAGCTTAATGTACACTGTGAGAAATAAAGACGATGTCCATATGTAGGTATATGTTACTTATTCAATTGTTTAAATGTGCTGGTTTTCTTCCTGCACAACGTATTAACACAAACACAAAATAAAAAAGATGTCGTAAAAGGCAACTAAGGGATAGGCTTACACACTTGGGATTCTTTTTTTAGGCGATGGGCGCCTGTCACTATTTGAATATCAATTCTATCATTAAGCCAAAGAGCTGAGCGTGGTGTATCAGTCTTTTCAAGACTGTTGGCTCTGTCTACCACCAAGGGATATAGACTTGACCATATGTATGTATGTATGTATACTTAACAAGATGTCGTCCGCGACTTGGTACACTTGATTGAATAGATTGTATCAAATATTAGTTGCATGTTTACTGGAGTACCTTGTGGTGCGCGTCGGGGCGGGCGTGGATGTCGGCGAGCAGCTTGGCGCGCGCGAAGTAGTCGTCGTACTTGTCGCGCAGCAGCGCCGCCGCCTCCGCGTTGAGCGCCGACTCCGCGTTGGGCGCGATCAGCAGGCACTTGACGGCCAGCAGCGCGTGCTCCAGCCCCAGCTCCGGCCGCCAGTCGCGCTTCAGCGTGTTGACGCACACCTCGCCCGTGCTGGGCGACACGTTCGGGTGGAAGATGCGCGTCAGGAAGAAGGCGCGCGGCGGCGCGGCCGGGAACTCGCGGCCCAGCACCAGCCGCACGCGGAACACGCCGCCCGCGTACGGCGTATCCGCTGCGCCGCACAAACAATCACAATATGTTAAACCCTGCTCTTCAACAAACAACAATTTGCTTATGTGTGTTATTATAATTAAACCACACAACCCTATCCAAGTTTGCTTCATTGGCAAGCTCTTTAATGTTAAAAGTGTGCACTGCATTTGTGCAACTTTGCTCAATGAATTTGAATTGATAACAGTTACAAAAAAATCTATCAGCTTTTTGGTCAAACACGATTTTAACCATTCTATTTGTAAAAAATAATAAGAAGCACTTTTAAATTTGTAAATGCATGGCAACAGTTACAACAGGCACAATAATATTAACCAAATCCAAGTTTTACTTAAAGGAAGTATTAGGTATGTTACAATTATTAAGATCCATGACACCACTACAAAAACTTATTATGATTATTTCACTTACATATCCACATCAAATAAATATAATTTGTCGTACACATAATTTAACACCTAGCCTGACAGGTCTTCCATTGGTGCGTGGTCGAGCCAAAACATTACTGCTGCTACAGACTTATACATTTCCGATTTCTTGTTTGAGGCAACGGGCTAGCAAACTGTTTCTACTTGAATCTCAATTATATCATAAAGCCAAACATAGGCATAAAGGCACATACACAATGTGAAAATGTTGGTGTCTGCGTATTCCACTTAACTAACTTGAATGTTTCAAACAAAAATGTAGACTCTTACAAGGTAGGTATATTTACTAGTGCCATCCCCTAGTCCCAATGGTAAGAGGCTTTCTTGATTGGATGAACCAGGTAGTAATTTCTGTATTTTGTTTTGTATACTATGAGTTTAAATACAACAAAGTGATGTAGTTACCAGGACCGTCGATGTGCGCGACCACGTCGGTGAGGTCGTCGTCGCGCAGTACCAGCTTGACGCCGGCGGGAGGCTGCGCCGCCAGCCGCCGTAGCTCGCGCGACACCCCCCGCAGCACTTGCGGACACAAGTTCTCCACGTTCGACATCTCACCACACACTCTGTCCGGCTGACTCCACTCAAATCTTGCCCTTAGCTCCCCACACCATCACAAAACACTTCTCTATTTCCTCAACTGTCTTCTTGTCTATCTATTTTTCACAGATTCACATATGATTGTTAGACAACAAACCTAATATCTACATATAATAACTGTACTGATGTGAACCGATTATTAATTTTAATTTCTTTCTGAGCGGGTAATTTTATGGAACATAATAAATATCACATCAAAGAGCAAACCAAAAATCACAATAAATGCACAGATATTGTTTATTGTCTAAGACAATAATCTGCTCTTTGGTCTTGTCAACTACTATTGTTAATGTCAACGTCAACAAGCTGTCAAGTAAATTGCTCTGACCAAGGAGATTGGACATATTACTAGAGAACACACACAAAACTTGTTGTTGACGGACGTAAAGCAAAAATTTCGATTTCAGTATACAGACATCCCTAGCATTAATACGCTAAAACAATAATTTTTTTTCATTATGATTTAAGCGTTTAAAAATGATTTCTATATTAACCCTCCGCGTCAACAGTTGCATTATTTTCCATGTTATGTAAATAATTTTCTTGAACTGGATATAAAGAACACTGAAGATAACTGGATAAAAGAACGAAAAAACATAGAAGTACCTAATAACTCATGTATGAAATGATATTTTCGGGTCTTTAACGCCTCTTTTTGTTGTTTTTTATGAACAAGAATACCGCATATTTTCACTTAATAACGTAAGTAAGTAGCTTCGTAAGTGCCGTGTGGTTCCAGGCACCAATCCAAAAAGAATAGGACCACTCCATCTCTTTCCCACGGATGTCGTAAAAGGCGACTAAGGAAAGACAACCTGTCAGTATTTGAATTTTAATTCTATCATTAAGCCAAATAACTGAACGTAGCCATTCGGTCTTTTTAAGATTGTTGGCTCTGTCTACCCCGCAAGGGCTATAGACGTGATCATATGTATGTATGTATATAAGTAAGTAGCTTCGATAAGCAGGTATAGAAGCAGAGATACTATTTTCTTGAAGTTTGTAAGGATTACTGATTTGAAAACATTACTTATTTGGATCTGTGAATTTAAATGTAAATGCGATCAAAGCATGATCGAAGACACGTGAAACCCAACAAACAAAACACAAAAACGTAATACCTATGCTCGAAACTGTACATGAATAATTACGTACTGTCTGTCAATCAATGTCAAACGAGGCAGCTTATTTGAAAGCCGCATAATGCCATAGCCTTAAAGAAATCTCAGTAGAGTAAAGAGAGACTTGAATATACTCTGTTTACGAAGCCTCCCCATTTTATTTATTTAATAATAAACTCAGCTTACAAATAAATAAGTTCAAAGTACGTTCTCAAATAAAAAAAAAACCTTTGATTTGAGTTGTAAGTAACATATTTTATTGTCGAACAAAGCTCATTTGGTCCGATCAATCCTGAGAATATCTGGAAAAATGAACAAATATGGAAAAACTGCAGGAAATGCATTTAGATTAAGTATCTGCTTGAGAAGATTCTACACCGACGAGCGTCGACGATGCTACGTGTCGGTGTGGAGCGGCCTGCGCGTGCGCTGGTTGGCGCGGCGGCTGCGGCGGCTGTTCTCACTGTCCGGACACTTCTGCCTGCTGTCCGCCGGGCACCTGCTGCCACCCGACGAGTACCTTGCCTTACTGAGCCCGGATGACCTTGTAGAGTTAGTTTTGTCTATTTCCTTTACTTATATATTAATATGAGCATATTTACTGAGACTGAAACAGTTTTACTCGCTGTGTGCGGCACACAAGTTCGTTGTGAATGAATTGAGTATATTAATAAATAACTCTTCATTATTGCAAATTTTTCTTCCAATCTTAATATCAAATTAATTTTATATTTTTATACCCATGTTAACTACTGGCACAAAATGTATATTAAAAGTCTTTTAATTTGCAGGGCTGTACCTAAACACTATAAAATATTTGAAGATGAATCAGAGAGTGACGATGAAGAATTGTTTGATTTCAGTAAAAAGGAAACTCCTTCAAACACAATCAATGAAAATCACATAGATCATAATCTGCAAGAAACAAACAAACAAACAATTGAGAATGGATTAAATCAACAGAATGAAGAAAATAATCAAACCAATGTCGCATTGACACTACAAACATGCAATAATGCCATAACAAGCAAATGTTATATACCATTATCAAACTTGACAGAGCAAGACCAAAATAGCAGAAAAGCTGTAGAAAATAAAAAGTTTGAAGAGGTGGAAAATGAAAAGTTGGATGAAGTTAAAAGAAAAGCATTAGAATTACTGGACAATTGCATCACTCCCCCAAAAAGGAAAAGGAAGCGAGTTCGTCGACGAAAACAACATCTTGCCAATACTGGGCAGTCAGAGGGTGCAGAGGACACGTGTGAGGAGCCTCCCTCTTGTCAGCCACGCTCACGCAGTCATGAGTCTGAAGTTGTCAACACTGACAACACACAGGAAGAGAGCTCAGCTATGTTAGCAGACTCTGAAACACTGGTTGTGAGGAACACTGTAAGCCATGAGAGTCGTCCTGCCCGTATTGTGTATTCACTGTCCTAATTTACTTAAGTTTTATATTATTGCTGTTGCAACCAAACTAAGTAGGTATGTAAATTTATTTATTCAGATTGAGGTGCTTCCTGGTACTGAACAGTAATAAAAAAAATTCAAAACTTCAGTTAAATTAATAATTTTCCATGCAGGAGATTAGGGTCCTTGAAGTTTGGACATATTTAAGAATCTGTAATTTGAATCAGTATAATTCTAAAATATAGTAATGAGATTGAATGAGACATTAAATTGAAACATCTTTCTATGAGAAGTGTAGTTTTATTTTAAAAGTAGGTACATAATGGTTGAAATTTTGTAAAAGAACTCCAGTTAAAAGTCTGATTGTAAATCAACTAGCCTAGAATATTTTTCTCTGATGACAATATGTGTCAAAACATGTGTGCGTGAAGTTGACACAACAACTTCCAGCATATCAAAGTTTTGTAAGAGTTCTATTCGCATCCACAGTAGTTCTATAGTATATAGATCTATTGGTGTTCTTTGCAAAATGTATGATCTATGCGAAATACCCTGTTATCAAAAAAAAGTATGCTTCTGTTGATTTTTAGGAGATGCCTGGAATGTGGTTAAAGAACTTTATTTCTCAAAGAAATTTACATTTCACTTACAGAGAAAACATTTAAAGTAAATATGTACATTTGTTGGTGTGAGCATTCAAATACATATTTTCAATAAAATAAAAATAAGTCGGTAGTTGCGTATAAAGCGGCTCGCTGCTAACTTACTAAACACAAACGCAAGAACAAAACATTAGGATGTTCGCGCACTTACATTTACATGCATCACAAGTAACAATAGTAGAAAAAAAAAATGGTAAGTATTAATAAACTATATACTATAGATCATTTTCATAAGTAATTTATATCTTTTGAAATATACATGGGCTGATTGAAATATAATTAATTGTAATAAATTCGTTAGCAATGACAAGATAACAGATTTGTATTTATAAATAGCCTGTACTTGTGTATAGTTATATGCCCAATGTTTTCGAAACGATTTGAACAAAATTATAACGTTTAAGCTGCAGTTTGTGGGCGCCTTTAGTGGAATGACGAAGTCACGACGTCACTGGGACGGATTCAGTTAACATAATTTCACCTTAGTAAGAACGTAATTTTTTAATTTGGTTTTAAATATGTTATAATTTGATGTTCTTATTTCAAGTGGTAATTTATTGTACATGTTTACGCCTTCACATTTAATATTTTTTTTGCCGGATTTTGTCCGCATTTTTGGAGCATAAATATTATTGGAGCTTCTAAGTTGCCGCAATCCCAAATCCCTTTTGGTTTCAAAACTTAATTCAGAATGTAATTTCTTACAAATAATTTTTTTTATTAATATGCACGTATTGTAATAATATATTTGTTTTATTGTCATAAGTTTTGTTTTTTTGTATACTTCATTTGTTGGAGTGAAATAGTCATAGTTGAAAAGAATTTTTATAAGTTTATTTTGACTCCTTTGTATAGCTTTTAGTGACTTTTCAGCTGCGGATCCCCAAACTTCAATCAAATAATCTAGATGAGGCTTAACGAGCGCATAGTAAATAGTATATCTTATTTTGGGTGGGATGCACTTTGTCATTCCATATAATGAGCCAATAATTGCAGAAAGTTTAGATTTTAATTGACTTATTTGCGGTTTCCATGACAGTCCACTGTCGAGTATTAGTCCGAGATACTTTTCCGAGCCAGATTCTTTTATTTTCATATCATTTATAGTCAAAGTAGGATAATCATGTATTTTTTTATTTTAGGTTTGAAAATTTTGTAACTTGTTTTATCAACATTTATTGTGAGTAAATTAAATTGAAACCAGTTTTGCAGTTTGTTAAGGTCTTCTTGAGCTAATTTAATAATCTTTTCTAACGAGTGGCCAAAATAAAATACACACGTATCATCGGAATTTCAAATGTTATACAAAAAAGCATGCTTATTTATTGAATTTATAAATAAATATGAGGAAAAGGCGAACAGCGCACCCTGGGCTCCGCCCCACAGGAACATGTAACAATAATTCACGTCAGGAGGATGAAGAATACCATAGGCAAGCAAATCGGCAAAACTTACAACCAACAAAAAAGTTTACGACCATTCGTTACTAGATGGCATTGCAACCAAAGTAACACGCGGTGTAGTTTTACGTTCAATAAAATCTAAAGAAACGAAATTGCCCGGGGGGGCGGGTTAGGTTAACGGCGGGTTAGGTTAACGGCGGGTTAGGTTAACGGCGGGTTAGGTTAACGGCGGGTTAGGTTAACGGCGGGTTAGGTTAACGGCGGGTTAGGTTAACGGCGGGTTAGGTTAACGGCGGGTTAGGTTAACGGCGGGTTAGGTTAACGGCGGGTTAGGTTAACGGCGGGTTAGGTTAACGGCGGGTTAGGTTAACGGCGGGTTAGGTTAACGGCGGGTTAGGTTAACGGCGGGTTAGGTTAACGGCGGGTTAGGTTAACGGCGGGTTAGGTTAACGGCGGGTTAGGTTAACGGCGGGTTAGGTTAACGGCGGGTTAGGTTAACGGCGGGTTAGGTTAACGGCGGGTTAGGTTAACGGCGGGTTAGGTTAACGGCGGGTTAGGTTAACGGCGGGTTAGGTTAACGGCGGGTTAGGTTAACGGCGGGTTAGGTTAACGGCGGGTTAGGTTAACGGCGGGTTAGGTTAACGGCGGGTTAGGTTAACGGCGGGTTAGGTTAACGGCGGGTTAGGTTAACGGCGGGTTAGGTTAACGGCGGGTTAGGTTAACGGCGGGTTAGGTTAACGGCGGGTTAGGTTAACGGCGGGTTAGGTTAACGGCGGGTTAGGTTAACGGCGGGTTAGGTTAACGGCGGGTTAGGTTAACGGCGGGTTAGGTTAACGGCGGGTTAGGTTAACGGCGGGTTAGGTTAACGGCGGGTTAGGTTAACGGCGGGTTAGGTTAACGGCGGGTTAGGTTAACGGCGGGTTAGGTTAACGGCGGGTTAGGTTAACGGCGGGTTAGGTTAACGGCGGGTTAGGTTAACGGCGGGTTAGGTTAACGGCGGGTTAGGTTAACGGCGGGTTAGGTTAACGGCGGGTTAGGTTAACGGCGGGTTAGGTTAACGGCGGGTTAGGTTAACGGCGGGTTAGGTTAACGGCGGGTTAGGTTAACGGCGGGTTAGGTTAACGGCGGGTTAGGTTAACGGCGGGTTAGGTTAACGGCGGGTTAGGTTAACGGCGGGTTAGGTTAACGGCGGGTTAGGTTAACGGCGGGTTAGGTTAACGGCGGGTTAGGTTAACGGCGGGTTAGGTTAACGGCGGGTTAGGTTAACGGCGGGTTAGGTTAACGGCGGGTTAGGTTAACGGCGGGTTAGGTTAACGGCGGGTTAGGTTAACGGCGGGTTAGGTTAACGGCGGGTTAGGTTAACGGCGGGTTAGGTTAACGGCGGGTTAGGTTAACGGCGGGTTAGGTTAACGGCGGGTTAGGTTAACGGCGGGTTAGGTTAACGGCGGGTTAGGTTAACGGCGGGTTAGGTTAACGGCGGGTTAGGTTAACGGCGGGTTAGGTTAACGGCGGGTTAGGTTAACGGCGGGTTAGGTTAACGGCGGGTTAGGTTAACGGCGGGTTAGGTTAACGGCGGGTTAGGTTAACGGCGGGTTAGGTTAACGGCGGGTTAGGTTAACGGCGGGTTAGGTTAACGGCGGGTTAGGTTAACGGCGGGTTAGGTTAACGGCGGGTTAGGTTAACGGCGGGTTAGGTTAACGGCGGGTTAGGTTAACGGCGGGTTAGGTTAACGGCGGGTTAGGTTAACGGCGGGTTAGGTTAACGGCGGGTTAGGTTAACGGCGGGTTAGGTTAACGGCGGGTTAGGTTAACGGCGGGTTAGGTTAACGGCGGGTTAGGTTAACGGCGGGTTAGGTTAACGGCGGGTTAGGTTAACGGCGGGTTAGGTTAACGGCGGGTTAGGTTAACGGCGGGTTAGGTTAACGGCGGGTTAGGTTAACGGCGGGTTAGGTTAACGGCGGGTTAGGTTAACGGCGGGTTAGGTTAACGGCGGGTTAGGTTAACGGCGGGTTAGGTTAACGGCGGGTTAGGTTAACGGCGGGTTAGGTTAACGGCGGGTTAGGTTAACGGCGGGTTAGGTTAACGGCGGGTTAGGTTAACGGCGGGTTAGGTTAACGGCGGGTTAGGTTAACGGCGGGTTAGGTTAACGGCGGGTTAGGTTAACGGCGGGTTAGGTTAACGGCGGGTTAGGTTAACGGCGGGTTAGGTTAACGGCGGGTTAGGTTAACGGCGGGTTAGGTTAACGGCGGGTTAGGTTAACGGCGGGTTAGGTTAACGGCGGGTTAGGTTAACGGCGGGTTAGGTTAACGGCGGGTTAGGTTAACGGCGGGTTAGGTTAACGGCGGGTTAGGTTAACGGCGGGTTAGGTTAACGGCGGGTTAGGTTAACGGCGGGTTAGGTTAACGGCGGGTTAGGTTAACGGCGGGTTAGGTTAACGGCGGGTTAGGTTAACGGCGGGTTAGGTTAACGGCGGGTTAGGTTAACGGCGGGTTAGGTTAACGGCGGGTTAGGTTAACGGCGGGTTAGGTTAACGGCGGGTTAGGTTAACGGCGGGTTAGGTTAACGGCGGGTTAGGTTAACGGCGGGTTAGGTTAACGGCGGGTTAGGTTAACGGCGGGTTAGGTTAACGGCGGGTTAGGTTAACGGCGGGTTAGGTTAACGGCGGGTTAGGTTAACGGCGGGTTAGGTTAACGGCGGGTTAGGTTAACGGCGGGTTAGGTTAACGGCGGGTTAGGTTAACGGCGGGTTAGGTTAACGGCGGGTTAGGTTAACGGCGGGTTAGGTTAACGGCGGGTTAGGTTAACGGCGGGTTAGGTTAACGGCGGGTTAGGTTAACGGCGGGTTAGGTTAACGGCGGGTTAGGTTAACGGCGGGTTAGGTTAACGGCGGGTTAGGTTAACGGCGGGTTAGGTTAACGGCGGGTTAGGTTAACGGCGGGTTAGGTTAACGGCGGGTTAGGTTAACGGCGGGTTAGGTTAACGGCGGGTTAGGTTAACGGCGGGTTAGGTTAACGGCGGGTTAGGTTAACGGCGGGTTAGGTTAACGGCGGGTTAGGTTAACGGCGGGTTAGGTTAACGGCGGGTTAGGTTAACGGCGGGTTAGGTTAACGGCGGGTTAGGTTAACGGCGGGTTAGGTTAACGGCGGGTTAGGTTAACGGCGGGTTAGGTTAACGGCGGGTTAGGTTAACGGCGGGTTAGGTTAACGGCGGGTTAGGTTAACGGCGGGTTAGGTTAACGGCGGGTTAGGTTAACGGCGGGTTAGGTTAACGGCGGGTTAGGTTAACGGCGGGTTAGGTTAACGGCGGGTTAGGTTAACGGCGGGTTAGGTTAACGGCGGGTTAGGTTAACGGCGGGTTAGGTTAACGGCGGGTTAGGTTAACGGCGGGTTAGGTTAACGGCGGGTTAGGTTAACGGCGGGTTAGGTTAACGGCGGGTTAGGTTAACGGCGGGTTAGGTTAACGGCGGGTTAGGTTAACGGCGGGTTAGGTTAACGGCGGGTTAGGTTAACGGCGGGTTAGGTTAACGGCGGGTTAGGTTAACGGCGGGTTAGGTTAACGGCGGGTTAGGTTAACGGCGGGTTAGGTTAACGGCGGGTTAGGTTAACGGCGGGTTAGGTTAACGGCGGGTTAGGTTAACGGCGGGTTAGGTTAACGGCGGGTTAGGTTAACGGCGGGTTAGGTTAACGGCGGGTTAGGTTAACGGCGGGTTAGGTTAACGGCGGGTTAGGTTAACGGCGGGTTAGGTTAACGGCGGGTTAGGTTAACGGCGGGTTAGGTTAACGGCGGGTTAGGTTAACGGCGGGTTAGGTTAACGGCGGGTTAGGTTAACGGCGGGTTAGGTTAACGGCGGGTTAGGTTAACGGCGGGTTAGGTTAACGGCGGGTTAGGTTAACGGCGGGTTAGGTTAGGTTAGGTTAGGTTAGGTTAGGTTAGGTTAGGTTAGGTTAGGTTAGGTTAGGTTAGGTTAGGTTAGGTTAGGTTTTTTTTTTTTTTTTTTTTTTTTTTTTTTTTTTTTTTTTTTTTTTTTTTTTTTTATTCTAGTACCTCCCACTGTATGGGAGTCTTTATTCTTCTACTGTACTCTTTCATACCAGTTCTCGCAAGTATTCCTCTCGTACTTTCATTCCGCATACTACACATTCATTCATCGTCTGTTATACGTTTCGGGTGGGATTCCCGTCTACTCTAATTGTTACTAGCTTATTAATATTATAGGTCTTATTTATTATTAGGGTAGGAATATAGAACACAGGGCTTGCTTTATTTTTTCCAAATTTGAACCGCGACTTATATACTACTTTTATTAGTTATTCTATATTATCTTATGTTGTCTTATTATAATCTTTATTATAATATTAACATATCTTGCTTATTACTTATTTTTATTTTTAACCTTACTCACTATTTCTTTACAATAAGTCAAGAACAGATCTCTCTTATCCTTGTCTGTCAGTAAATTTTTAAAGTTACTCGTGTCGATTTTCATGTCAAGTCTGGTTTCGGTGTCATGTCTTAGTCGGCCATATATTGGGCATTTCGTCAGGAGATGGACGATGTCTTCTGGGACTCCTGGTTCACAGGCACATGATGGGTCCCCCTTACACTTGAAGCGGTGCAAGTATTCGGAGAACCCACCATGCCCCGTCAGTGCTTGAGTGATTGGACTTTCCCACACTATACGACGCACCGTTCCGTACGCCTCCACAGCTGATGGGAAGAATAGCCTGGTGATCGCCGCGGTTTCTCCGTCGTTGTACCTTTTCTCCCATATGCCAAGAGTGTCCTCGCGGAGGACTCTCTTGGCATATGAGATCGGGAAAAGGTCGTAATCCTGCCTTCTTTTGGAACCTACAGCGGCCTCCTTTGCCAGCACATCCGCCCGTTCATTCCCCTCGAGCCCCGCGTGTGCTTTCACCCAGAACAGTTTTACTATTTTGTTGTGGTCGCGAATATCTTTAATATTCGCTCGAATATTAACGACAAGCGGGTGACGGGAAAATGGGTTGGCAACCGTTTGTAGGGCTGACATGGAGTCACTGTAGATCCCAAAAGTGCTCTCCGCACGACATTCCAAGATTCTCCTCACTGCCTCACATATCGCCAGGAGTTCCGCCTGGTAGACCGAGCAGTACGACGGCAGGCTAAGTTTGACGGATCGTGTCTCCGCCTGTCCCTTCCATATGGAAAGAGCGGCGCCGACCCTTCCGTCAATCTTGCTGCCGTCCGTGTAGATTCTAACATCGAAATCGCTGCTAGAATCCACCTGCCCCTGGTCCTCAAGGCAGACGAAGTCCAGGTCGATATGCTCGGCTGGGTGAGGAGCCTCCATGGCCGGCGCGGGTCGCTCCATCTCCCTCCCGGGTAGCTCTGGCAGAGGTGCCCCCTTCTTGATCTTGTACAGCGATGCGGCTTCCCGTATTCGCAGATCAAGGGGTAGCAGCCCCGACAGAACCAGCGCCGAGTTTAGGGAGACCGTGCGATAGGCTCGGCAGATTTTCTGGGCAAAGCCCCGCTGGACCGCATTTAGTTGTTTTTGGGCCCCTATCTTTTCGGCCGCTGGTGCCCATGCGCTTGCGGCGTACAGGATTATAGGTTCCACTGATGCGGTGTATATCAGCCTGACGATTTCGGGGTTTAACCCCCAGCTGGTCTTCGCCGCCTTTGCGAGCTGCTTATATATCACCAAGCTTTTCCTACAAACATTCCGAATATGTTCGTTGAAGGTGAGTTTGCTATCAATAGTTAGTCCCAGTATTTTTATTTTGTTAGTTTCAGCTACAGGGATTCCAGACATGTTGAGGCGCGGGGTGTCGAACTTGAGTTTATTCGTGATTGTCATCGCGTTAGTCTTGTGTGCCGCGAATTTCAACTTATTTTCGGCACCCCACTCCTCAACACGGCCGAGTGTCCTGTTTGCGACTACTTCTATTTCCCGAGCTGTTTGGCCCTCGAAGACTAACACTATGTCGTCAGCGAAGGCCTGATAGTACACTCCCCGGTTGTCCAATTCCTTTAGGAGGGGATCCAGCAGGAGGTTCCACATCAGTGGGCCGGCAATGGAGCCTTGAATGCACCCTTTGCTGGTTTCCGCCATTGCCTCCTCTCCTCCGTATCTGACGGCGACTTTCCTATCTCTAAGGTAGTCGTCCACCAATCTACGCACATTCATCGGGCACTCCTCCTCCGCCAGTCTTACTCTTATCTTCGGCCACCATGCGTTGTCGAAGGCCCCCTCTATGTCCAGTGATACGACTGTTATAAGTTTTTTCTCTAACAGTTTTGACCGTATTTTGTTCACTAGGGCATAGAGGGAGTCCTCCGTACTCCTCTGCGGCATGAAGCCGTACTGGCGGGGGCTGAGTCCCGGCTGGATGTGGTGTTTAAGGCGAGCGACTAGCATTTTTTCCAGGATTTTGCCTAACATCGGGAGAAGGCCAATCGGGCGGTATGATCTTGGTGATGCGTAACTCTCTCTACCCGGTTTCCGCAGGACTATCACGGTGGCCTCCTTCCATACTGCCGGGAAGCAGTGGTATTGTAGACATTTATTTAGCATGCACAGAAAGAGCTCAGGTTCACTGTTTATAGCCTTGGCGCATATGTCTGCTGTGAATCCATCTGCTCCCGGGGCTTTCTTGGGGTTGAACGACTTCACCGCGCATTCCATCTCAGCCATCGTGAATGGTGGGTCGCTTCCCTCTGGAAGTTCCCCCTCATTCACTTTGCCTGCTTCCACCCTGGTTTTCCGGTGTACCTCATTGTCGTTCTGTTCGCAGTCCTTCGGGTAGAAGGTGTCCGCAATCATCCGCACCGATTCTTTGGCGTCCAGCACTACCCCATCCCTCTCCATGGGCACGTCCTCCTGCCTTTTGGAGGTTTTTACCAGGATTCTGTAGATTCCCTCCCATACCCCTTCCCTGTCCTGCTTCCCACAAAACTCTCTCCAGCTATCTGTCTGTGCTGAAGCTGCGGCCTTTTCATACTCTTCTTTACTTTTCAGGTACTCTTCAACGACCTTCGCTCTTCGGTGGGGTGCAGCGCAGCGGATCCTATGCTTCCTGGTAGTGACCTCGCGCTTCAGCCCCGACAGCTCCTCGGACCACCATGGCAAGGTGAGTTTTTCAGATGGTTTCTTTTCTGGTATGGATATTTTACAAGCCCGTGAAATTGTTTTTGTATATTTCTTAATTATTTCCTCTATTTCTTCCTTTTTTCTAATATTATTTACTTTCTCGCTTGTAATTTCCTCTTCTAGCAGTAGTTGTTTTACTTTTTCCCGAAAGTCGGACCAGTTAGCCTTCTTAGTATTATATATCCTGGTTGTTCTCTTAATTTCAATACCTTTCAGTCTTTCAGTTCTCAGTTTAAATAGAATGCCATTGTGGTCCGCGGTTGTGAGGCCCTCGTCCACCTTCCAGTCCTCTACCAGGTCGAGCAGTCCGGTTGTGCACGCTGTCACGTCCACGAAACTGGAGTACCGCTTCCCTCCTCTGATGGTATCGAAGGTCGGAATTTCCCCTGTGTTCAGTATGTTAAGATCCATCTCCTGTAGTGCCGCTAGGAACGTTTCCCCTCGATGATCCGTTTTTGGGCTCCCCCACCATACGCTCTTCGAGTTCGAGTCTCCTCCTATCACTAGACCTTGAGCGCCTATCTTCCTTTGGATCTTCTCGAGGTGATTTATGTAGGGCTCCAGGGGCTGGTTTCCTTCGAAATAGTATGAGACCAGGGTTATGTTTCCAGCCGCTGTTTTAACCCCCACCACTGCGATGTTGTTGGTGGTGAGTTCCGGGTACTGTATTATGCTGAGGCTGTTGTCGAAGACGACTATAGCCGCCTTGACGACGCCTTCAGCACCTCCCGCACTCTGGAACACGCGCATTCCCCTCCTCCCTTTCAACTCCCGACGATTACCCAAATATGGCTCTTGGACTAGCGCTATAGACAGTTTCCTTCTTATGGCCTCAGATATAAGCTCCCTAGTGGCCAGCTCCTTCCGCTGCAGGTTTGCCTGGGTCATTAGGTATTCGATCTTCGTCCCTTGAACGCCCTCAGCAATACGCCACCGTCGCTCTCGCCAGAGCATCCCACTTGCGACGCACTTGACAGGCACTGCTAAAGGCGTTGTGCGTTGCGTCCTCCTGTCCTGCTTTCACGCAGTTGTGGCACTTTGGCGGCTCCCTGGCTAACCAGTCGGCACACTCCGCTCTAAGATGCGGGCCTCCACAGTGACTGCACAAGTCCGCCGGCTCCGTGCAGAATCGCTTACCGTGGCCGTAGCCAAGGCAGCGAGTGCACTGAACCAGCGGCGACTGGTCCTCGACCCTTATGTGCTGGAGGTCGATACGAAGCGTGCCGTGGTCAATCGTCCTCCGCCACACCACAGGTGAGGTACTTATTATAATATGGCTAGTGAGAGGGTTCCTCGCCTTTTTTCGGTACATAATCTTAACCCGGGCTTCCTCTCCCTCTAGACCGACGAAGATGGGTTTGTTTTGGTTCCTCAACCCTCTAAGGACCTCTTCGTCCGTGTGCCGATTAAGTACGCCTTTCATTATGAGTAGGGGGTCCTTGTTTTGTACCTCTTCTATCCGGAGGTTTTTTCCAGCTTTCTCTAGCCTCTCTCTCACCTTAGCCCTCTCCTCTTTTGTTCCGCAGCTCATGACGACTTTCCTGTCCCTGCCCTTCCGAACCCTTTCTACCTTCACCCAGCCTTCCTTGGCGTCCACTGCTTCAGACACTTTGGCTAGTACTTGGTCGCCTGTGTCCATCTCGTTTTCCGAGGTTATTATGAGCGTGTGCAGTGTACTCTGCTTGGGTTGTGCGGCTATGGTCGGTCGGCCAGAGACTACGTTCGCGTACGTCAGTCCGGTTACTACTTCCTTTTGCTGCTCCAGGATGATTTTTAATTCAGCTATCTGTGCGTTGCCCGTCGTTATTAATGCCGTTTGTTCGGCGATTTGTCGTTGCGTCTCACTTCTTTCTTCGGCTTCTGCACTTAGGGCTGCGGGTCGATCGATGGCGTGAGTCGCCATTGCCTCCTTCAGTTGCTCCATCTTCTGGTTGTTCTCATTTATGAGTTCTGTGTGAGCTCTCAACTGGCGTACCAGATCATCTACAGCCGCAGGTGGCGCGTCCGCGACTGCCTCCTGCACCTGGATCTCCTTTTGTCTCTCGGTCCTTAAAATTTTGACCATGTCGATTATCTTGTTGACATCCGCTAGGGCGGCTTGTCTCGATTCCTGTCTCATTGGTTTGATGAGTTCGAGATGGCGTCCTGCACTCTCCGCCAGAGACTCGATTTCCGCAATTGGGTCCAGGGTTGTCTGCTCCTTCTCTCTTTCCTTCTCCCTCTCCTCTTTTTGCCTGAATGCAGCCCTGGTTGAAGGTCCGGTTATCATGGTTGGGCTGTCAACCGACTGGGTCCTTACTACTTGTTTGGCAGGGCCCGCCTGCCTCGTCCTTATCGTCGTTGAGGCCGCCTTAACCACGTTCGGGCCATTTTTCGGGAGTGGGACCGTTATTCCTTCCCCATAGTTCAGGGCAATAGTCCTGACAGGTGGGGTTGTCCTTTTTGGGGGCGTCACCTTTGCGGTTGGAGACTGGTCAGGTGTTGACCTGCTCGCCGCAGCCTTAACTGGCGTCCTACCCATGCAAGACATCTCGTTGGGAGGTACACGTCAAGTATACTAAAAAGTTACTATATTTATAAGGTCAGTCACGTTTCTATCAAGTGATAGGTCCGTAGGTATAATAAATAATTCAAAATAAAATAAAACAAAGTACACAAGATTTTAAAATACAAAGTTGAAGGCAAAACACTTCAAAGCAGTGTATGTCAATCACGTTTCTATCAGTGAT
The DNA here is from genome assembly GCF_032362555.1 of Amyelois transitella. Lineage (NCBI taxonomy): Eukaryota > Metazoa > Arthropoda > Insecta > Lepidoptera > Pyralidae > Amyelois > Amyelois transitella. Next base: position 33,973 of record NC_083508.1, on the reverse strand, counting down.
GGCTCCGTAACAAAGTAAGAACAAAATACAAAACAAATTAAAATACAATACAAAATATAAATAAAGTAAATCGCTTCCAAAACAGTAACAGTTGCAGCGTGTATATGCGCCAGTGGTTGATGAAGGCTACCCCGACTTGTCTAGTTGGTGATGCCAACCAATGTCGCTGTTAATTGCAGCCCTGTATATGGGAGCTGCAATGTATAGATAGATACGTAAATAATATACTAAGTGAGATTTTTGGGTTGATAACTTGCCGGATTATAGCAACCACCAGACAAATACCACTACAGTTCCAACTGTAGACCAATAGGCCAATAGGTCAATAGGTATAGTCGTATAAATTTAGTCACGCGTCTATTCGTTATTGTTATATTCCTATTTTTGTCATATGTACTACTATTAATTTTAGTAGCGGTACTTATGTACAATAACTTAATTTACTTAACTTAATACAATACGAAGAAAGCAAAAAATTTCAATATAAAAATGTATTTTCATTTGTTTACTTATTACAGCTCGTTAGGCTCTGTCTACCCCGCAATGAACTCGCGCAACACAACAACACGGTTCAGGTGCACGACCTTGACATTCCACGGCGAGCCGAGGACAATAGGCTCGCTCGATGCCGTCTATGACGTCACAGGGAGGCGTGACTTGCGGAGCGGACGACGGCCGCACCCGACCTAAAAACTTTTTTAAATATCAATAAATAATGTAATGTATTGTTTAATTCTAGTTTTAAGTTAGTGGTAGTATAATATCTCGATATAGTTCAATACACTATAAACACAAAACACAATCAAAAGAAGTCTGCATTGGATTAATTATTTAAATCTGTCAGGCTCTGTCCAACCCGCAATGATCTCGCGCAACACAGCAACACGGTGCAGGTGCACGACCTTGACATTCCACGGCGAGCCGAGAACAATAGGCTGGTGGAATGCCGTCTACTGCGTCACTGGGAGGCGTGACCTGCGGAGCGGTCGACGACCGCACTCAACCTATTTTATGTTTGTATGGTATTTTATTTCTAACTTATTTAGCGGTTTTAGTAAGTAATTAGTTTAATATATGGTTCAATATGGTATTATAGTGTTACAGTTACAAACTACAAAATTTTTGTTACGTTATTGTTTAGATTAAAACTAGTTAGGCTCTGCCCACCCCGCAATGAAGAAACCCGCGCAAAACAATAACAATACGGTTCGAGTGCACGACCTTGGCATTCCTTAGCGAGCCGAGAACAATAGGCTCGTTCGATGCCTTCTGTCGCTCACCCGTTACAATTTTATAATTGCGGTCTAGGCCTACTTCCACTTTACACAATTTATCAAATTTCTTATTAACTATAGTCCCCCCAGTTTTTACAATTTAGAATTGTCAAGATTTTTAGTTGTTCTTCTTTATTCGACTGAATTTTATACTGATCAATAATGTTTTAATGTAATTACAAGCGGTTTTTTATTAATTTTCTATTTTGCCAACTGCAAACTCTGTTGGTTTCTTAATTAAGGGGTATATTCGGGGGATGGTTCACTCCAGGCTGATAAGATATGGCCAGGGATGAGAATTGGTAAAAGGCTCCACCCTAGAGGATCGGGATTGGTAGCTTTAGTGGTCTTTTGGTTCCCGGTTTTTGCCTACCAATTAGGGGATGTTAGAGGGGATTTTGGAGTTCAGCGTCGCTTTAGAACCTATTTTTCTGTTCACCTTGACAGGGTTGTATGGTTAAAATTTTGAAAAAGGGGCTATTTAAAAAGTCAAATTTGGTTTTATATTTACGATAAATGTTGTTTGCTTTAGGAGCTTAAGGAGAAAATATTTTATAATTCAAAATTTACCGATCCGATTTGAACTAAATTTTTATGGGTGCTGGGGGAGTAAACGATCCCTCGAATCGTATTTTTTCCAGGTGGAAATTCCTTGTCCTATGTCCCTGTTTATTCCCGCGAAGTCGTCGCTTGCCGATTCCGGGAAGAAAAACCTCCGCTGCTGGCTCCCGGAGTGTCTCAGGACAGTAATCCAAGTCTGTAGTTCCTTGTTTGTAGTTGGCACGTATAGTCCCGGCACGTCTGGTTTGCGGTTCCCGTGGGTTGAGCGGCAATTTTGGAAAATTCGCTGATTGGCTGATCACGGTTTTCGTCCTGGTAGCCAAACCCGCGATCCGATCTTGATGGTTTTCGGGAAGTAGTGCCCCCAACAAGTCCTTCACTGACCAGCACCTTCAGCTCCTCTCCCAGACCCACCAAACTGCCGAAAAACACGCTCCAACGTCGGATTTCGTCTGTCGACTCACTCCCTTTTCTTCCTGACGTCCGTTTCCAGGCCTTCCGACACAGTGGGCCTCCAGTTGTTATGCCACTCTGTTCCTCGCCAGTCAGTCCTTGTTTCGTCCCAGTTTCGGCTGGTTTGTACAGCGCACAGCCGAGCTATCAGCCGGGAAGCAATCTCAGTGTCTAGGGAGCTCAGCTAAAATGTCCTGTTATGCCGGCGTCTTTGATCGCAGAATTTTTTGACTTTGCACAGACAAAGTCTCGGTCACTATGTACACTTCCACAATTTTGGTTCACTTTGTGTCCGATACTAAACACAAGTTTGCAGCGACGAAGCGCATGGAGGTGTTCAGTCCGCAGCTATATTATGGTTTATTTCGGTTATTTTAGGTCCGATTTTAAAAATTTTTTTCACTACTAACTAGTTCTTTTTAACGCGAATCTAATGATGTATTACACTTATATAACTTTTTCAACTGCAAGTACTTAATAATTTTTTGACGCGGAGCGGTTAAAATTCGTGGCGCTCGGTACAGCGGACAGAGCGCAACTGGTTAGGTTAGGTTAGGTTAGGTTAGGTTAGGTTAGGTTAGGTTAGGTTAGGTTAGGTTAGGTTAGGTTAGGTTAGGTTAGGTTAGGTTAGGTTAGGTTAGGTTAGGTTAGGTTAGGTTAGGTTAGGTTAGGTTAGGTTAGGTTAGGTTAGGTTAGGTTAGGTTAGGTTAGGTTAGGTTAGGTTAGGTTAGGTTAGGTTAGGTTAGGTTAGGTTAGGTTAGGTTAGGTTAGGTTAGGTTAGGTTAGGTTAGGTTAGGTTAGGTTAGGTTAGGTTAGGTTAGGTTAGGTTAGGTTAGGTTAGGTTAGGTTAGGTTAGGTTAGGTTAGGTTAGGTTAGGTTAGGTTAGGTTAGGTTAGGTTAGGTTAGGTTAGGTTAGGTTAGGTTAGGTTAGGTTAGGTTAGGTTAGGTTAGGTTAGGTTAGGTTAGGTTAGGTTAGGTTAGGTTAGGTTAGGTTAGGTTAGGTTAGGTTAGGTTAGGTTAGGTTAGGTTTTTTTTTTTTTTTTTTTTTTTTAAAGTTTTCCCCTGGGTGTTACACCACACCCAGGGGGAGTTTATTACCAGTATTCTCTATCATAAAAACAGAGTCATTTTGTATCAGTTTTCTTTACACTATATATGAAAAACTATAACTGAACTTAGCACTACACTTTAGTCTGCTTTAATTTTATAACATTATAAGGGTTTAAACAATATAATATACAATGTAGTTGTCTTGTCATTATTTACTAAGTATCCTATTCTATAGTTCCTATTGTTTTTATACTTGCTTATAACTTATTTTTTTCCAATCGACACCTATAATTATTACATATTGGACTACCAATAATATCCTGCTTAAAATTTTATTAAGTCTATTACAATATGCCATGTTGTGTATTCCTATACATTTTGTCACAATTTGTATATTTTGTACTGGTTAATAAACATAATAATCAGGTATGTTAACATACATTTAAAAACAGTCGTAACGAGCATGATTTGCTCTTTGTTTTTTAAGTTGTTTAGCTGTCAAACATTATCACTTGTCTTTCTGTTAAAATTATATATATCTATTTGTGCTGATATCCTATTATATAAAACTAAAACTATTCTTATTATTCTAAGGTCATTGTGTTAAAATTTTTGTACATATATATAATTTCGTCATCCTATAAAACCACAACAGCCAAGTTTATTTACAATGTCAATGGTAGGTATATATTTGTCGCTTAATAAAATTTTTATTGTTTTGTTTTACATAACAAACTACCCGCGTCTTCGCCCCAACGAATTATTAATAATTCCTTGGTTCGGAGCCACTACTATGTACCTTGTTTATGCAAGCACTTGACCATGGCCCCCGCGGACATGCCGCGACCTGCCTTAAATTATTGCATTAATTAATGATTGCTGTTCATTAATTCGACAATATCGGTCAGCCCCGACACGCCGCGGAAACCATGTATCAACGCTTATTCGTAAGCGATCCTGGATCTGGCGAGAGCCTCCCACCTTTGCCTGACCTGACACGCGGAGCTAAAAGCGTTGTGATTACTCACCGCGTTTCCATCCGCGCGGCAGTTCAGGCACGATGGGACGGCTCCCGCCATCCAGGCCGGACACACCGCCCTTTGGTGCTCACCACCACAGTGGCAGCACCTCTCCACCTTCTCCCTGCAGTGGCGCCTGCCGTGGCCGTAGCCCAGGCACATCGAGCATTGGACCAGGGGAGAATAGTCCTCCGCCTGGATCCGCTGCATGTCGATGCGCACTGAGCCGGCCTCGACCACTGCTCGCCACATACTGGTGGGGACGCTTGCCACTATATGCTCCAGAAGCGGGTTTCGCGACTTTTTCCTAAATCTAATTTCGATCGCTTTTTCGTCCTCCTTTTGTCCTTTTATAATTTTTTGGTTTTGCTCTGTTAATTTATTTACAATCTGTTCATTTGTGTTGCATTTGAGAACATTTTTGAAAATGAGTAAGGGATTTTTGTTTTCTACCTCCTTTATTACTAAATTTTTAATTCTACTAATTCTTGATTTTAATTTCGCCCTACCCTCTTTTGATTTGCAACTTATAATGACCTTCCGGTCTTTAGTTTTCCTCACTCGCTCTATTTTGATCCATTCTCCTCCCTCTTCTGCTACTTCCCTTATTCTCTGCATTACCTCCTCACCAGTTTCCATTCCTTGCTTGTCCTCGACAATTACGGAATGTAATGTCAGGGGCTTTTCCTGGGAAGCAGCCACGGCCTGTGCGTAACTTGGAGAATGTGAGGCTTTAGTGGTAGTATTTATATTGGTTTTACTCCGGCGGTCCATCAATTCCTTGATTTCCCGTATGTTTTGGGAGTTTTCCTCCAATTTGTCTACTAGCGGTTTCAGGAATTTTTCTAACCCCTCAATTTGCGACTCCTGCTGAGGGATAGGCGAGGTCTGTGTTCGCACACTTGGATGCTGTCCTGGCGTGAAGTTTTTCAGCTCCTGGTATATTGCCAGGTCGCATGCAAGGTCGTCCACTTCCCTTATTTTGTTTTTGATGGAGTCTTTGGCGGTCCTCTTTAATCTTTGGGCATTCTCAACCTCTTCGCTCATCTCGTTTAGAAGGTGTCGGATGCGCCCGCAGAGCTCGTCCCTATCATCATCCGTGAGGATCTTTCTGCGGTCGCATTCCTTCAGGAGAGGCGTTTTTGGATGGTATTGGAGGTACCTATTCTTATTATAAGGGGTTTCCCATTCCTTCGCTGAGGGTATTTTGGCAGGGGAGTCCGGAGAGGACGAATCGCTCTGCAGCTGAGTGGGCGATGGAGTTTTTTCCTCAAAATATGTGAGCGTCCTTTTAAAAGATACTGACTTGGGTGTAGGGTTCAGCGTCATTGTTTAAAATTAAGTTTGTATAAGTTGTAAATACGAAAAGATAAACTAAGTCAATTGTAGAATGTAAAATGATAAAATGGATAAAATCGAGAGGGTCAATAATTTAAAACTGTTTTTAAAAACCTTTAACTAGCGTCACGTGCAAGCCCGAAGCGGCGTTGCACTGAAATCCAGGAATATCCTCTCGATCTTGGTCAGGACCCTGGAGAGTGATGCAGTCCAGGTATTGTCACACTGTCACTGACACTTATAAACCCTTATTTTTAAACTTAATTATATTTTTCACAATTTTTCACTTTTTTTGCAGATTTATTTCGCGGAGCGCGTCGGAGCACGTCTGCACTCCACGACGGCTCGAAGCAGACTGAGTTAGGTTAGGTTAGGTTAGGTTAGGTTAGGTTAGGTTAGGTTAGGTTAGGTTAGGTTAGGTTAGGTTAGGTTAGGTTAGGTTAGGTTAGGTTAGGTTAGGTTAGGTTAGGTTAGGTTAGGTTAGGTTAGGTTAGGTTAGGTTAGGTTAGGTTAGGTTAGGTTAGGTTAGGTTAGGTTAGGTTAGGTTAGGTTAGGTTAGGTTAGGTTAGGTTAGGTTAGGTTAGGTTAGGTTAGGTTAGGTTAGGTTAGGTTAGGTTAGGTTAGGTTAGGTTAGGTTAGGTTAGGTTAGGTTAGGTTAGGTTAGGTTAGGTTAGGTTAGGTTTTTTTTTTTTTTTTTTTTTTTTGAGATGCTATGTTGTTTGTTTGGCAATGGATTATTTATTAGATGGGTATACTGAGTATAACTGCTTGATAAGTGTAGCGTTGATGGGTCTCTGCTATTTGATACAGATACCCATCTTCGCTAATTATCTAGAGCTATGTTTTTGATACTAGGAGCCATAGATCTGCTTTAACTAAGAATTGTGACTATGTGAATAATTTGTGATACGTAATTACATGGCGAGTCTTTCATATTTTGAAAGGCGTTAAAATTACAATGCTCTACCTTCTCGTTGAGGCGCATATTTGCAGCAGCATGGGCGGACGATTTGTTGCTAATACCCGTAGTCAGTGCTGTCTTGTAATGCTTTAATGGCATTGACTATGCGAGGGCACAATTTGTTGTCGGTGGCTGAGTGGGCAGTATTGGCGCTGCGCACAGACTTGCAGTTGTAGCAACACGCCTTATTGGGATCGGCGCGAACGGGGCAAGAGTTGATTTGGTGCTCAGTGGAACCACAGTGGGCGCACGGTTTGGACTCGGCGGTGCACTTGTTATTAGTGTGCCCGAACTGCAGGCACTTATAACATTGCACGAAGCGGCTGAAATCCGCCACGTGCACCCGCTGGTGCTCCACGTTCGCGCGCTCCCCTTCGACCAGCCTGCGCCGGATCGCCGGGGCCACCTCCAACACCGCGTTGTAAAAGCGCTCGCTTCGATTGTTCAAGAGGAAGCAAAGGCGGATTTCTTCGCTCGGGATTTGGTTCTGGTGGCTTATGATGTCCACCAGTTCCTCCCTCTGGACCTCTTTGCTAATCCCCTTCAAGATAATGAGGGGGCGACGGAGCTTCGACTCTTCAGCTGCAATGCCAGGGATGTTATTTACTTTTTGGAGGATTTCGTCGCGCTGCTCATTAGTGTCGAACTCTACCTTGAGCATGTTCTGGCGCAAGGGTTTTACTTTTGAGGGAGCGAACGTTGTTTTGCGGAAGGAGATGTTCTTTTTCCACGCATCAAGTACTACTGGCTGCTGCTTGTCGCTAGACTCCTTAGCCTTTATGATGATGGAGGGCAAGGTGCGCGAAGGAGGAGGAATGCTCTTGGGGGGGGAGGGCGTCGCCACGGCCGCGGCGAAGGATTTAGCAGGCGCTGGTGGAGAGGGCGCTGGCGTCGTCGGCGTCATGGCCTTGAGTTCCTCGCGGATACTCTCCCGAATAATAGAGAGCAATGTGCTCTGGTCCGGGAGGATCTCCGGAGTCGGAGGAACCGGCGCAATCGCGACCGTTGGCCCGGCCTCATTGATCTTTGCCAACGCCTGCGCAGATCTTTGAATCTCTTGCGCCGCAGCCGCGATAAGCCGCTTGTTGGTGGCTGTGACGCTCTTCCCCTCATTAACGGCTTTGTTAATGGTGTACGTCAGTTTGGTGACTACCGTCATGAAAGAGTCAAGACTCTTCACGTCCTCGGAGCGAGCGGGCAGTTCAATTATCATGGTGCTGGAGGATTTGCTGGACTTGGTGGCGGTTGGTTTTTTAGCGGGCGCAACTTTGGTGATTGTTTGTGAGGCAATGGCGTCACTCACTTCGGGTGTTTCAGTGTCAGACATGTACCGAAGGTGGGGCATGTCTGATCCGGGGGAGAGTTGGAAATCTATGCTGGGGGTTAGGAGATCCTCATCCTCCATCTCGCTAATGGGCGCAATGTTCGCACAAGTGCGATCGGAGAGACCAGCTGTTGTTAAGAAGGCCCTGGAATGGCCAGCCACAGGTGATGAAGACCGCGAAGGGCGATTGGGGGGTGCAGGGGGAGGTCGATTAGTCGCCTCCTTCCGGGTGGGAGACCGGGTGAGCCCCATGGTCTCGTCGGTGTGTAAGTGAAAATTTATTCAATATGAAAATCAAAAACCAACTGTAAATAATAAAAACTATTGCTTTTAATGGGTTGAAATCTACTTAGGAACTAATTTTAGGACGGGACCAACACTAAGCGATAGCCGAAAACGAAAAAATTCACTCAGGAAAAAAGTCGATTTTCGCTTTCGACTTACGTCGGCGAGCGGTCCTTACCTACCTGATGAAACTAGGGTGGGCGGGGGGGCGAATTTTTCGCGTATTTTGCCCGGGGATGGCTCAAAATGACGGGATAGGCAGCCCGAACAATAATCAGAAGTACTTAAGGGGGGGTCCGGAAGAAAAAATTCGGTTTTTAGACAAAAATGGATGATTGAACTACTGAAAAATCGTAACAGAAGAAAAATGACAAAATAGTATGAAAAATTCGAGGATATGGAGACGGCTGGTATGCAGAATGGATGGCGGCGTCAAGACGAAGAGATCAAGGTATCACAAGTGGGTATGGGTACACAAGAGATGGGATGCCGATATATGGGTGCGAGGTATAAGGTAACCTCGGTAGGTATTTAAAATATGAAAAAAATTAATAATTAAAAAACTACTGAACGGATTCTAATGGTTGGGGTGTCAAAAGATGGGGAATACCGAGACGAATTATAGACAGAAACTAACTAGACCGATTTTGATAGAAAAAATTTGGAATATCGACAAAAAACTGTAATTTTGGAGAACTGAAACTACTAAAACCTGAAAAACTTTGCGAATTTTTCGCGTATTTTGCCCGGGGATGGCTCAAAATGACGGGATAGGCAGCCCGAACAATAATCAGAAGTACTTAAGGGGGGGTCCGGAAGAAAAAATTCGGTTTTTAGACAAAAATGGATGATTGAACTACTGAAAAATCGTAACAGAAGAAAAATGACAAAATAGTATGAAAAATTCGAGGATATGGAGACGGCTGGTATGCAGAATGGATGGCGGCGTCAAGACGAAGAGATCAAGGTATCACAAGTGGGTATGGGTACACAAGAGATGGGATGCCGATATATGGGTGCGAGGTATAAGGTAACCTCGGTAGGTATTTAAAATATGAAAAAAATTAATAATTAAAAAACTACTGAACGGATTCTAATGGTTGGGGTGTCAAAAGATGGGGAATACCGAGACGAATTATAGACAGAAACTAACTAGACCGATTTTGATAGAAAAAATTTGGAATATCGACAAAAAACTGTAATTTTGGAGAACTGAAACTACTAAAACCTGAAAAACTTTGCGAATTTTTCGCGTATTTTGCCCGGGGATGGCTCAAAATGACGGGATAGGCAGCCCGAACAATAATCAGAAGTACTTAAGGGGGGGTCCGGAAGAAAAAATTCGGTTTTTAGACAAAAATGGATGATTGAACTACTGAAAAATCGTAACAGAAGAAAAATGACAAAATAGTATGAAAAATTCGAGGATATGGAGACGGCTGGTATGCAGAATGGATGGCGGCGTCAAGACGAAGAGATCAAGGTATCACAAGTGGGTATGGGTACACAAGAGATGGGATGCCGATATATGGGTGCGAGGTATAAGGTAACCTCGGTAGGTATTTAAAATATGAAAAAAATTAATAATTAAAAAACTACTGAACGGATTCTAATGGTTGGGGTGTCAAAAGATGGGGAATACCGAGACGAATTATAGACAGAAACTAACTAGACCGATTTTGATAGAAAAAATTTGGAATATCGACAAAAAACTGTAATTTTGGAGAACTGAAACTACTAAAACCTGAAAAACTTTGCGAATTTTTCGCGTATTTTGCCCGGGGATGGCTCAAAATGACGGGATAGGCAGCCCGAACAATAATCAGAAGTACTTAAGGGGGGGTCCGGAAGAAAAAATTCGGTTTTTAGACAAAAATGGATGATTGAACTACTGAAAAATCGTAACAGAAGAAAAATGACAAAATAGTATGAAAAATTCGAGGATATGGAGACGGCTGGTATGCAGAATGGATGGCGGCGTCAAGACGAAGAGATCAAGGTATCACAAGTGGGTATGGGTACACAAGAGATGGGATGGTTAGGTTAGGTTAGGTTAGGTTAGGTTAGGTTAGGTTAGGTTAGGTTAGGTTAGGTTAGGTTAGGTTAGGTTAGGTTAGGTTAGGTTAGGTTAGGTTAGGTTAGGTTAGGTTAGGTTAGGTTAGGTTAGGTTAGGTTAGGTTAGGTTAGGTTAGGTTAGGTTAGGTTAGGTTAGGTTAGGTTAGGTTAGGTTAGGTTAGGTTAGGTTAGGTTAGGTTAGGTTAGGTTAGGTTAGGTTAGGTTAGGTTAGGTTAGGTTAGGTTAGGTTAGGTTAGGTTAGGTTAGGTTAGGTTAGGTTAGGTTAGGTTAGGTTAGGTTAGGTTAGGTTAGGTTAGGTTAGGTTAGGTTAGGTTAGGTTAGGTTAGGTTAGGTTAGGTTAGGTTAGGTTAGGTTAGGTTAGGTTAGGTTAGGTTAGGTTAGGTTAGGTTAGGTTAGGTTAGGTTAGGTTAGGTTAGGTTAGGTTAGGTTAGGTTAGGTTAGGTTAGGTTAGGTTAGGTTAGGTTAGGTTAGGTTAGGTTAGGTTAGGTTAGGTTAGGTTAGGTTAGGTTAGGTTAGGTTAGGTTAGGTTAGGTTAGGTTAGGTTAGGTTAGGTTAGGTTAGGTTGACAACGATAGCCTTCCGGAGGTCATCATGACGGAGGATGACAAGAACGACGGGGGCAGTGTTCCCCGTAAACGAAAGGCACTGGAGGGGTCTGCACTAAGATCGCGAGGCCCCAAAATTAACACAGCTACGAGGGGCCGTCACGCTGGTCGGCGCACACAGACATCGCCACCCAAGCCCGCCAGCAGCATCGTTGACGAACAACTTGACGTTGTACGGACGTCTGTTGGGAATGTACTGGAGGAAGCCGGTAAATCCGGCAACCTCAAAGGCACAGTGTGGCGATCTATGAAGGATGCCTGTCAGCACATCTTAGATGCAGCTGATAAAATAGAAATGCACCAGGAGGAGTCGGCAGCAGTCAGAATTCTGACTGCTGACAACAGAAGGATGCGGGAGCAATTGGCGCAGCTGGAGCAGGAGACGAGGGCTCTTCGGAAGGCCTATGCCGAAAAATCTACCGGGCCGTCCACCTCAGGACCAGTCACAATGGCGGAAATCAAGGACGTCCTTAAAGAGCTTGAGGTGTCCATTGAGAGGAACCTGTTCCTCAAAATAGGAGAAATGGTGACGACCCGGTTGAATGAAGCCGAAAAGAGGGGCATACTCGCCCCAGAACCAATTCTGCGCCCGCCACTGGCGGCCGACAGAAAGAAACAAAAAGCTGGGGATCTAGATGGCAGGGAGGGCAACACAGGGTCAACCCTCATGCCACCTGCAAGACCCGGACCGGTGCCGCAAACCAGGGCCAAGTCCAAGGCCAAAACCAAAGCTCGGCCACGTGAGCCAACGCCAGGCCCCTCCCGAATACCTCCCACTGAGGCGTCTCCGAACCCTGGAGGCACGGAGGTGTGGACAACGGTAGCCAAAAAGAAAAAAGGGAAAAGAAAAGGGAAGGGGAAACCAACCCAAGCCCCCAAAGCGGCAGCAAAACCGCCACCAAGGAAGGCGTTCACCCCACCGAAGTCAGCAGCGGTGGTGGTGACCCTGAAGCCGGAGTCCGATATGGACTATAAATCGATAATGGCCAAGGTCACCACCATCAAACTGCCGTCCATTGGGGTGGACCATGTTTCGGTGCGCAGGAGTGCTACGGGGGCTCGGATAATAGAGGTTCCTGGAGCAGACAGCGGGGCCGCAGCGGACGCTCTTGCTGAGAAGGTCCGGGAATTGATAGGCAACGAAGCGGAGATATCTCGGCCGTATAAAACGGCACAAGTCAAGGTCTCCGGCTTCGATGAGGCAGTGACTCTGGAGGCCCTCAGAGAAGCTGCAGCTGCAGCTGGGAAATGCCCACCGGGGCAAATTAAGGTTGGCGCTATCCGTATGGCGCCAGACCAGACTGGGGCAGCCATTTTAACCTGCCCTGTGGCGGCTGCCAACTCTCTCATAGAGCTCGGACGCCTCCTGGTCGGATGGTCGGCCGCCAAAGTCAAAGGGCTTGAAGCCCTGCCCATGCGATGCTTCCGCTGCATGGGCATGGGCCACACTAGGGCCCTCTGTCCATCCCCGGTGGACAGATCATCGATGTGCCACCGCTGCGGCAAAACGGGCCACACCACGGGTGAATGCCAGGTCAAAGAGCCATGGTGTGCAGTGTGCCATGCCGCTAAACTGCCGCCAGGACATGTCATGGGGGGGAAAGCCTGCAACCCCCCTCGCATAAGAGGCAAATCGGCCCTGGCAACGACCGAGGCCTCGGAGGGCCGCGCCATGGAGCACTGATGCCGGTACGGCCTGCTCCCCGCCTTGAGGTGCTGCAGGCCAATGCCAACCACTGCGCTCGTGCTCAAGACCTCTTGGTCCAGCACTTGGCGGAGTGGGGCATTGACGCTGCCGTCATATCGGAACCCTATTGCGTCCCCTCCCTCCCTAATTGGGCTGGAGACACAGAAGGGCTGGTGTCGGTGACCATCCCACAAACTGGCAATCGCCCACCTCTCTCGAAGATTGAGAACGGCAGGGGGTACGTAGCGGTGAAATGGGGAAATATTGTAATTGTCGCAGCATACTTCTCCCCCAATGAACCGCTGCGTGCCTTTGAGCGCCTCCTCGAGAGAGTGGGGCAAGTAGTCGAGGGTGCGGCGCCGACACCGATCATGCTAATGGGAGACCTTAACGCCAAACACTCTGCGTGGGGTTCTCCCATAACCAGCCCAAGAGGGGTAACACTCTATGATTGGGCGGTGGGAATGGGGCTTGAAGTCCTAAACCGGGGCAACACTTCCACATGCGTGCGGCGAAATGGTGCCTCGATAGTGGACGTGACGCTCGCGACCTCGAGTATTGCTGCACGCATTGAGGACTGGCGCGTCCTGGAGGACGTGGAGACCCTCTCCGACCACCGCTACATACGGATGTCGGTCTCCAATACGCCCCATTCCCAACAGCCCACTCGAGGCAGAGGGAGACGTCAGGGGTTCCCCAGGTGGAATATGGCTAGCCTCAACAGGGACCTGGCTGAAGAGGCTGCTATGATAATAGAGTGGAGAGAACCCATACCAAGCCGCTCCCTTGGTGTGGAGGAAAGGGCACGTGGCTTTCGCGCGTCGCTCACTGAGGTGTGCGACGCATCCATGAGGAGGTCTGGTCCGCCGCCTGCTAAAAGGCAGGTACACTGGTGGTCTGAGGACATCGCTGTTCTCAGATCTATCAGCAACCGTGCCCGCAGGGAGTACACCAGATGCAGGCGGCGGCGCAACCGCGAATACGGGGAGGAGGCCCGACTCTATTCTGCCCTCCAGGAGGCCAAAAAGGCCCTGTCGGTAGCAATTGCCAAAGCGAAAGACGACGCCCATGAAGCGTTTCTGGCCACGCTAGACAGGGACCCATGGGGGAGGCCATATAGGATAGTTCGCAACAAAATGCGCCACGCCCCCCCCACGGCCTCCTTGGAACCGGACCTCCTCAACAAAATTGTTGAAGGCCTTTTCCCATCGGCCCAAGAATTTGCTCCTCCGAGTATGCAGGTCCCCGAGCGGGAGTCCACCACGGCCCCAGTGCCACCGGTGACGGATGATGAGTTCGACCGGGGTATGACACGTCTGACAGCCTGCAAAAAGGCACCAGGCCCGGACGGCGTCCCCGGTCTGATTCTACCGGTGGTCGCAAAACACCTCGGGAGCCGCCTCAGACAATTATTCGACGACTGTCTGTCGTCTGGGCGGTTTCCCAAGCCGTGGAAAGAGGGAAGACTCTGCTTGCTCAGAAAGGAGAGCCGACCCGAGGACTCCCCTTCGGGATGGAGGCCCCTACTGATGCTGGATGAGACTGGTAAGCTGCTGGAACGAATTGTCGCCTCCAGAATTATCCAGCATCTGGAAAATGTCGGACCAAACGTGTCGGACCGCCAATTTGGTTTTAGAAAAGGGCGGTCGACCGTTGATGCGATAGGGGCCCTCCGCGAATTCTCGGAGGACGCAATAAAAAAGAAGGGAGGAGCCGTGGGTGTCTCGTTAGACATCGCAAACGCCTTCGGCTCCCTCCCATATGAGGTAATAAAGGAGGCACTCCGATACCACGGAGTGCCTCTCTATCTGAGAAACCTCGTAGGGCACTACCTCTCTGAGAGGGTGGTGCTCTACGAGGACAGAGAAGGGAGGAAAGCCAGGGCGATGACCTGCGGTGTTCCTCAGGGGTCAGTGCTAGGACCCCTGCTTTGGAACATCGGCTTTGACTGGGCCATCCGCGGGAGCCTACTCCCCCGGATGACCGTCATCTGCTATGCGGATGACACGATGGTGGCCATCTGGGGTGAGAAGCTGGAGAGCACCCTCAGGACAGCTGCAGTCGCAGCAGACCTGATGGTCACCCGCGTCAGGCTGCTGGGGCTCAGGGTGGCCCTCAGCAAGTGCGAGGTCATCGTCTTTGGCAAAAGAGGCTGGAAACCGTCTGAGGGAGCGTCCATTCCAATAGGTGGGGAAAGGGTCCAGGTGAAGCCGTACATTAAGTACTTGGGCATAACCATGGACCCACGCTGGGACTTCCGGGAGCACTTTAAACAACTAGCACCCCGGATAGTCGGCGCAGCATCGGCCATGGGCCGGCTGCTGCCCAATGTCGGAGGGCCTAGCGCCCGGTGCCGGAAACTATATGCGGGCGTAGCCCGGAGCATGGCACTATATGGGGCGCCAATCTGGGCAGATAAGCTCTCCAGAGCCAACGTGGCCCAGCTGCGAAGGCCACAAAGAGTGGTGGCCAACCGCATAGCTCGGGCCTACGTAACGGTAGCTTGGGCGGCGGCATGCGTATTGGCCGGCACCCCACCATGGGACATGGACGCAAAAACTCAGGCGGAGGTTTATTGGGAGCGGGCGAGAAGACGAGCTCTCGGGGAAAGGCCCGCCCCAAGAGAAGTGAGAGGGGCCCGTCAGTTGGCCGTAGACAGGTTGAAAGAGCGGTGGCGAGATGAGCTAGAAAACTCCCAGTATGGTATACGTACCATCGGGGCGCTCCTCCCATCGCTCGAAGAATGGATGGACAGAAAGTACGGCCAACTGACGTATAGAATGACGCAGGTGATGACCGGACACGGGTGCTTCGGTCATTACCTGCATACAATAGGCAGAGAGCCAAGCCCGGTCTGCCACGAGTGTGGAGAGCCGGACGACACGGCTCAACACACCCTGGCAGAATGTGAGAGGTGGGCCACAGAAAGGGTGACCCTAGCAGTGGCCCTGGGCGACCGCGATCTCTCGCTGCACTGCATCGTCAGTAAGATGCTGGGCAGCGAGAGATGCTGGGACGCGATGTCCTGCTTCTGCGAGACGGTAATGTCGCAGAAGGAGACCGCTGAGAGGGAGCGTGAAGCGAGAGCTGAAGCGCTCCCATGCCGGCGAGGACGAAGAGGCAGACGGCGGGCGCAATACGCCCGCCGTTTACCCTAATCGCGCTGTAAGGCGAAACCGGGGGGCGTCGTGGTAGAATGCTTGCGATCCCACGGCGCCCCCAACAACGGCTGGTGCGGAAACGCCGTAGGAGGTTTTAGTGGGTAGTCTGGGCCGATTAGCGACCCGGGAGCCCCACACTCCAGGGGAGATCCCCTTCCCCTGGGTCGCCTGTAAATGGGTTTCCTCCTACGAGAACAAAAAAAAAAAAAAAAAAAAAAAAAGGTTAGGTTAGGTTAGGTTAGGTTAGGTTAGGTTAGGTTAGGTTAGGTTAGGTTAGGTTAGGTTAGGTTAGGTTAGGTTAGGTTAGGTTAGGTTAGGTTAGGTTAGGTTAGGTTAGGTTAGGTTAGGTTAGGTTAGGTTAGGTTAGGTTAGGTTAGGTTAGGTTAGGTTAGGTTTTTTTTTTTTTTTTTTTTTTTTTTTTTTTTTTTTTTTTTTTTTTTTTTTTGAGATGCTAAGTTGATTGTTTGGCAATGGATTATTTATTAGATGGGTATACTGAGTATAACTGCTTGATAAGTGTAGCGTTGATGGGTCTCTGCTATTTGATACAGATACCCATCTTCGCTAATTATTATCTAGAACTATGTTTTTTGATATTAGGTGCCATTGATCTGCTTTAACTAAGAATTATGACTATTTGAATAATTTGTGATATGTAATCACATGGCGAGTCTTCCATATATTGAAAGGCGTTAAAATTACAATTACAATGCTCTACCTTCTCGTTGAGGCGCATATTTGCAGCATGGGCGGACGATTTGTTACTAATACCCGTAGTCAGTGCTGTCTTGTAATGCTTTAATGGCATTAACTATACGAGGGCACAATTTGTTGTCGGTGGCAGAGTGGCAAGTGTTAGCGCTGCGCACAGCCTTGCAATTAAAGCAACACTTTTTGTTGGGATCGGCGCGGTCGGGGCACGAGTTGACCTGGTGCGCGGTGGAGCCACAGTGGGCGCACGGGTGGGACTCTGCGGTGCACTTGTTGTTAGTGTGACCGAACTGCAGGCACTTATAGCACTGCACGAAGCGGCTGAAGTCCGCCACGTGCACCCGCTGGTGCTCCACGTTCGCGCGCTCACCCTCGACCAGCCTGCGCCGGATCGCCGGGGCCACCTCCAACACCGCGTTGTAAAAGCGCTCGTTTCGATTGTTCAAGAGGAAGCAAAGGCGGATTTCTTCGCTGGGGATTTGGTTCTGGTGGCTTATGATGTCCACCAGTTCCTCCCTCTGGACCTCTTTGCTAATCCCCTTCAAGATAATGAGAGGGCGACGGAGCTTCGACTCTTCAGCTGCAATGCCGGGGATGTTGTTCACTTTTTGGAGGATTTGGTCGCGCTGCTCATTGGTGTCGAACTCTACTTTGAGCATGTTCTGGCGCAAGGGTTTTACCTTCGAGGGAGCGAATGTTGTTCTACGGAATGAGATATTCTTCTTAAACTCATCAAGCACGACTGGCTGCTGTTTGTCGCTAGTCTCCTTTGCTTTGATAATGATGGAGGGCAAGGTGCGCGAAGGTGGAGGAATGCTCTTAGGGGGGGAGGGCGTCGCCACGGCCGCGGCGAAGGATTTTGCAGGCGCTGGTGGAGAGGGCGCTGGCGTCGGTGTCATGGCCTTTAGTTCCTCGCGGATACTCTCCCGAATAATCGAGAGCAATGTGCTCTGGTCCGGGAGGATCTCCGGAGTCGGAGGAGTCGGCGCAATCGCGACCGTTGGCCCGGTCTCCTTGACCTTTACCAACGCCTGCGCAGATCTTTGTATCTCCTGCGCCGCCGCCGCAATGAGCCGCTTGTTGGTGGCAGTGACGCTCTTTCCTTCGTTTACTGCTTTATTGATGGTGTACGTTAACTTTGTAACTACCGCCATGAAGGTGTCCATACTTTTCACATCTTCGGAACGGGCAGGTAGTTCAATGATCATTGCGCTGGATTTGGTGGACTTAGTTGCTGTAGGTTTGCGAGCGGGCACAACTTTGGCGGATGATTGTGAGGAGGCAGCAATAGCGTCGCTCACTTCGGGTGTACTGGCTACTTCGGTGTCAGACATGTACCGAAGATGGGGCATGTCTGATTCGGAAAATTGGAGGTCTAAGCCGGATGTTAAGATGTCAAGATCAAGATCAAGATCATCACTCTCAGTAATAGGCACAATGTTGACACGAGGGCGCTCGGAAAGGCGAGTTGCAGTTGCAAAGGCCCTGGAATGGCCTGGCACGGGAGAGGAAGATCGCGAAGGGCGATTGGGGGGTGCAGGGGGAGGTCGATTAGTCGCCTCCTTCCGGGTGGGAGACCGGGTGAGCCCCATGGTCTCGTCGGTGAATAAATGAAATTTATTAGGATATGAAAATTAAAAACAGACTGTAAATTAAAACTATTACTTCTAAAGAGATTAAATCTATTCAAATACTATTTTTGGGACCGGAAGAACAATGTGTAGTAGTCAAAAGCACGAAAAAACGACAGGGAAAAAAGTCGATTTTCGTTTTCGACTTACGTCGGCGAGCGGTGTTTACCTGCCTGATGAAACTAGGGTGGGCGGGGGGGCGAATTTTTCGCGTATTTTGTCCGGGGATGGCTCAAAATGATGGGGTAGGCAGCCGGAACACTAATCAGAAGTAATTTGGGGGGGGTTCGGAAGAAAAAATTCGGATTTTACACTAAAATGGATGTTTGAATTATATATGGACCGTTACAGAAGAAAATCGACAAAATAGTATGAAAAATTCAATTGGATGGAGACGACTGGTATGCAGAATCGATGGCGGCGTCAAGACGAAGAGATGGAGGTGGTTAGGTTAGGTTAGGTTAGGTTAGGTTAGGTTAGGTTAGGTTAGGTTAGGTTAGGTTAGGTTAGGTTAGGTTAGGTTAGGTTAGGTTAGGTTAGGTTAGGTTAGGTTAGGTTAGGTTAGGTTAGGTTAGGTTTTTTTTTTTTTTTTTTTTTAATATGCTTAAGCATTATGTTGGTAATATGTTATACGATTGGGTTTTTCAGGTTTATTGAAAACACAAGTCGCGCCGATGGGCACCTGCTATTTGATACAGGTTTACATCTTTGCTATTATGCGTGGAGTTAAATATGTTACATATATTATACTATTTTTGCTTAAATGAGAGAATATATTTGGAATTATTGCATGCTCTGTGAAATATTTTATGGTTGGTTAATTGGGTGCCATTTATCTGCATTAAACTACTATGTAAACTACTATATGATATTTGATCTATGATCTGTGATATATCTTGCTGCATCTTTGAAATTTCGGAAGACAAGTTTACGTTAAAAGTCTGTTTTGTATTTATGCACATCATTGTTGTTGTTGTAAATCTTTTCCGGCTATTGTGGTAGGAACTGATAAATATTATGCTTGAAGAGGTTTAATCACTAAAGAGGCACCAACGTATGATTAGTACCCATAGTCGGTGCTCTCTTGTAAAGATCTGATTGCATTTACGATCCTGGGGCATAATTGGTTGTCAGTGGCGGAGTGGTTGGTGTTGGTGCCTCGCAAAGCTTTACAATTGTAGCAGCACTTTTTGTTGGGGTCTGCACGGTCGGGGCACGAGCTGATATTATGTGCGGTGGAGCCACAGTGGGCACACGGTTGACATTCAGCGGTGCACTTGTTATTGGTGTGCCCGAATTGCAGGCATTTATAGCACTGCACACATCGGCTGAAGTCCGCCACATGCACCCTCTGGTGGTCCACATTAACGCGCTCCCCATCCACCAGCCTGCGCCGGATCGACGGGGCGACCTCCAACACCGCGTTGAAGTACCGCTCATTACGGTTCTTAAGGAGAAAACAGAGGCGGATATCCTCCTTGGAGACTTGATTTTGGTGGCTCACAATGTCGACCAGTTCCTCTCTTTGGATGTCTTTGCTGACTCCCTTAAGGATGATGAGGGGGCGACGGGGTTTGGCTTCTTCGGCAACTATGCTTGGGACATTATTCACTTTATGCAACACCTCGTTACGTTGCTCTATAGTGTCAAACTCTACCTTCAACATATTTTGGCGCAGGGGCTTGACTTTGGATGGAGCAAAGGTGGTATTGCGGAACGAGATTTTCTTCTTCCATTCGTCGAGCACCACCGGTTGCTTATCGCCAGCCTCCTTGGCCTTGACGATAATTGAAGGTAGGGTGCGCGACGGGGGAGTAGGGAGTTTCGGGAAGGGTGACGACGCCACGGCCGCGGCAAAAGATTTGGTAGGCACTGGTGGGGAAGGGGTAATGGTGGTGGTGGGAGCCGGTGACATTGCTTTGAGTTCCTCACGAATGCACTCCCGAATGACCGAGACTAGTGAGCTCTTGTCCGGGAGAACCTCGGCACTCGGAGGAACTGTGGCTGGTTCGGCCTCGTTGACCTTAACCAGCGCCTGAGCAGATCTTTGGATCTCCTGCGCCGCGGCCGCAATGAGCCGCTTGTTGGTGGCAGTAACGCTTTTCCCCTCATTAACGGCCTTGTTGATGGTGTATGTCAGTTTGGTGACTACCGCCATGAAGGAGTCGAGACTCTTCACGTCCTCGAAACGAGCGGGTAGTTCGATCACCATACTGGAGGATTTGCTGGTCTTGGTTGCGGTAGGTTTACGAGGGGGTGGGGGCACAGCTTTGGTGGACGTTAGTGAGGAGGAGGCAGTAGCGTCACTCACTTCGGGTGTTTCAGTGTCAGACATGTACCGAAGGTGGGGCATGTCTGGTTCGGGGGATAATTGGAAGTCTACGCTGGGAGTTAAGAGATCCTCCTCATCCATCTCACTTATGGGCGCTATGTACGGTCGAGTGCGTTCGGGGGGGCTAGCCGTAGTTGGGGAGGCCCTGGAATTGCCTGCCACTGGTGAGGAAGACCGCGAAGGGCGGTTGGGGGGTGCAGGAGGAGGTCGAGTGGTCGCCTCCTTACGAGTCGGAGACCGGGTGAGCCCCATGGTCTCGTCTGTAGACTTTGAGAATTCACCAAAATTCGTAGAACAAAAACTGACTGTGTAAATAAACTATGACTTCAAGACAGATAAAATCAACTTAGAGACTAATTTTAGGACGGGACCAACACTAAGCAATAGCCGAAAACGAAAAAATTCCCTAGGGAAAAAAGTCGATTTTCGTTTTCGACTTACGTCGGCGAGCGGTCCCTACCTAGCTGATGAAACTAGGGTGGGCGGGGGGGCGAATTTTTCGCGTATTTTGTCCGGGGATGGCTCAAAATGACGGGGTAGGCAGCCGGAACACTAAACAGAAGTAATTAGGGGGGGGTCCGGAAGAAAAATTTGGTTTATGGACGAAAATGAGTATTTGTATGGCAGAAAAACCGTTAAAGAAGAAAAATGACAAAATAGTATGAAAAATTCGACGGGATGGAGAAAACTGGTATGCAGAACTGATGGCGGCAACAAGACGAAGAGATCAAGGTATCACAATCAGGGGTGGACACACAAAAGATGGGATGCCGATATATGGGTGCGAGGTATAAGGTAACCTCGGTAGGTATTTAAAAAACGAAAAAAATTAATAATTAAAAAACTACTGAACGGATTTGAAAAGTTGGGGTGTCAAAAGAAGCGGGGTGACGAGAGGGATGATAGACAGAAACTACTAAACTGTTTTTGATAGAAAAAATTTGAGATATCGACAAAAATGTGTGTTTTTTGTAATCTGAAACTACTAAACTACGAAAAACTTAGCGAATTTTTCGCGTATTTTGTCCGGGGATGGCTCAAAATGACGGGGTAGGCAGCCGGAACACTAAACAGAAGTAATTAGGGGGGGGTCCGGAAGAAAAATTTGGTTTATGGACGAAAATGAGTATTTGTATGGCAGAAAAACCGTTAAAGAAGAAAAATGACAAAATAGTATGAAAAATTCGACGGGATGGAGAAAACTGGTATGCAGAACTGATGGCGGCAACAAGACGAAGAGATCAAGGTATCACAATCAGGGGTGGACACACAAAAGATGGGATGCCGATATATGGGTGCGAGGTATAAGGTAACCTCGGTAGGTATTTAAAAAACGAAAAAAATTAATAATTAAAAAACTACTGAACGGATTTGAAAAGTTGGGGTGTCAAAAGAAGCGGGGTGACGAGAGGGATGATAGACAGAAACTACTAAACTGTTTTTGATAGAAAAAATTTGAGATATCGACAAAAATGTGTGTTTTTTGTAATCTGAAACTACTAAACTACGAAAAACTTAGCGAATTTTTCGCGTATTTTGTCCGGGGATGGCTCAAAATGACGGGGTAGGCAGCCGGAACACTAAACAGAAGTAATTAGGGGGGGGTCCGGAAGAAAAATTTGGTTTATGGACGAAAATGAGTATTTGTATGGCAGAAAAACCGTTAAAGAAGAAAAATGACAAAATAGTATGAAAAATTCGACGGGATGGAGAAAACTGGTATGCAGAACTGATGGCGGCAACAAGACGAAGAGATCAAGGTATCACAATCAGGGGTGGACACACAAAAGATGGGATGGTTAGGTTAGGTTAGGTTAGGTTAGGTTAGGTTAGGTTAGGTTAGGTTAGGTTAGGTTAGGTTAGGTTAGGTTAGGTTAGGTTAGGTTAGGTTAGGTTAGGTTAGGTTAGGTTAGGTTAGGTTAGGTTAGGTTAGGTTAGGTTAGGTTAGGTTAGGTTAGGTTAGGTTAGGTTAGGTTAGGTTAGGTTAGGTTAGGTTAGGTTAGGTTAGGTTAGGTTAGGTTAGGTTAGGTTAGGTTAGGTTAGGTTAGGTTAGGTTAGGTTAGGTTAGGTTAGGTTAGGTTAGGTTAGGTTAGGTTAGGTTAGGTTAGGTTAGGTTAGGTTAGGTTAGGTTAGGTTAGGTTAGGTTAGGTTAGGTTAGGTTAGGTTAGGTTAGGTTAGGTTAGGTTAGGTTAGGTTAGGTTAGGTTAGGTTAGGTTAGGTTAGGTTAGGTTAGGTTAGGTTAGGTTAGGTTAGGTTAGGTTAGGTTAGGTTAGGTTAGGTTTTTTTTTTTTTTTTTTTTTTTTTTTTTTTTTTTTTTTTTTAAGATGCTTAGTTGTTTGTGTGGCGATAAATCATTTATTAGATGGGTATAGTGGATGTTACTGTTGATAATTGTAGCGTTGATGGGTCTCTGCTATTTGATACAGATACCCATCTTCGCTATTTATCGAAAACTATGTTTTTAATATTGGGTGCCATTGATCTGCTATATTTAGGTTTGTGACTATAATTGACAAGTGATATTAATTTTGCAAAGCGACTTCACGTTTAGACAGGGCGTTGGATCACAATTACAAGGCTCCTCCTTCTTCTGAGGGCACATCATTGCATCGAGAGCGACCAACGTGCTGCTAATAGCCATAGTCGGTGCTATCCTGGAGAGCTTTGATGGCGTTGACTATGCGAGGGCACAATTTGTTGTCGGTGGCAGAGTGGCAAGTGTTAGCGCTGCGCACAGCCTTGCAATTAACGCAACACTTTTTGTTGGGATCGGCGCGGTCGGGGCACGAGTTGACCTGGTGCGCAGTGGAGCCACAGTGGGCGCACGGGTGGGACTCTGCGGTGCACTTGTTGTTAGTGTGACCGAACTGCAGGCACTTATAGCACTGCACGAAGCGGCTGAAGTCCGCCACGTGCACCCGCTGGTGCTCCACGTTCGCGCGCTCACCCTCGACCAGCCTGCGCCGGATCGCCGGGGCCACCTCCAACACCGCGTTGTAAAAGCGCTCGTTTCGATTGTTCAAGAGGAAGCAAAGGCGGATTTCTTCGCTGGGGATTTGGTTCTGGTGGCTTATGATGTCCACCAGTTCCTCCCTCTGGACCTCTTTGCTAATCCCCTTCAAGATAATGAGAGGGCGACGGAGCTTCGACTCTTCAGCTGCAATGCCGGGGATGTTGTTCACTTTTTGGAGGATTTGGTCGCGCTGCTCATTGGTGTCGAACTCTACTTTGAGCATGTTCTGGCGCAAGGGTTTTACCTTCGAGGGAGCGAATGTTGTTCTACGGAATGAGATATTCTTCTTAAACTCGTCGAGCACGACTGGCTGCTGTTTGTCGCTAGTCTCCTTTGCTTTGATGATGATGGAGGGCAAGGTGCGCGAAGGTGGAGGAATGCTCTTAGGGGGGGAGGGCGTCGCCACGGCCGCGGCGAAGGATTTTGCAGGCACTGGTGGAGAGGGCGCTGGCGTCGGCGTCATGGCCCTTAGTTCCTCGCGGATACTCTCCCGAATAATCGAGAGCAATGTGCTCTGGTCCGGGAGGATCTCCGGAGTCGGAGGAGTCGGCGCAATCGCGACCGTTGGCCCGGTCTCCTTGACCTTTACCAACGCCTGCGCAGATCTTTGTATCTCCTGCGCCGCCGCCGCAATGAGTCGCTTGTTGGTGGCAGTGACGCTCTTTCCTTCGTTTACTGCTTTATTGATGGTGTACGTTAACTTTGTAACTACCGCCATGAAGGTGTCCATACTTTTCACATCTTCGGAACGGGCAGGTAGTTCGATGATCATTGCGCTGGATTTGGTGGACTTAGTTGCTGTAGGTTTGCGAGCGGGCACAACTTTGGCGGATGATTGTGAGGAGGCAGCGATAGCGTCGCTCACTTCGGGTGTACTGGCTACTTCGGTGTCAGACATGTACCGAAGATGGGGCATGTCTGATTCGGAAAATTGAAGGTCTAAGCCGGATGTTAAGATGTCAAGATCAAGATCAAGATCATCACTCTCAGTAATAGGCATAATGTTGACACGAGGGCGCTCGGAAAGGCGAGTTGCAGTTGCAAAGGCCCTGGAATGGCCTGGCACGGGAGAGGAAGATCGCGAAGGGCGATTGGGGGGTGCAGGGGGAGGTCGATTAGTCGCCTCCTTCCGGGTGGGAGACCGGGTGAGCCCCATGGTCTCGTCGGTGAATAAATGAAATTTATTAGGATATGAAAATGAAAATCAAAAAACAGACTGTAAATTAAAACTATTACTTCTAAAGAGATTAAATCTATTCAAATACTATTTTTGGGACCGGAAGAACAATGTGTAGTAGTCAAAAGCAAGAAAAAACGACAGGGAAAAAAGTCGATTTTCGTTTTCGACTTACGTCGGCGAGCGGTGTTTACCTGCCTGATGAATCTAGGGTGGGCGGGGGGGCGAATTTTTCGCGTATTTTGTCCGGGGATGGCTCAAAATGATGGGGTAGGCAGCCGGAACACTAATCAGAAGTAATTTGGGGGGGGTTCGGAAGAAAAAATTCGGATTTTACACTAAAATGGATGTTTGAATTATATATGGACCGTTACAGAAGAAAATCGACAAAATAGTATGAAAAATTCAATTGGATGGAGACGACTGGTATGCAGAATCGATGGCGGCGTCAAGACGAAGAGATGGAGGTATCACAAGCAGGGGTGGACACACTAAAGATGGGATGGTTAGGTTAGGTTAGGTTAGGTTAGGTTAGGTTAGGTTAGGTTAGGTTAGGTTAGGTTAGGTTAGGTTAGGTTAGGTTAGGTTAGGTTAGGTTAGGTTAGGTTAGGTTAGGTTAGGTTAGGTTAGGTTAGGTTAGGTTAGGTTAGGTTAGGTTAGGTTAGGTTAGGTTAGGTTAGGTTAGGTTAGGTTAGGTTAGGTTAGGTTAGGTTAGGTTAGGTTAGGTTAGGTTAGGTTAGGTTAGGTTAGGTTAGGTTAGGTTAGGTTAGGTTAGGTTAGGTTAGGTTAGGTTAGGTTAGGTTAGGTTAGGTTAGGTTAGGTTAGGTTAGGTTAGGTTAGGTTAGGTTAGGTTAGGTTAGGTTAGGTTAGGTTAGGTTAGGTTAGGTTAGGTTAGGTTAGGTTAGGTTAGGTTAGGTTAGGTTAGGTTAGGTTAGGTTAGGTTAGGTTAGGTTAGGTTAGGTTAGGTTAGGTTAGGTTAGGTTAGGTTAGGTTAGGTTAGGTTAGGTTAGGTTAGGTTAGGTTAGGTTAGGTTAGGTTAGGTTAGGTTAGGTTAGGTTAGGTTAGGTTAGGTTAGGTTAGGTTAGGTTAGGTTAGGTTAGGTTAGGTTAGGTTAGGTTAGGTTAGGTTAGGTTAGGTTAGGTTAGGTTAGGTTAGGTTAGGTTAGGTTAGGTTAGGTTAGGTTAGGTTAGGTTAGGTTAGGTTAGGTTAGGTTAGGTTAGGTTAGGTTAGGTTAGGTTAGGTTAGGTTAGGTTAGGTTAGGTTAGGTTAGGTTAGGTTAGGTTAGGTTAGGTTAGGTTAGGTTAGGTTAGGTTAGGTTAGGTTAGGTTAGGTTAGGTTAGGTTAGGTTAGGTTAGGTTAGGTTAGGTTAGGTTAGGTTAGGTTAGGTTAGGTTAGGTTAGGTTAGGTTAGGTTAGGTTAGGTTAGGTTAGGTTAGGTTAGGTTAGGTTAGGTTAGGTTAGGTTAGGTTAGGTTAGGTTAGGTTAGGTTAGGTTAGGTTAGGTTAGGTTAGGTTAGGTTAGGTTAGGTTAGGTTAGGTTAGGTTAGGTTAGGTTAGGTTAGGTTAGGTTAGGTTAGGTTAGGTTAGGTTAGGTTAGGTTAGGTTAGGTTAGGTTAGGTTAGGTTAGGTTAGGTTAGGTTAGGTTAGGTTAGGTTAGGTTAGGTTAGGTTAGGTTAGGTTAGGTTAGGTTAGGTTAGGTTAGGTTAGGTTAGGTTAGGTTAGGTTAGGTTAGGTTAGGTTAGGTTAGGTTAGGTTAGGTTAGGTTAGGTTAGGTTAGGTTAGGTTAGGTTAGGTTAGGTTAGGTTAGGTTAGGTTAGGTTAGGTTAGGTTAGGTTAGGTTAGGTTAGGTTAGGTTAGGTTAGGTTAGGTTAGGTTAGGTTAGGTTAGGTTAGGTTAGGTTAGGTTAGGTTAGGTTAGGTTAGGTTAGGTTAGGTTAGGTTAGGTTAGGTTAGGTTAGGTTAGGTTAGGTTAGGTTAGGTTAGGTTAGGTTAGGTTAGGTTAGGTTAGGTTAGGTTAGGTTAGGTTAGGTTAGGTTAGGTTAGGTTAGGTTAGGTTAGGTTAGGTTAGGTTAGGTTAGGTTAGGTTAGGTTAGGTTAGGTTAGGTTAGGTTAGGTTAGGTTAGGTTAGGTTAGGTTAGGTTAGGTTAGGTTAGGTTAGGTTAGGTTAGGTTAGGTTAGGTTAGGTTAGGTTAGGTTAGGTTAGGTTAGGTTAGGTTAGGTTAGGTTAGGTTAGGTTAGGTTAGGTTAGGTTAGGTTAGGTTAGGTTAGGTTAGGTTAGGTTAGGTTAGGTTAGGTTAGGTTAGGTTAGGTTAGGTTAGGTTAGGTTAGGTTAGGTTAGGTTAGGTTAGGTTAGGTTAGGTTAGGTTAGGTTAGGTTAGGTTAGGTTAGGTTAGGTTAGGTTAGGTTAGGTTAGGTTAGGTTAGGTTAGGTTAGGTTAGGTTAGGTTAGGTTAGGTTAGGTTAGGTTAGGTTAGGTTAGGTTAGGTTAGGTTAGGTTAGGTTAGGTTAGGTTAGGTTAGGTTAGGTTAGGTTAGGTTAGGTTAGGTTAGGTTAGGTTAGGTTAGGTTAGGTTAGGTTAGGTTAGGTTAGGTTAGGTTAGGTTAGGTTAGGTTAGGTTAGGTTAGGTTAGGTTAGGTTAGGTTAGGTTAGGTTAGGTTAGGTTAGGTTAGGTTAGGTTAGGTTAGGTTAGGTTAGGTTAGGTTAGGTTAGGTTAGGTTAGGTTAGGTTAGGTTAGGTTAGGTTAGGTTAGGTTAGGTTAGGTTAGGTTAGGTTAGGTTAGGTTAGGTTAGGTTAGGTTAGGTTAGGTTAGGTTAGGTTAGGTTAGGTTAGGTTAGGTTAGGTTAGGTTAGGTTAGGTTAGGTTAGGTTAGGTTAGGTTAGGTTAGGTTAGGTTAGGTTAGGTTAGGTTAGGTTAGGTTAGGTTAGGTTAGGTTAGGTTAGGTTAGGTTAGGTTAGGTTAGGTTAGGTTAGGTTAGGTTAGGTTAGGTTAGGTTAGGTTAGGTTAGGTTAGGTTAGGTTAGGTTAGGTTAGGTTAGGTTAGGTTAGGTTAGGTTAGGTTAGGTTAGGTTAGGTTAGGTTAGGTTAGGTTAGGTTAGGTTAGGTTAGGTTAGGTTAGGTTAGGTTAGGTTAGGTTAGGTTAGGTTAGGTTAGGTTAGGTTAGGTTAGGTTAGGTTAGGTTAGGTTAGGTTAGGTTAGGTTAGGTTAGGTTAGGTTAGGTTAGGTTAGGTTAGGTTAGGTTAGGTTAGGTTAGGTTAGGTTAGGTTAGGTTAGGTTAGGTTAGGTTAGGTTAGGTTAGGTTAGGTTAGGTTAGGTTAGGTTAGGTTAGGTTAGGTTAGGTTAGGTTAGGTTAGGTTAGGTTAGGTTAGGTTAGGTTAGGTTAGGTTAGGTTAGGTTAGGTTAGGTTAGGTTAGGTTAGGTTAGGTTAGGTTAGGTTAGGTTAGGTTAGGTTAGGTTAGGTTAGGTTAGGTTAGGTTAGGTTAGGTTAGGTTAGGTTAGGTTAGGTTAGGTTAGGTTAGGTTAGGTTAGGTTAGGTTAGGTTAGGTTAGGTTAGGTTAGGTTAGGTTAGGTTAGGTTAGGTTAGGTTAGGTTAGGTTAGGTTAGGTTAGGTTAGGTTAGGTTAGGTTAGGTTAGGTTAGGTTAGGTTAGGTTAGGTTAGGTTAGGTTAGGTTAGGTTAGGTTAGGTTAGGTTAGGTTAGGTTAGGTTAGGTTAGGTTAGGTTAGGTTAGGTTAGGTTAGGTTAGGTTAGGTTAGGTTAGGTTAGGTTAGGTTAGGTTAGGTTAGGTTAGGTTAGGTTAGGTTAGGTTAGGTTAGGTTAGGTTAGGTTAGGTTAGGTTAGGTTAGGTTAGGTTAGGTTAGGTTAGGTTAGGTTAGGTTAGGTTAGGTTAGGTTAGGTTAGGTTAGGTTAGGTTAGGTTAGGTTAGGTTAGGTTAGGTTAGGTTAGGTTAGGTTAGGTTAGGTTAGGTTAGGTTAGGTTAGGTTAGGTTAGGTTAGGTTAGGTTAGGTTAGGTTAGGTTAGGTTAGGTTAGGTTAGGTTAGGTTAGGTTAGGTTAGGTTAGGTTAGGTTAGGTTAGGTTAGGTTAGGTTAGGTTAGGTTAGGTTAGGTTAGGTTAGGTTAGGTTAGGTTAGGTTAGGTTAGGTTAGGTTAGGTTAGGTTAGGTTAGGTTAGGTTAGGTTAGGTTAGGTTAGGTTAGGTTAGGTTAGGTTAGGTTAGGTTAGGTTAGGTTAGGTTAGGTTAGGTTAGGTTAGGTTAGGTTAGGTTAGGTTAGGTTAGGTTAGGTTAGGTTAGGTTAGGTTAGGTTAGGTTAGGTTAGGTTAGGTTAGGTTAGGTTAGGTTAGGTTAGGTTAGGTTAGGTTAGGTTAGGTTAGGTTAGGTTAGGTTAGGTTAGGTTAGGTTAGGTTAGGTTAGGTTAGGTTAGGTTAGGTTAGGTTAGGTTAGGTTAGGTTAGGTTAGGTTAGGTTAGGTTAGGTTAGGTTAGGTTAGGTTAGGTTAGGTTAGGTTAGGTTAGGTTAGGTTAGGTTAGGTTAGGTTAGGTTAGGTTAGGTTAGGTTAGGTTAGGTTAGGTTAGGTTAGGTTAGGTTAGGTTAGGTTAGGTTAGGTTAGGTTAGGTTAGGTTAGGTTAGGTTAGGTTAGGTTAGGTTAGGTTAGGTTAGGTTAGGTTAGGTTAGGTTAGGTTAGGTTAGGTTAGGTTAGGTTAGGTTAGGTTAGGTTAGGTTAGGTTAGGTTAGGTTAGGTTAGGTTAGGTTAGGTTAGGTTAGGTTAGGTTAGGTTAGGTTAGGTTAGGTTAGGTTAGGTTAGGTTAGGTTAGGTTAGGTTAGGTTAGGTTAGGTTAGGTTAGGTTAGGTTAGGTTAGGTTAGGTTAGGTTAGGTTAGGTTAGGTTAGGTTAGGTTAGGTTAGGTTAGGTTAGGTTAGGTTAGGTTAGGTTAGGTTAGGTTAGGTTAGGTTAGGTTAGGTTAGGTTAGGTTAGGTTAGGTTAGGTTAGGTTAGGTTAGGTTAGGTTAGGTTAGGTTAGGTTAGGTTAGGTTAGGTTAGGTTAGGTTAGGTTAGGTTAGGTTAGGTTAGGTTAGGTTAGGTTAGGTTAGGTTAGGTTAGGTTAGGTTAGGTTAGGTTAGGTTAGGTTAGGTTAGGTTAGGTTAGGTTAGGTTAGGTTAGGTTAGGTTAGGTTAGGTTAGGTTAGGTTAGGTTAGGTTAGGTTAGGTTAGGTTAGGTTAGGTTAGGTTAGGTTAGGTTAGGTTAGGTTAGGTTAGGTTAGGTTAGGTTAGGTTAGGTTAGGTTAGGTTAGGTTAGGTTAGGTTAGGTTAGGTTAGGTTAGGTTAGGTTAGGTTAGGTTAGGTTAGGTTAGGTTAGGTTAGGTTAGGTTAGGTTAGGTTAGGTTAGGTTAGGTTAGGTTAGGTTAGGTTAGGTTAGGTTAGGTTAGGTTAGGTTAGGTTAGGTTAGGTTAGGTTAGGTTAGGTTAGGTTAGGTTAGGTTAGGTTAGGTTAGGTTAGGTTAGGTTAGGTTAGGTTAGGTTAGGTTAGGTTAGGTTAGGTTAGGTTAGGTTAGGTTAGGTTAGGTTAGGTTAGGTTAGGTTAGGTTAGGTTAGGTTAGGTTAGGTTAGGTTAGGTTAGGTTAGGTTAGGTTAGGTTAGGTTAGGTTAGGTTAGGTTAGGTTAGGTTAGGTTAGGTTAGGTTAGGTTAGGTTAGGTTAGGTTAGGTTAGGTTAGGTTAGGTTAGGTTAGGTTAGGTTAGGTTAGGTTAGGTTAGGTTAGGTTAGGTTAGGTTAGGTTAGGTTAGGTTAGGTTAGGTTAGGTTAGGTTAGGTTAGGTTAGGTTAGGTTAGGTTAGGTTAGGTTAGGTTAGGTTAGGTTAGGTTAGGTTAGGTTAGGTTAGGTTAGGTTAGGTTAGGTTAGGTTAGGTTAGGTTAGGTTAGGTTAGGTTAGGTTAGGTTAGGTTAGGTTAGGTTAGGTTAGGTTAGGTTAGGTTAGGTTAGGTTAGGTTAGGTTAGGTTAGGTTAGGTTAGGTTAGGTTAGGTTAGGTTAGGTTAGGTTAGGTTAGGTTAGGTTAGGTTAGGTTAGGTTAGGTTAGGTTAGGTTAGGTTAGGTTAGGTTAGGTTAGGTTAGGTTAGGTTAGGTTAGGTTAGGTTAGGTTAGGTTAGGTTAGGTTAGGTTAGGTTAGGTTAGGTTAGGTTAGGTTAGGTTAGGTTAGGTTAGGTTAGGTTAGGTTAGGTTAGGTTAGGTTAGGTTAGGTTAGGTTAGGTTAGGTTAGGTTAGGTTAGGTTAGGTTAGGTTAGGTTAGGTTAGGTTAGGTTAGGTTAGGTTAGGTTAGGTTAGGTTAGGTTAGGTTAGGTTAGGTTAGGTTAGGTTAGGTTAGGTTAGGTTAGGTTAGGTTAGGTTAGGTTAGGTTAGGTTAGGTTAGGTTAGGTTAGGTTAGGTTAGGTTAGGTTAGGTTAGGTTAGGTTAGGTTAGGTTAGGTTAGGTTAGGTTAGGTTAGGTTAGGTTAGGTTAGGTTAGGTTAGGTTAGGTTAGGTTAGGTTAGGTTAGGTTAGGTTAGGTTAGGTTAGGTTAGGTTAGGTTAGGTTAGGTTAGGTTAGGTTAGGTTAGGTTAGGTTAGGTTAGGTTAGGTTAGGTTAGGTTAGGTTAGGTTAGGTTAGGTTAGGTTAGGTTAGGTTAGGTTAGGTTAGGTTAGGTTAGGTTAGGTTAGGTTAGGTTAGGTTAGGTTAGGTTAGGTTAGGTTAGGTTAGGTTAGGTTAGGTTAGGTTAGGTTAGGTTAGGTTAGGTTAGGTTAGGTTAGGTTAGGTTAGGTTAGGTTAGGTTAGGTTAGGTTAGGTTAGGTTAGGTTAGGTTAGGTTAGGTTAGGTTAGGTTAGGTTAGGTTAGGTTAGGTTAGGTTAGGTTAGGTTAGGTTAGGTTAGGTTAGGTTAGGTTAGGTTAGGTTAGGTTAGGTTAGGTTAGGTTAGGTTAGGTTAGGTTAGGTTAGGTTAGGTTAGGTTAGGTTAGGTTAGGTTAGGTTAGGTTAGGTTAGGTTAGGTTAGGTTAGGTTAGGTTAGGTTAGGTTTTTTTTTTTTTTTTTTTTTTTAGTTTTCCCCCAGGTGTTACACCACACCCAGGGGGAGTTTATTGCCAGTATTCCCTAACATAATCAGGGCCATTATCAAACATTCTTTATCTACATAGTATGTGAAAAAAAAAAAACTACAACTTAACTTAATACTACACTAGTCTGCTTCTACTTTTTTACAATATAAGGTTTTAAATTATACACAGTAGTATTATCACAATTTCCTTGTCACTATTACTATCTTATTCTAAGTTTTTGTTGCTTTCACATCTTATCATAGCTAAATTTTTTAATGCAAGAGATGCTAAACAAAACAATACATGTTAAACTATAATTATTATCATTGTATAAAAATTTTTACATCTATTTATTTGTCTTTTTAACTACTTCATTATTTGTATCATAATGATACTGCTACTGGTCAATAACTCAATTATCAATTATGTTACATAATTTTCGTAAACAAAACATTTTCATGAGCATGATTTGCTCTTTCCTTAATTATCAATTTGTATTCTTCTTTTAGAATTGTATACCGTATTTTATAAAAACTACCTACATCTATTCTTATTATTCTAAGTCATTTTGTTAAAATTGGTATACATATATATTTTTATCGTCAAACTTAAACTATCTATAAACTGTAGCAACCGAATCTTTGTTTACCACGTAAACATAACCTATGTGTGTCACTTTAAAAATTTTTGTTATCATATTGCATAAAATTATTTACACGTGTTTTCGATCCAGAGAATAACACTATTCCCTGGCTCAGAACCACATTTGTGTAGCGTTGGCACCAGACATTTGACCATGGCCCCAGGGACATGCCGCGACCCGCCTTGTACTATTGCCTTAAGTAATGCTAATCATTAATATTGCAATACTGGTCAGCCGCGACACGCCGAGAGACCACATATCAATGTCTATGCATATGCAATCCTGGATCTGGCGAGAGCCTCCCACCTTTGCCTGACCTGACACGCGGAGCTAAAAGCGTTGTGATTGCTCACCTCGTTTCCGTCCGCGCGGCAGTTCAGGCACGATGGGACGGCTCCCGCCATCCAGGCCTGGCACACCGCCCTTTGATGCTGTCCACCACAATGGCAGCACCTTTCCACCGTCTCTCTGCAATGGCGCCTGCCGTGGCCGTAGCCCAGGCACATCGAGCATTGGACCAGCGGAGAATAGTCCTCCGCCTGGATCCGCTGCATACCGATGCGCACTGAGCCGGCCTCGACAGCCGCCCTCCACAGCTTGGGTGGAACACTCAGCACCACATGCTCCAACAGCGGGTTCCGCGATTTTTTTCGAAACTTTATGTGTATCTCTTTTTCTTCCTCCTTTAGTACTTTCAATTTTTTACTGTTTTGCTCCGTCAATTTACTAATTATTTGTTCGTTGGTGTTACTTTTCAAAATGTTTTTAAAGATCAGAAGAGGATTTTTATTATCTACCTCCTTTATTCGTAAATTTTCAATTTTTTCAATTCTACCCTTTAATTTTTCCCTGCCTTCTTTTGTTTTGCAGCTTATAATTAATTTCCGATCCCTAGTTTTCCTCACACGCTCAATCTTAATCCATTCTCCGCCTTTGTTTGCCACTTCTCTTATCCGCTCAATGACCTCTTCACTAGTTGCCATTCCCTGCTTGTCATCCACAATAACGGAATGCAACGTGATGGGCTTTCCTAGAGAAGCGGCTACTACCTCTGAATATGTCGGAGACTGTGAGGCTTGCGCTGGTATGTCCTTTTCCTTGTTTCCAATTTGGCTGTCCATCATTTCTTTTATTTGTTGTATATTGCGGGAGTTTTCCTCCAGTCTGTCCACCAGTGGTTGAAGGAAGTTCTCCAGCTCCAATATCTTCGACTCCTGTGGGATAGGGGAGGTCTGTGTTCGGACGCAGGGCCGCTGACCTGGCGTGATATTTTGTGGTTCTTGGTAAACAGCCAGATCACACACCAGGTCATCCGCTTCTTTCAGTTTACCAACAACTGAGTCCTTAGTAGTCTTTTTGATCCTCTGCGCCATCAAAACCTCTTCCTTAATAGCTGCCAATAAATCACGGATTTTTCCGCCCAATTCGTCCCTCTCATCATCCGTCAATCTTTGTCTTCTTCTTTCCTCCCTAAGGAGGGGTGTCTTTGGGAAATACTGTAGGTATTTGCTTTTTGTTCTAGGAGTACCCCACTCCTCGTCTGAGGACAATCGGACGGGGGAGTCCGACGGGGAGCCATGGTTGCTAAATTGAGTGGGGGATATTTGGAAGGCGAGGTCTGTCGCTGTA